>NW_024580670.1:6084905-6399633 GCF_017639235.1 Corvus kubaryi
TTAACAGCTGATGGGGATGGTAATAGAATACACTGCAACCCAGGACAGAGGGAAAGGCAGTCCAAAGCGATATTTATTTCTCAGCAGTGATGAGGTCAGGTTTCCAAAGCCTCAGTGTTGAGTGTGGTGATGCTTTTTAACCATGGAGTTGAAAGGATGATGCAACTTTTAAGTGTTGTGCCAAAAACGGCAAAGTGTGTCAAAAGAGATGACTGTTGGCAATGTCTGAAGAGATGAAAGTTGATATTTTTGATTTTTTTTTTTTTTTTTTTTTTTTTTAAATCTGGCTGAGGAGCTGGTCTGGGAAGGGTTGCAGCATGATAGGACTGAATTCTGAGCAGCTTCTGACAAACCCAAGTGAATGAGCATCAGTTCAGTTAGAGCAGGGGAAGAGATTATCTATATCCTTTGTATAGAGGTGCTCCAGATTTATGAAGGAAAGCACTGATTTTTAAACTTTTTTTTCCCCCTGTGACTAACTGTGCTGCCTTAAGTACATTTGCAATCCCCTTTAATTAAAGGCTGTCTTAAGTGTCTTAACTTTCTTAAGTTTTCTGTTGTCATAAGCAGCACAGTAATGGGTACCTGGAGAGAACACCAAATACCTTTTGGTGCGAAATGAGCTTTGCAATCTGCAGTTTAGCTGAAACATTTTAATGCCACCCAGGTGTTGCAGTGACAGTACGTTCCAGCTATTCTAGAGGCTTTGCATGTCTTGTTTTCACCATGTCCTGTTCCTTGTCTACCCTCATCCCATTTCAGATACTACGTTTGGAGCTACTGTAAAGGTCAGTTTCAAAATCTCAGGATTTTAGTAGTTTTTAGCCATGGTGACCACACAGAAAGATATAAAAGGTCTACCTGCAGGAAACTGCTTGCTTGGTAATTTTTTACTATGCGCAAATAAGAATAAGTTAACTTTTTGTAGTTTAAAAGTGTGAAGTTTTTGGTTTTTTTTTTTTTTTAAAGCATCTCTTTGAACCAAGTGCTGGTGACTGTGGCATCGCTTAGGAGAAAGTGTTTCATGTTTTTCAAGTGTGTGCGTGTGGTTTTGTATGTGCCTGGCTGCCTGCCTGGTGTTGCAAACTGCAACAGTGCTGCTTCATGGGGTAAAAAAAAAGTGTTAGAGGTCTTGTCACTGAGCTCTTTGTTTGCATAGGGAAACATCTGTCTGAGATTTAATGTGCTGTTCGTAACACTGCTGTTAGAGAGCTGTAAATCCTTCCCACTTCTTCCTGGGATTTGATCATTGTGTTTTTCTCTCTTCCTAATCAAACTGCTGTAGTTGAGTGTTGTAATTAGTATGCATTAATTTATTGGTTGTCACTGGTTGTAGGAGTATGTAATAATAATATGACAAGATTTTATTAGTCCTGTGATAAAATGTTTAAATATTATCATTTTAAATAACATTAAAATAGAGCTTTCATATGTTGTTTTTTATCAGTTCGTTATGATCGACTAATTGCACTTGTTTGCATTGACACCATTCATTCCTGCAAACACAAGCTGTTTAAAGATTTAATTCTCATTTTAACTTGTTTTCAGGCAATTGGAGGAGGGGAGGGAGAAGGATCTTGAGCAGAGTTGTATGCACTAGGTGTGTGACATATGAAAATAAATTGTGTTTTCTGCTACTTACTCCATTGGTTTGGACACAAAGTGAAGCATCCATTTTCTCTTCCCAAACTGACAGCATGCTTTTTAAAACATGAAGTTGTCATCTCGCTTTGTTTGTTACCTCACCAGCATCTCCAGCGTGGCAATTTTCATGGATTGCAGTTCAATTTAAATTCGTGGTCAAAGTGTTAGATAAAACCAGTGCTTTACATCAGTAACTATGACCTGGAACATGCACTTGGGTGTTTTTGAAGGATGGATTGGCATGTTGGGCGTCACCTCCTTTAGCATCCTTGTCTGATCTATACCAGCTTATTTCAATAAAGTGGTGTGAAATTTCCCTCACTGTGGGGCTCCTGTGAGCCTCAGAAGGGAGTTTGTGTGGGGAATGGGCTCAGGGACATCAAACCCTCTATGGGCTGTCGGAGCCTCTCTTTGGAGACTTTACAGGGAAAGGACTGACCGTGCATTTTGGCAGGGAAAGGAGCTTGGGTTCCTGCTGTTCACCTCTGGGGGTGTTTTGGCCCCTCTCATCTTGGCTCCTTGTGGCTTTTCTGGAAGATGAAACAAGGTTTTTGTCTGTGGGTAATGCTGTGGTGTCAGAAATCACTTGCTATTTCTTGTGACAGTAGCTTGGGAAACTTTTGAGCAGTAGCCAAGATAGCAGATCTCCTCCCATGGCTGAAGAGGTCCAAGGGCCACTAGTGACAGGACATGCATGCAGAGATGCTGCAGAGCTCTGCTGCAGTGCATGTCAAGCCTGGCTGGGACTGTGTCTGTACCTCTACAGGCTTCTAGGGTAAAACACCTTGCAGAACTCAACCCAAGATGAGGAGGCGGCAGGAAAGGAAGAAAGGTCAGGAGGCACCACTAATGCCTTGCTTTTTGTTGGCCCCCTGCATGTCCCAAAACGTTTGAACTCAAAGGCAAGGTGAGCCTGTGTGGGGAAACAGCTCCAGCTGTAAAGAAGGAAGAGTTGGTGGCCCAGTCTGGGAGCCTTCAGAGAAGAAGGGGAGAAGATAAAAGAGGTGTTTTCTGCTGTGATCTGAATGTTTGTCAAGCTGAGTGTTTTGGCTCTATCTGCAAGGTGTTCTCCAAACGTGTTAGTGTCTCTCCCTGGAGGCATCTGTGTCCAAAGGTGTTCTCTTGGAGAGTGCTGCCAGTCTTTAAACAGAGCACTTGCCATCGGCTGCTGTATAATGAAGTGGACTGGGAGGTACAAGTAGTGAATTTTCCTTCTGAATAAGCACATATTCCCTGCCTCTTCTAGGAGCACACTTAAGGCTACTATAAAATGCATAAACCTAATAAATGTCACCTCTGTGGATGGATTTGGTGTTTGGTGTTTTTTTTTCCCAGATTGTGTGCTGGCCCCTCCTGAGTTCTTTTTCCATAAATCAGGGAGTAATGAGTTGTGTTACTGTCAGGGGTATCATCTTGCAGTTTGGCAGTGGCTGTGGTCTAAAAAATGGTCCCAGTGTGGCAAAGCCCATTTGAAGAAAGCAGAAGGTAGGCTTGTACAGAAGTTTTGCCAGCAACATCCATCAGCAATTTCATCTTTCTCTTAAGTCTTTATTATTTTTTTTGGTGTTATGTTTGCTTTGTGTTTTCAGGAGACAGATTGTGCTGATTTCTAGGGAGAAAGAAAAACCACCAAAGTTTGGTCAGAAAGCTTTCACAAATCACTGGGAATTCTGAAGTGTGTTGGTCAGACCTCTGTGCTGTGTCGAATTGCTCTGTCTCCCTGCTAATTGCTCTGTCTCCCTGGGAAATTTAGTGATTACTCTGTTCTTTAAAATAATGAAACTTTTGCCAGACTGTTTTGCCTGTAGATAGCAAAATGTCTTCTGTTTACAGCTGTAGTGTTATGGCTGCTCTTTGCTTGGACAGGGAGGGATGATTTGACTTCAGATGCAAAGTGTGGTGGCACTGGGGGAGTTCAAGGCCAATGCTTCCTACATTTTTGCGTGTTTTCCTTCTACATATACAGACTTTAGTTTCTTTAGAGCAGCAACAATAGCCATGACTATTTGGAATAAGAAGGGAAGTGAAATGAGTTTTGAAGTTTGAGTGGTATTGAGGAAAGGCAGTGATAAGGAAGGGAAACTTAAATGAACTGTAACATCACACATTTGGAAATACGATAAGGACTACAGTTTATCAGAGACTACCTTTCTCTTGAATTAAGAAAACAATCCAACATAAAAGCAATTATTTCTGTACCCAAGAGTTTGACCCTGTCATTTTTCATTTTCATGAGGTCTTCCGAGTATCCAATATCCAAGCCTAATGACATATCTGCAAACCCAGGGTAGTACATTGCTGCAAAACTCTGAATCCAAACTTTAATTATAAGAAGAATACTTCCTTCCTTTGGAGAGACTCTTCTTCTGCCTTCAGGAAATGAAAAGGAAATTATTTCACTTTTGTATACAGGAATTCAAATGTCAATTTTCTGATGTAATGGGAAAGATTTCAGGTGAGATTTAGTGTTTCTGGCTCAACGCTCTAGTGTGAAAAATGGTGCCTTTGCCTGTTAGACCCCTCTTGGCCATGAATCTGAAGTTCTTCATGGTATGCAACCTGTCTTAATTGTGAGGAGATGGCTTGTGCTACAGGGGAAGGAATTAACCTTTCAGTCATGCTTTGCCCTGTCTTATCAATTGCAATATGAAGCACAAAGTTAAGTTAAAACGAACACAAGCTCTATGCTGGGAATCAAAACATGAGCCAGTGCCTGGGATTTTATGTCTGTGTTTATGAATGATCAGCTCAGTACATGTATTTCAGATGTCACTATTGCCCTAACAAGTGCCACAAACATAGCAACATCTGGGTGACACCAGTGTGTCTATGTGAAATGATAGTGTGTGTATGCAGGGTAAGGCTTGCCCATGAATTTTGCCTAGGCTTTAGTGACCTGTTAGTAGATGTAGTTTTGTTACCAGTTTTTGTTTTTCTGAGGATTAAGTGGCATTTGGAGCATGTCAATTTAGTCAACTGATGCTTTTGTTCATCCTGTGCTTTACTGAAGCAGCATGGGCTGAAAGGGGGACAGAACTGGCACTTAGTTATGTGTAGAAAACATGGGGGGAGTGAGTATGTGAAATATATGTAAACCAAAAAATAAAACCTCCCAACTCCTTTTTCTGTACACATAACATCTGTAAGTTCAGGGTTACTGCAGTAAGAAAGAGATTAAAGCCAGCAGGAGCTTGGAAGGGATTTGGTTTGTGTTTGCAGTTGGCTTGTGTCTTGGCTCCCTACACTAGGGAGTGAAGCATAGAGCCAGCTGGACAGGAGTTAAAGCCAGGCTCTGGGCTGGGACTGTGTGCTTTGAAACTCTAGACCAAAGGATGTTTCAATGAGAGGGTGTGCAGGATGGGAAAGCCCTGAGACACAGCTTGGGATTGTGCTGAAGGACGTGTGGTAAAAACGGAGCTTTCCCTGTAGGGAAATGTGCACTTCCAGCCCTGCTCCTGCCCAATGGCCCATCAAGGAATCCTGGAGACCTGTTTGGGTGCTGTGGATGCTGAGTTTCACAGAAGTATGTGAAGTCCTAGCCAAGTTTCTGAAAGTCAGAAAGATCTTTCGTGTTCTAATAGCTGACAATCAACTATATTGCCCGTATATAATTTAATTGCCAGCATATGGGCCATTTGTCTGACCACAAAAGCTTTTATTCACGTTGCTTTAAATTTTTAAAGGCTTGTTATCAGCAGAAATATCACACAGCATGAAGCTGTTTCTTCTTTTGCAGCCACTTAGCTATGTGGCACAGCAATAGAGTGGCAGGAGTGTGCCACCACCAGTTTGGCTGTGAGCTCGAGTGTTTGGGGTGAGGAACACACACTGGTGGGCTCCCCTGGGTGAGTAATCAGTAAGTGACTATTAGATGTGTTTGTCTGTGGGGAGAGGAGGAGGTGGGCACAGGGAAGCTTTAATCCTTTGCACATTTTTGTCAGAGACCCTGGTGTTGTGGGGCTGTGGTTGGGGTCATGCAGTGCACTCAAGTATTCAGATCACTTATTAAGAGTGGCATGTGGCATTCTTACAGGTAGGAAATTATTGTGTCTGTTAGACAAAATATCATTTTGTCATCTCTCACCAGCTCCACTTGTGTGTAGAAGTGCCACCATGGTGTGGGACCTTCTGGTCTCATCTATTCCTGGCATTCTCCTGTTGTGTGAGTCTTCTGGAGGAGAGGCTTCTGAATATTTTGTAAGACTATGGCAATGTGACTGTGAAAGCACTTGAAAACACTTATGACTTCTCTCTGAATGATTAGATTTCAAATTAACAATGAAAGTTTTCCTTAACAAAAAGCATGTACTGTCTTGAATTATGAACAAGGTGAAACGCATCACACCATCAGCATTAGGTAGCTGAAGACAACCTGGTGTTCTTTTATACAAAGCACTTGAAGTTCATAACTTTGTCAATCAAAACCAGTATATTTTCAAATCTTATATTTGTTTAAAAGCTGTCTGGACTGCAAAATAAATGTTGTCTGCTTGAGCTCCTAAGGTGTTGCCCTGGTGAAGGATAAAGATGGATCTTGGTGCTTCATTAGCTGCTACGTGGAAGATTCCTCTTTTGCACATTTGAGATACAAAACTGCAAGAGAGCTGTGGGTCATTTCTTCAGACCCCTACGTGCCAGGAAGGATCATGTCTTATATAATACTGTCAGAGAATTTAATGACATAATTTTCCTTTTCCTGCCTCAAATGTTCCAAACCTCACTACCTTGGTGGTTAAAAGCCTTCCAAAGGAACCTTATCCTGTACAGGTCCCTGTGCTATTGTGGGCAGGTGGGCACAGCAGTGTCCAAAGCTCCTGATGGTTCACAGAGAGTGGCGTTCGAGTGAGCGCTCAGGAAAATGCCAGAGATTGCCTCATGCTTTACATCTTCTCTTTTTATAAAGATGGTTTTCCAGCAAATGTGTTTTTAACTACATCCAGCCCAAACCTTCCCCACCCTGCGTTGGAGGGGCTTGGTGTGGGATGCAGGGAGGCTTTGCTGGCAGTGGTCTCAGGGCAGATGTGTGCTCATGCATTTCTTGGGGATATCTGCTAGTCTGGCCTCAGCCCTGATTTGTCTTGGCATGGCATTACCTATTTAGCACTATACAAAAATAGAACATATCCTCCTGTTCTCTACAGGCTGTCACTTTTTAATTGCTATAGAGGCAGCACTTCAAAGAGTTTCTGTAATTTTTTTTCCCCGTTAAATACAAAATTTTTCTCACTTGAAATATCATTAGTGAATCAAAAAAGCCTTTATGATTTCCTTGGGGTAGCAGCTAAAAGCTGGTGGTTGCATTGTTGCAGTGACCAGTTTCTCGGATTATTGTGTAATTAATAATCTTATTGAAGGAGAGAACTGAAATGGAAGTTAAATAACTAACTTGCTTGCATCATCCATCAAGGCCTTTTCAGTGCTTATCAACTCTTTTCCAGATTATGAGTCTGTCTCTCCCCAGTAGTCTCAGCTGTTTCCAGATGAGTTTCTCTCCTGTAGGTTGGTGCCTGAGACAGGGAATTGGTCCCTATGTTAAATGTCACCATGAAGTATTATATCTTCTGAAGGGATCTTGGGAACTGAAGTCTTTTGTTACCAGAGAGGATCATCTTTACTTCATCCTGCCTGAGCAGGTATTTATTTAATGTGGCCATTAAAAAACCTTCTGAAAGAGGCATCCTCTCAACACTGTCAGGTCACTTGTTTCCATGCTTATTGGAGATGAGAAGCAACAGCCAGATTCTGGGACTTGGGGAAATTTGGGCTTGCTATACTTAAAATTTCTCCCTGCATGCTTCTCTCTTAATAATCTTGGGTGTGTTTCCTTATGATTCTGGTTGCTAATTAGCATGGTAAAGATTATTCTTGTGAGTACAGTCAGGTTTTTTTTTTTAAAGTTTTATCTGCTGATATCTGTGCACAGACTGCCTGAAAGATTGTATCATTTAATTAAAGAAAGAAAAAACAAGCGGATTAATGTAATCTATGGGGTGGGGAGAGGAGACTGCAAAGGGTCAGGCGAGAGCTACACAGGGCCCACTCAAATGTCTGGTGAAAAG
Source organism: Corvus kubaryi (assembly GCF_017639235.1). Classification (NCBI taxonomy): domain Eukaryota; kingdom Metazoa; phylum Chordata; class Aves; order Passeriformes; family Corvidae; genus Corvus; species Corvus kubaryi. Next base: position 6,092,609 of record NW_024580670.1, read on the forward strand.
CACACATGGTTCACTGCCTGATGAAATTGGTAAATAGAAATCCTTTAATACTTCTGGAAAATAGCAAATGGCAAAATCTTGGTGTCAAATATGAACGTTCTCATTTACATTTAAATAGTTTGGGTTTCCTTGCATGTGTCACACATAGGATAAAACAATGCTCTGTTATTGCAAATATTACTTGTAGTGAAAGCAAATATCATCATCACCAATGTTAATCTGCTGCACTCAGGAGTCTGTTTCCAAATATTGATTTCTGGTAAATGACCTTTATCAGTGTCGCAAGATTTTATTTGGAAAATGTTTTGTGTCAAAGCCTGGGAACGTTCACTGGTGACCTGGTTACGTTTGTTAATAGCCATCAACATCAATTTGCTCAGTGTCTTACAGACCTATGAAGGATAGAGTATCCTCTCCCTCAAAGATTTAGGGGCTGTGATGATTTGGGGGCTAGTTGGGACTCGATGGCAATGACCCAGATGAAGAGGGATCAGCAGATCTCAAAGCTACAGGATGACCACTTCTCGGAACACCAACTTTGTGTGATTTTTGAAGCCCCAGTGTGGATTTGAGTGTGGCGCAGATGTTTAAGAAACCATTCTGGCCTGCAGATCTGAATGCTGGTCCTCATTTCCCAGCTTGGATTTAAAGCTGGGGACTGACTGAACCTCACCTACCAAGGGATTTTCTGTTTCTAAAATTATTGTAGTTTATCAGGTCTGACTTGGAAATGCTCATTGACATCATACTAAATAGTAGAGTAAATGAACTTGCTTTTCAACTTTACAGCTTTTCAACTTTACAATGAGGTTGTCATTTCTTCTTGAAGTTCAGGAGACTTATTGCCCAGTCTGTGAGTGATTTTCCTAAACTCTTGTCTTTGCCAAAATGATGGTTATTCATCCTGGGGTTCTGCAGAGTCAGGTGTTATCTGGGAGTAGTTAAACAATGACTTTGAGTTATGGGAGCCTGTGAGTGACAATAGGAAGTAGGAAAACCTCTCCAGTTTTTGTATTCTTCTGTATAAACTATGAAACTGGAAGGTAGTTGGGACAAACAGACACGGTTTTCTGTTGGCATTTTCACTACCTCTGAAACAAAAATGAGATTACCAGTTGGCCCTAAGTCAGCAAGTTTGTGTTGGAGGCAGTTATGCCCCTTGGCCAATGTGATTGATAAACCAGATAATCCTTCTGCCATTGAAATTTGAGCTTAAATTATTGCAGAGAAAGTCATGCTGACTGTTCCTGTAGATGGTTTTCCCTATTGGGATATGCTCTGACTTTGAGCCAGGATCCTGGCATAGATACTGGAGTAACAGGCCTTGTACCAGCTGCTGGGTGCCACACTGTGGCGAGCCAAGAGCAGCTGATACAGGGGATTGGGTTACCAGGCTAAAAAGTTTGTTTGCTGCCTGTTGGGAAGTGCTTATCCAAAAAGAGATGAGAAACTCATGCTTAGTTTTTAGATGAAAATCAGCCATGCACGACAAGAAACAGCTTAAAGTGGCTTGAAACTCAGTCTCTTGTGATGCCAGAGAAGCAGATGGCCGGTTGTCACTGTCGATGAAAATTATGCTAATTAATATATTACAAAATTGACTCCAGTTGAACATTTGTTTCTTATGAGCATGTGATTATCAGCTTTTCTGGAAGATAAATTTTGGGAATATTTCAACTGATATATTTCTCTGAAATAGCTTTCTGGAGGTTCAATGAGCTGTTTGTTTATGGTGCTGTAATGCTAAATGGGTATCAGTCATTCTGTTGGTATTAAAGAATTTGGAGATAGTGGAGAGCAGAGTGAGAAAGCCTAGAAAATACTTGGAGTGTGCACTCTCACCTGCTGCACATGTGGGTGCCCCAGAGATGGCCACACCATGGCCCTGTCTTGAGCAGCAGCTGTTTTCCATATTTACAGCAGTGATTTTATGGAGGGATGGATTGAGTGAAGTTCTGGATTCTTTCCTAATTGTGGGCCAAGACCTTTCATGCACCCTTTTTTGCTCTAAAGGAAAACTGCAGAAATCCAGGATGTTTTCAGGGACTCTTTGCTCACTATGTAGATTTTCTGGCTTTTATTAAACACCAGGCTTGATGATTTGGTAAATTTCCCAAGCCAGAGACAGTCCCTGTTTTTACAGTTAATTTTTAACTTTTACTTGGCCCAGTACAATCAAGATTTCATTTCTGTTCTTCTAAATTAATGAAAAGTCTTACATGTTGGCACTCAAGGACCGTTGTACACAACCTAGAAAGTTTTGCATTCCTTGCCTGTAGGAGCTGTTGGCTCAGGCTGAAGGATGGTTTTGACAATAGCAGGCACAGATGCTTCAGAAGGTGTAAATCCTCCCCCGTTGGCAGATGCAGATACTCTGTCCCCTACTGTTAGCCACGTCCTGATCTCGAACAGATAAAGACTGACTTAATCCCCAAAGCATGAGCTTTACTATCCTTTACAAAAGCCTGCTCCTAATTCGAGGCCCTGATACGGTTTTCTCCCCCATGGAGTCACTGCTGAGTGGCTGAGAGCTGTTCAGGGCTGTCTGAAAGGCAAAGAGGTGTTTGCTGGAAGGGCTGGTCACTGTCCCGAGCTGCTACAAGCTTCCCCTCTGCAAGTTGTAGAAGCTGCTGACTATTTACTATTTACTGATTGTTTTAAAATTATTTTTATTATCCCCTCTTTGACTTGCTCTCTTTCATTTTCTTATGAAGAGAGTTGGCTTTTGGTGGTGCAGCCCTCGCTCCAGTGTCTTGAGTGTGATACAGCCCTATTCCTTCACTTCTGCAGGGAAATGGAGAGATGGGGCTGTTAGCCAGGAGAAGACACTGAGCATTGCTTTGTTTTGTGACCAAACCAACCCTATCTGGGAGCCCTTTCCCATCCCAAAAGGCTGGGATTTGCCTTACTGCAGGTTGGCACTGGCTGGTGTGGGCAGCAAACCCTGGAGGGAGGCGGCTGTGGTGGGACCAGGAGCCTCTGTGGCCGTGCAGGTCCCAGTGCAGCAAGTGAAACCCAGACTGACATTGGTGCCAGTGTGAAGGACGATTTTGCTGCCACAGTGGTGCTTTTAGTTCTGGAATGCATCTTGGATGAGTTCTGAGAAAAGCCAGCGTTGGTCTGTGCAGAGAGCTCCATGCCCTTCCTAAGCACTTGCCCCTGTTCTGTCTCTGGAAAGGTCTGAGCTAATCCGACTTTTTCCCCCTGCAAAACCATGTGTGATGCTGTTCCACCCTGGTGTTTGTTCCCTGGGAGGCAGCAATGACCTGGAACATCTCCATGTGCCTAACTCTGTGTAAGCACAAGGTTGACCCTTCCCTGCTGTACTGGACATTTGTGAAGCATTTGAGATCCTGTATGGAAATTACAGCGGGATATTTTGGTTGTATTTCCCTAGTCACTGGAACAGCACAGCATGAGCGCTTGTTTTGGAAGAGTCTGGAGGGAATAATGAGCTTGTGTTGAAGGTTGAGGGGTTTTGATAATTTCTTTTTTTTTTTTTTTAGGGAAACATGTTTGTTTTAAATAAATTGCAAAGGACTCTGAACACTCATGAGAGCAGCTTTTAATTGCTTTGTAGCAAGTGTTATTTTTCTTCACAATCTCACAATTAACCTACTCCCTGTGGCTTCCCAGTGTAAGTTCTGCTGTTGGTACAAATTGATTTTGCCTCTGCCTTTTGTGTTGGGAGGAGAGGGGAAATTAATTCCCAATGCCCTTGGCTCTCTGGAAATCTTTTCCTGCCAGGGTCTCTGAATCTAAATGGTGGTCTGGGATTATTTAAGGGCTGAGCATCTTTGTATTGTCCTGAATGCTATTTCATTCCCTTCCACCACCCCTCCAGTCTTTATTTTTTCCTAGAATTTAAATTACAGCTCATATTAGCAATGAACAGGATTATGCAGGTGTGAGTGACTCAGTGATAAACCTTGAGTTTCAGTGTCTTGTTAAATTTGCAGAGGGAGTCGGGGGGGGGGGGGGGCATCCTCTCTCATTTTGAGCTGAAAATGTGAATTCCTGAACTAAACCAGCAATTAATTATATTTGAAGGAAAGTTTGGACAGGGATTTGCTTGCCTAATTTGAAATTGTCTTTGAATTAGTCTGTGACAGTCTTTATATGAAAACTGAGTTTTATTTTGCTGTCAGTGCCTAATCAGTGCATAATGGCAGCTTGAGTTAGTGAAGAGGTAGCAAATGTGTGTAGTTCACACAGCTTACAGGGCCATAAATAGATTCTGGCACACATTTCTTTTAAAGCCTTGACTCTGAGCAGCAAATAAGCATGTGTGTAAGCAGACTACCAGTTTCTGCAGTGCATGGCTCTGGTAGTGGTAAGGACAGTAAAATCCCAACAGAGAGCAATGGGTCTGCATGCAAGTGTGCCAGCATGAACATACAGCTGTCTGTGTGTCTGTGCACATGCTGCTGGGCGTCTTAAGTTTTGGCACATTTTTTTAAAGTGGAGGAGTGTGGGAAAACAGTTACATTAGATACTGCTGGCAAGTGCAAGCAGGCAAGCCCTGTGTCTGTGCTTTGTGCAGATGTGGAATGGGTTGCTGGAGGCTGTCAGTCACCGTGTTTGCTGTGCAGGGTGAATCAGACAGACCTCACTGGTGGGGAAACAGTGCACAGGCACACCCCAGCCTGTGAGCATGTGCTCAGAGTATCCCTGGTTTGTGTTTGGTCTGGATGTGTCTTCAGCTACATCCAGAACAAGCAGATATCACTGGACATGGGAAAACACAGCTTATAGTCTGAGAGTGCACAGGAGAAGAAGAAATTATGACCAGAAGATGTCAGAAATCAGGCAGGAAGGATTTCTGAGAAAGTGCCCTCAAGCACTGAGAGCAGCTTCCAGTGCCAAGAGGCTGCTCATGACAAGTAAAAAGACAGACCGTGGGTGGGGGTTTGGAGCAATACTCAAGTCAGTCAACCAAAGATCTGCAGCCACAACCAACTATTAGTAACAGATGGTTTGATCGTGGATCTGGAGGTCAAAACCAAAAGGCTGGTGATGTTGAGCCACCTTTGTCTTTTCTTGCTCAGCAGCCTGGTGTGGTAGTCTGGGGAAATGTCAAATGAAACATCCAACCTGCTCCTTGGTTTCACCCTGTGGCCTGTGACAACCCATGTTGCCCCCTTGGAGGAGGACAGAGGGGTTCCCAATGGCCCTGACAAGACCATGCACAATGACATGGCCATGACAGTCATGTCACACAGATCCTGTCTGTGGATCATGGGTATCCTTTAGCAGTCCCTTAAATGCCTGTGGTCATAGTCTGTCTCACTTTGGGACAGGGTTTAATCTATGTCTGTTTCTTGGTTGCTGTTAGTGTGTTTTAATCTATAATTTTTTATATATTTTTTTTAATTACTCTATAATTTTTGACCCTTTCACTTGAAAAATGGATCTTGGGTCTGTGCTTTCATTGCTTTTCCCTCTTGTGTAAGAGATGAAAAAGATGTGCTGAGGACGTCAGCCATACTCATCCCTTGTACTTCTGGTGCTAGCACAGTTTTTAAAAGCAGAATAAGTGATCTCATTCTGTTGCAGAGACTTGTAGACAAAAATGCCTTTATAATCTTTTTTTATTTTCTCTCTCTCTCTCTCTGTGGGTGTTGTTCTTCCTTTTACTGTCTTTTCTCAAATACATCTTGACATAGAACGTGTCCATACAGGGATTGTCAGAAAAGCTGAATTAAATTAACTAGAGGTGTGAATTTAAAAAGGATTATTTAAACCTCATTAAACCTCTGTGTTTGCACACTTTTCAAAATTAAAGTTGCTTTAATTTGATTTCAGTTCACTTCCTAAGCGGAGTAATCTCAATTTAATTAAGGCAAATTAATTGACTGAATGTCCCAAAGAGATTTAATGTCAGATAGAAAAGGAGCATTCAAGGAAAATGAGTAAAAGGGAAGGTGAGCTTATTCAAAACTAATAAAAGCAGAAACTCTTTCCAGCCTGAGATGTTGCAAGAATTAGACATGATCTGTGGCAAACATTGTAATTGTTATCTTGTAAAGGATACTATCAACAAGTGAGAGCCATTTCTTTTGGCTCATACGAGCAAGCTCTCATCACTCCTTCAATTCTGGGCACCAGCTCAATATTGTGAAAGGAGAAGGCTACATGTATTGAATGTCGTTTCTTTTTACTTTATTCATTCCTTTAGGAACCAGAGTAGATTTATACCAAATAATAACTTGTGTGTTTTAGTTTTACCTCCTTGTCTTCTCTATCTGTTTCTTGCACAATATTTTTCTAGTGCTTTTTTCTTGAGGAGAAAGGAGATTGGGAGGAAGAGGGGTGAAAACACAGCCCTTCTTTCATGTGAAGGTGCTTATCTCCACCTGTGCAGGAGATGCTCGGCCCAATCTCATTTCTATCTTGTTTCTGAAGAAATTCAGGTCAGGCCCCTATCTGTCAGTTCTGCAGAAGGTTCAACAGCAGCAATGGTGAGAAAAATGAAGGGGTGTCATTCATCACAGCAGGAAGGCAAAGGCAGGATGTTGCATGGTGTTGGAGGTGCTCAGCATGATCTTCAGTCTGATTTTCATCATCTGAGAAATACAGTAATTAGTGAAGAGTCTTCTGTGGTGCAGAGACAGGATTTGAGCAGCATTAAACATCATGATGTTTCATAAAAGCCAGGAAAAAGGTATGACTTACAGTCCTAAGACTGTACCTTTTTGGGCAGAGTGAAGCAGCAGGGGTGTTAGCTTTGTTCCTGCTTGTACTCTCATTGTTAGATTAGTAAATCCAAGCATATGGATGAGGAATTCTGTAAGTATTTTCCAGTTTCCTTGCTTTGCCTCTGTGATGGAACAAATAGTTAGTGAACTGGAGCTCATCCTGGGATAAACCAGGCTAGCAGTTTGTATTTTTTTATCCTGTTATTTTATATTTTTAACAGTGCAAATGAGCTCTGGGTTTCTCCTTTGCTCCCTGTCTTGCAATTGGGTGATTTTTTTTTGGTGCGGGGACTTTGGGTTCTTTCCCATCTCTTTTCTTATGGAGCTCCATGCAAAGGGCTTTTCTAAAGCTCGTGTCTTCTTCCAACACTTCCTCCATCCCTGAGGTGTTTAGGAGCCAGTGCCTGCCCCCACCAGCTTCAGGGGCACCTCAGAGTCATTCAGAAGCCAAGCTCTGCCCACTGCCCTCTCACAGCAGGGTGCGGTTCACAAGTACAAACTGGATGGTCCTAGGGAGAGAATGTAGGTTCCTGCTGTTTCTTTTATGTAGTGTTTATTCATTAGAATCATACTGTATCAAAGTGTTTATATCTGAAGCTGGTTCTTCTTTCTAATTTTTTAATGCCAAACCCCAGGTTTCAGACATCTCATGGTCATGCTGTGCAAGAGGTACAAATTTGATTTTGGGTTTGATTTTTTTCTTTGGGCTGTCAGCTGTGCAAAGAAAGGGCAAAAAGGACACAGTTAACAAAGACGTCTGTGTAGGAGATGATGTATGCTAAATTCAGACTGTTTAAACAGACATTTAACAAAAATGCAAATATAATAACGAACTTCAGCATTTTCCCCCAAAATGCTTTTGATGGAAGAGTAATGTGTAGGTAGACTATTGGTTTCTCTAGCAGCAGTAAATTACATGATGTAGTTAGAAATCTTGAAAAAATTTATGAATAGAGACATAGGTATTTAGATTGACCTGTGTTAATAAGGCAAAAGTATCTTACATAAGTAATTTATGCTTATATTTTATTCAGGGAACTTATTGCTGTGGGATTGATGATACTGGTCCTTAGACACCATTTAAAACTAAAGTAATAGCTAATGAAGGCTAGTTGAAATTAATAAAAAAATCCTGTTATGTTTGATTTGCATGTCAGTAATACAGGTCAAAGAACTAAAATGCCACTGGAGAGTTGTCAAGGCAGCTCTTTGGATTTGATATTGCCTTCTAGCAGATGCAAACCCTATTTCTTTGCATTGGAAACATCTACATTTTATGATCAGTCAGAGCCAGCAACCTTATATGTCTGAGTCGCAGGACTCAGGTTTTCACAGGCTCAGCAGTGAAACACAAATGTGAATTTCCTCCTGTGGATGTTCTTCAGTTGACTGATGGTGAGCAGTTTCCTAAAGATGATGCTCTTTGTCAGCCAGTCTCTGATCATGGACTTTTCTGGATTCTTTAGTACTCAGATGAAGTGAAGACACACCTGCTGTCCTCAGCAGCGTTTCTGCCTTCTCTTTCAGTATGTGTTTCTATCTGAAGGATATTGCAGCTGGTCCTGGAGCCCTGAGGTTCCTAGGGAAGGCAGCATGGTGTTGCATGAGAGTTTCATCGAGTGTCAATGAAAAATCTGTAGTACCAATTGGAAACAGTTAAAAGGAAATATCCAAAGGCTTCTCTTGCTGCCCCAACCCATTTGATTGTAATTTTAAATAGTCCCCCAAGGAGCCCTCTAACTTTTTAAAGTTTTTTTAGAGCTGCTTCAGAGCTGGTGAGGTCCTTGGCACATGGTGTAGTCCTTTACCATATCTGAAGGTGCTGTGTTCCATCAGTATTGGCTGTCTGGGCTCTCACTGCCCTTGCCGCTTTCTTCTGGAGTTACTCATAACTCTGTAATGGGCTCAGTGAAGTCACGCAGTGTGTGAAGGTGAAGGAGGTGATGTTGGGTGGAGCAGCAGCTGAATTCTGATGTGCTGTGAAGAAGTAAATTTGTCCTAGTGCCTTCAGGAGGACAAGCTTCTTGTTTGGATGGTTGACTAATGGATTTATCTAATGAGGCTCGTCTTGCAGGTAGCCTATTGTATGTGTTTGCCAGATGTTCAGGACATGCCTCTGTTGATTTGACACTAGAGGTGCATCAAAAGTTACTGATGTTTAGTCTTCAGAGCTTTTTCCTTTTCCCTATTACACTGTTACAGCTCCAATGAGAAGCTAATCCTGAGTGAGTTTGGTGTGCTACTAAACTCTCATTTCAGGGACACTGTAGTAGGGTTTTAATGAACGTTAAAAAAAAAGCTGCAAGTTCTTTCATTAGACCACTGGGTATCATGAAAGTCTTAATGACTCTGAGAAAAAAATCTTTATTAGGACATTAAGATGGTATTTTTCCCTTATAATAAAATATCTTCCAGGACTAACTGCAAGCATCATTTTAGTGATCTTCCTGAACTTCATGGGAAGTGTGCCTGCTGCTGCCTCAAAAACTGTCTTGGGAAGAGAGAACACTTGTAAAGGTGCTATCACTGCCATATAGCTAGAAAGAGGACCACAAAATGAAGGTCTGTTTATTCTAACTCTTGGTTATGTTTTTTTCTTCAAATGGGTCCTCAGCTTCACAGTTTTCATTGTTGACCCTTACAAGGAAAAGAGATGCAGCATTTGTCAGAATCTTCTGTGTTAATATAAACTTATTTTAAAGAGCTTGCTGGTATTAACGCAAAAACTGCTATGTGGTACTTGGCTTATGCCATTTTCAAGTCTTTTACCCTGTCTCAATTAATGGTAGACAGACTAAACTGGTAGGCAGAGAGAACAATCTCTTGCTGTGCTTCGGTAGAAGCTCAATATCTTGAAAAAGAACTAGATGCCTTTTCCCATTTCAGTTTATAAGACAGTTGAGTGGGAATATACTTAGCAGCTGCTTTTAAACTGTGTGTAAATTGTTTTCTCTTGTAGGTACTTTTAGTAGGGAGAGGCTGAGGCATTCTCAGGAACAGAACTCTCAGGACAGCAGAAGCTTGTGCAGAATCAAATCAAAAAGAGAGTTTTGGGGAACTTAGGAGGAGAAGGCAAAGACATGATGATGGAGAGTGAGATGCCCATAGCTGCACAGCTGATCACTGGCAAACTTATCCCAGCTCTTCTGACACCCTTTTCCTTTGGGCTAGATATCCATGCTTTTGCACTCAAGCTGCTACAACATCAGTGGTTGTTTCAGGGTGATGTACACCTTGACATTGAGCTGGGAGTGGGTAGTGACACTACCTGCTGCCACCTTTTATGCTTATGACAGTACAAGGAGAAAATAGGTTACATGTGAGTAACTGGCTCACATATGACCGTGTTTTGTACAGCTGAGTTGAAGTTAAGGAGGGTTTTGATTTATATGAGAAAGGGGTATATGTGCAAGATGTCAAGCTTATGAGATTTTTTTTCTTTTCTCTTAGTTGGTTTTTTTCCTACTATCTGCTAGACCAGGCTGTAGGAAAGGAAAGACTGGGCTGGTTTATTATATGGCATTAGCAAATGGATGTGGTTTTCTTTCCTCTCTGCAGCATCTTGCCTTTTAGTGGAAAGAAGCAGTCAATAGGAGACAGGTGCTGATTAGTGTAAGAGTTTTTGTAAGCTGTATCTGCTTATTTGAGCTTCAGGTCTTGACGTGGTTTCTTGTCTTGCCCAGACTGTGCTGACATTTGTAGCTCTTTTGAGAAAGATGGAATGAGCAGACAGTGAAGCTATTCAAAATAGGAGTTAGTTTATCCTTTCATTTCCTATTGTGAAGCCTTCTCATTAGGGTGAATTTCTTACCCCCTGTAAATCAGGCACTGAAACGATGGAAGCTTTGCCTTCTAAGCTTGTTTGCCATACTTTAAAAGCAGAGAATGTCTTCCCTGTTAAGAACACAGATCAAAACACAGACAGTGCCCAAGTACAAATCCAGCTTGCCTCATGAACCCTCTTGAAAACTATTGTTCCTGTTCCCAATGGATGTTGCCAAGGATCTCTGTTAGTGGGGCTGGGTGGGAAGACTGTGTGAGGATGTCAGGAGACCTGGGTACCTCCCAGCTCCTGGGAAGCTGAGCTGCTGGAACAGAGTGGGAATTGTATTGTTTTTCTATGGGGCTGGTTGACCTTGGGCTGAGCTCTGGCAGAAGCTCAGTGATGTGTTGCTGCTTTTCCATCCTATGCCAAAGCTTTAATGAAAAACATTTAAGGAAATATTAAGGAAATAGTTGCAATATTTGTGTCTGCTCTACATGGCATAAACTGCATTTTGCAAATTCCACAGAGTAGCAAAGCAAAGAGAAGGTTTTCTCATCCTTAGTTTTGAACTGTGGTATTTTGCTAGAAGCTTAATGAATGAGCTTCTAGCAAAATTAATAGACAAATGTTAATATTTAGAGCAAATAACCTTTCTTTTTTTCTCTCAACTTTCTTCTGCTTCATTGTGTAAACTCATTAACAAAAATGCCTTAAACAAGCACTGTAGCAAAGTAACTGTTTATGTCTTTACATATATAATTGTAATTAAAAGGCATTTCCTTATGGTCTTTCAAATCTAAATCCTTATACAATAGGGTCTCTCTACTACAATGATTTTCAGAGGTTTCATTAGTTCTCAGTGTACCAGCATTTATCGTTTTCTGCTCTCTCTCTTGAAAACTTAGTGGCTGTTAAGACTGAGAATTGCACTGCAGTGCTGTCTACACTAATTAGGTTTTTTTCCAGCCTTGGTTTATGCCTCAGAGATGTGCTGCAGAAAACCCCAGCCATATAAAGAAAGCTGTTACAGAACTGATGAATCTGTGCAGCTTGACTGAGAGGTGGCGTGAGCTGATGGCAGTAGGCTCTGGGGCAGGGAACATGTTTGGGACTAACAGTCCACGAGGAGCCTGATCTCACCCAAGTGAAACGTGGTCTCTCTGCCTCATTTCCTTGACTGTAAAACCAGATCAGGACAACCCTGTTAGCAAATAAGAAAGATGCTGCGAAGAGTGCTTTGTACTCTCTTTCATGAAATGCTTTGCTGCCTTCCACCAAGAGGTGGGATTGAAGTGTTGCAAGATCTTTCCCTGAAAATGTAGCTAGGAGAGAGGTAAGGACTGAGTGGTCATTCTGTGGCTTCCTTCATAAAGTTGCCTCCTGTCTGCTGCAAGCACACAGTCATGCTCCTTTGTTCTCCTAGGTTGGATGTATGTGGAAACCTTATGAGCAAAGAAAATGCTGGTTAGGACACCCTGGCCAGCCTGAATTGCAATTCAGAGCTCTTCCTTAGTGGTGCAGTGAGCAGGCTGCAGTTGCCCCCCAGCATGGGCTGTTATGGGCAAAGGAGAGGGTGGAAACCTTGGAGACATCCTGTTGGACCCAGTGCCAAAGCATGCAGTCATTTTGGTTAAGAACAGTCCAGTTCTCTTGACTGTCCCTTTATGCTTACTGGTTTCTCCTTTGTTTAAGCAAAAGTGTTGGTGCCAGGTTTGTTATTTGTTAAAGTGTATAATGGCCAGGGCTGCTATCATTCTTGGTGCCTCTGAGATGGATACAGATGAGACAGTGAGCAATGTAATTCCCTCTGGCATGGAGTACTGGTCAGATACCTTCTGCTGTAGTGGGGTCATTGACAAGGAATACAAAAGTGAGAGGTGTTTTAAGTGGTTTTATTTTTTTCCATCCATCCCGTTATTTTTTTTTAGCCTATGGCTTTCAGTCAACCAAAAATAGTGTTCAGCTGTAGCCAGCATTTCTCTCTCTGACGTTACTGATGGGAGGTTCAAGGTGAAGATGCATTCCTTGTTGCAGCCTGTTATTATGCAAGTGCTACTAGCCAGACTTCAGACTCAGTCCTGATGGTGGAGGACTTTATCCTGCTTAGCTCCAAGCTGGGCTCATCAGAGCATGAGCAAGTCCTAAATCTGCTACATGACAGTCAACTGCAGTGATTTTGCACAGTCAAAGAAATACTATCTTATCTCTTTTAGGTAGTATTGGCATCATGTGCTGGAGGTTGTTGTGTGTTTAAGTTTACATGGAGTAGCTCTGGGCAGATAGCTGCCATAATGAGACTTTCAAGAGCATTAACCCTTGGAACAGGGAGCTAATTTGGCTCTAAATCAAGAGATGAAAACACACACGACTGTCAGAGGGAGAAGGAAAGATTAATCAGAAGTTGTTTCGATAAAAACACTGTGCTTTTGGCAGAAGTCCTGCTGAGCATGCTGCATCCAGGACAAACAGCTTTGTTGTAGTCTCTTATTTCTTTTTCTCTCCAATTGACATTAAACACAATAATTAAAGCAACAGAGATTAACATGTCAAGCCAAGCTTTTCATTTGTCCTACTTTATTTTTTCTTTTTTTCTGTGAGCTACTCAATTTTCCCTTAATTCAGCAGATCATGTATTTTAAGGAAGGTTGACTCAACAGCATGTTGGTGGCAGAGGGAGGAAAAAAGTCTTGCTCTCCATCTGGAATTTCTTCATATAAATACTTTGTTGTATGTTAATGAAAGAAAATTATCTTTGTAAGCAGCCTTTCTTCTGGCAATAAGCTTGACATAGCAGGAGTTTTGAGGTATTAAGAAGAGAGATTTATTTCCAAATGACCATCCAGACTGTTCAAAAGGATTTTGATTTTTAGAATTAGTTTTTTCTGCTTATATGTTTTACTGTCTTTATCTTCCTTGCTTGAGCAATGCAGAGCTTTTCATTTAAACACATGTACTTGTATTTCTTTGATTTTATTCTGCTTGATATAGTAAATGCATCCAGCCAGTATTATAAATCTCCTTCTATGGAATTTCTGCCCAAAATGCTCATTGTGGTATAATGAGTGTTAGTAGAATCTCAGTGTAAATGGTGTTATATCACAACAGCATTCTGATCTGAGGAAAGATAAAGCTATTGATCTGTTCCAGAGCAAAAGAACGTTTGGGGCTGTGGTGCCCCACCTCATTATCTTGCAGAGGGGACTTAGGGAAGTCTGCAGTGAAAGGAGCCATAGCTCACAAGATGCTTTTTTCTGCTCTCTCCTTTGAGAGCCGATCTTTACCTGTGAGCAAACCATATGCAATACTGAAACAGCTATTAAGTACCTAGTGGAAGCTTTTTCATTGCACAGCACAAAGCTGGGCTGCTGCACTTGAGGGGTGCCAGTGGTCAGCCAGGCTGCCTTTACAGAGCAGATCTCCTGGTGAGTTGTTTCTGCTCCCTCAGGACACTAAGTGGTCCAGTTTTGCTCCGCTTCCAATTTACCTGCCTAAGGTGGTAATGAGACAGACATCAGAGAAGTTGTGGAGCTTTCTGTGAGCAGTGCTTGCCCTGCCAGGTGTCCAGGGGAAGAGGTGAGCATCCCCTTGGCTGGTAGGCTGGCACATGCTCCTGTCCTGTTCTGCTTTGCATTATAAGGTAGCTGGTGGAGAGTAAAGCTCTGAACCTGCTCAAAGGGCAGAGCAGAGCTGTCAGCCACCACTTCCCACCTTATGATGTATGTGTGGTTTATTAGATTCCTGTTGTGCTTGGCCAATCTCACCTGGATAGTCAGACTATAACCAGCTCCTGATGGATGCTCTCCTACTGGGAGGGGCTGATGTAAACAGGGGCAGAGGAGGCTAAATTGTGGCATGCACCATATTTGCTGGAAGTGAACACCTGGAAGCCTCTCTCCTGCTGCCCTGTGCAGCCTTGGTCCATTGTGCAGCATGGAATGGGAGTACTCCTTTGGAAGACTTCTCTGAGAAACTCTGCGTGCTTGTCTGCTAAGTCCTTGTTAGTGAGATGTCAAACTCAAGTCCATTAGTCTTCCAGTGAATGAGCTGTAGCACAGATACACATTTTACATTTTTTAATGGCATGAAACAGGTAGAGCTAAACCAGTCTCTCTAACTTGTGTCTCGTTGCTTTATTATCTGCAAAACGTGCTCTCTTGCTTTGCTGGAAGCCAGAGCATTTGCCAGCCTGGCTCTTGTGTGTCTCTGGGATTTAGTTTCCACTCACAAAGGCTGACTGCTGCTATGCAGACAGAAAACCACAAAACTTTGATTTTTTAGTTGGCAGTCATACTTGGACCACTGTAAAAGAGAAAATGTATTTGGGCTATGTCTGCCCATAACTCGCCCACCCCTCCACATTTTGACTTCTAAGAAGAGATCAAGGCGAATGCTCTGCTCTGGCTTAAAGTTGATACAGCTTTGAGATAGACCATTCCCACCATAGAGAGAGAATAAGGAATCTGGGGAAGCTTTGGGAAGGCATAGGACCCTGAATGTGTCTCTAATGCAGCCAAATTACTGCAAGTTATGGAGATAAAACTGATGGTCTTTAAAGTGCAACTATTTTGGGTGCTGATCAACACCTGCTTTTAGAGCTTAGCACGGGCAGTTGCACCTCCTGGGGATCTTGGTGGCCCCTTGAGTAAGCTACCTTGGGTATATCTTAAAAGAATCAGTGCAATTCTTCACTGCAGTGAGTATGTTCTTGCCCTCTCCAGGACTTGCTCCCCTGGGAAACAATGAACCTCTCTGTCTTTGCTCTTGGCTGTGTGTTCTGTCCATGTCAAGGTGTCTTGACTCACCTTTCTGACCCTCCCAATCTGCTCATCTGTCATCTGCTTTGTATGACCACAATGATCAGAAGCTGTCTAGCTGAGTGCGGTCCAAGGTTAGCACAGTTCAAGAAATTACAAAAGGAGGCCTTGTTCTGTTGTTTAACAAGGCAAAAACAACAGTACAGGTGTTTGGGAGGAGTTGCATAGGAAGATGGTCTTAGATCTTTTCAACAGACTGCTTTTTTGGTTTATTCTTCTGCAGGCTCTTTAGTCAAGGGGGTTTCAAATGCAGAGCATGTTTTTGGAGTGTAAACTGCTCTTTTCCTCTGCTACACACACGTGTGGGTGCACCCACGCTCGCTCTCGTCTGGCAGCACTCGACATTTGTGTTCTTTATAAAACAATCTGCTTTGTTTCAGTACAATAGCACAATGCACACGATGGCTGTCACTTATTGTTGGGAAAGCAGCTTCGTTACATACTCATCATCTACTGCAGCAGAGACTCCCCTCGTACCCTCTCTGCCTTTCCACTGGAAAGCCTTTGTGGTGGTTCAGCTGCTGCTGTTTTTCTGTGCACTGGCCTCTTGCTGGCACTGCAAAAGCGAGACAGTGGCTCCCTCTGGAGCCAGCACCACTGTGGCTCCAGGGACTGTCTCTTGCTGAATCAGTCATGATTTTCAGCTAAATATTTCAACCCAAGAAGTCTTTAGTTTTACCATTAAGGAGGCCTGTTTCCTGCCCAGTCTGTGGTATTCTTAGAAAACAGTAATTAGCTCAAAAGTTCAAGCAAAAGCTGTACAAGGAGGGACATGGACTCTATAATTATTATTTTATACCTCCATTTATCTATCACCTTCCATTCCAGAAGTTTCTATAGAGATTCACATAATATCACATCTTTGAAACAATATCTGTGCAATATTTCTATGCATAAATTTCACTGAATTTGCCTGGCTATAAGTGAAAGCATCCCTTGTCAGATAGACCAGTCCAGCAGCCAGCATGCAATGAGAGCAGTGCTGTGGTTACTGTGCATGTTCCTGGGTGAAGTGATGGTCCTAAATAGTGAATACCATTTGCACTGTTGGGTTTTTTAATTTATTCTTTAGATAGTATAGCAATTGTTTGCAAAGTATTACTTTGATTGCTTTCAGGAGAGTGGGCAGTTGTACAGGGTTGTACACCTTAAACTCGGCATGGCTGGGTCTTGCTGCACTGTATAGGCTCCTTAACTGGGCTTCTAACATCAAGGCTGTTTTACAGACACAAGAGTAGGTGACAATCCTGCCTTGGACAGCATAAACATTTGTGGCCACATGAGCTCAGCCTGTGAGCAACAGCTGGTTTAGAGGATGCCCACCGAAGGAGATGACTGGCATTTTGGCTGACTGGGATGGGCCCAATGGATGTTTCTTGAATCTGGACTTCCTGCATGGCTGCTCCTACTGCAAATGGTGCCAAATGTGTCAGGCTGGAGGTTGCTTAGGGATGTCAGGCTCCCTTGTCAGCCCTATCCTGACATTATCACTGCTGATTTAGGGCTGAAACGAGGCAAGGTTTAAAGCTCTGCCTTGTATAGGTGGACTGAAGCAGTGCTTGTGCCTTGTCTGCTGCAGACCTGGAGTCTGTAGGCTTGGTGGTGAAATAGTTTGTGGTCAGTTAAGCCTGAAAGGATGCTGAAAAGGAATTAAGGAGAAGGCTAGGGAAGGGGAGATATGTATGAGGGAGTTTTGGACTGCATGGGTTAAGACTCACCTCTCCACTTGCTGGGTGCTAGCGAGGTCTCAAGCTTATAACCTATGCTGAGAAGGGAGCTGTGGTCATCCCAGTGAATGTTTGTCTACCTAAGAGGTTCCTGGAGCAGATGGGGCAGCAGTGCACTGGCCCTGCTGTGGACAGTCCTATATCCAGCCATTGTTTTCCTTCTAATGTGCTAGTCTCTGAAGTGTCACCTCAGAGGTCACCTGTGTGCTGCTATGTGCTAGGAAGATGGCAACCTCTAAACTAGGGTACCATCTTCTGAAGAGGGTGGATGAGCTCTCTAGTCATGATGGGGGAATTTTGCTTAATTTTTCTGTTTATTTTTTTAGAATCAAAACTACTTAGTATTTCTATTCGTATAGTTTCTGACCTCACAAAACTAAGGAAAACATTCATCCTTCCTTTTGAGGCATAGGATCCACTAATTTTGGTGCACACTATCTTCTGAAGAGCCTTCCTTAGCTGCTAAGTGCTTTCCAGAGGTGTCTCTTGGTGTAAGAATGACCCACAGAGATGTGCAGGTTGTGACACAGTAGTTGAGTTCCCTGGGCTCATTGTGACCATTTTTCATTGTGCCTCTGGGGCTGGTGTGAAAACAAATGTCCTCTAGCAGCCTTAATTTAAGAAATAACTGAGCATCAACCTTCTGCCTTTGCCAGACAGATGTTGCTTCTCATGCCCCTTTGCTGCTAGAAAATTTTAGCATAAATAGGAGTTGTTAAGTATTTTGGCTTTCGTTGATTGTTCTGCCAATATATGTTTGAATGACCGCTCTGCTGGTGCGGGAAGTCCCACTGAACTCATCAGATTTTCTTGCAAGCTGAATTATAATGGTTTCCTTAGCATTGTACATGGCTATATTTCAATATAAAGAAAGTTTTGACACAAATGCTGAGGTTTTTATTATCAACAGGCTTTGTGGTGGCAAGGAGTAGAAAAGAGTCATTGTTAATTGTTTCATTATATACAGCCCTGATCTCAGGCTTGTAGAAATGTGAGAGGAACTGAGGAGAGCAAGTTTCCTTTGAAATGTTTTGAAAAGGTTTATTAGCAGGGAAATTGATGTGGAAAGCCCTGAATGGGATGGCACAGAGTAAGGTATTGGAGCCAGTATTGGTTGCTCCCCTTTTGAACAAGTGTTGCCACGGAAAAGTATCACTGTTTTGCTTCTAATCATAAAGGAGTAATAAATGGACCTGTGAATGAATTGTGTGGTTTTCAAATAGTTGAATTAAAATGTACTTTTTTTTCTTTCAGGTTGAATGTACTTGCTGTATTTTCCAGCAACTTGTTAAACTAACGTGTAATTTTATTTTGTATTGTAAAGAGATGATTTATTTGTAATGCCTTTCATAAAGTTTTGGGAAAATGCTAATATTTATATTTGTGATAAGTAGTATGGTGAATAAGGAAAATATATATCCTTATAGCAACTGCATTCTAATCCAATATTTACTAAAGCAGGCAATGGGCTATCTTCTCTGTTTAAAAGAATTGTAGCAAAAGAAGTCTGAATCTGTACAAGATATCTCTACAGACCTGTAATATGAAATAATGACCTTCCTGCAGATCTGCATTCTCAGCTCATGGGCACCATTTGGAACAGAACAGTGCTGCTGCTCTGTCTGCAGCAGGTTTCCAGTGCACTCTGACAAATGCAGCCCAGAAATAAAGCTAGCAGGGCAGTGTGTGTTGTTCTGGAGCTTGAAGGAAAGGCAAGTGCTTCCTTTCATAGAATACTTTAATATCAGTACTTCTGAGTACAGTTTAACAGCATAAATCATTTGCTTTCTAGAAGAAAAGTGCAGCATCGGCTTTGGGAGCATTCTGAAATCACAACTGACATTTTGAGGTGACAGCAGATGTGCAAAGTACCTTTGATGTCCACACAACACCAGTGTCAGCAAAGAAATGCTCAGTCTGTCACATGAATGTTTGTCCTGTCTCAAGCCTGAGTGCGCTTATTGACATTTCACATTTTCAATCTTTATGCTGCCTTTTCCCTGAGCATTTTCCCACCTCATGACCCAAACCTTTATTCCCTCACCAGAATAATATCTGCTCCTAAGTAGCTTTCTGCTTTAGGTTTTTAAAACGTGCCCTCTCGTGGTAAGCAGCAGTTTGTGCACGCTGCATTTATTTATTAATTTATTTGTGAAAATCCTGTCGCAGAACACAGATCTCATGGTTGTCTCTTAGTCCTGTGGGTAAATGTCTTAAGTTCATGCAGATAAATATTCCTCTTTGACTCTTGTTTCATTACAATGATGGTTTTGCTGAGGCTGGAAGATGTGCCCCTTAGTGCCCAAGGGATGGTGTGAAATCCTCAGGAATTTGGGTTATTGAGTTTCAGCAACTTTGAAATTTGTGGCTTTGGCCATTCACCTTGATTTTGTGGGATATATTGTATTTAAATGTAGGTACTGCAAAGACTGTATCCTTGACTCGTTTTGATCGTTCACATCAGGTACAGTCTACCTATCTATTAGTCTATTAACTGGATTGCAAAGAAGCATTAATTTACTTTGAAAAGACAAAAGAGAAACCTGGAGTGTGAAATTTTTATACACAGACTGTGACCCTACCACCTCTGAACTTGTTGGCTGGTAGTGTTCCATATGTCTTGGACTCCAGCTTTTAGGAAATGGGGGCATTTTTCATTATGAAAGACAAGTTGCATCTTCTAAGTCTTTTTCTGTGCCTGCAAGACAGTAGTTCAGTTAAAGATATGAATGCAAATAGGATTTGGGGGGCAAAGGAGCATCAGTGTGACTTAAATTTGTGATTTTTGAGTAATACTCAAGTTATAAAATCCCAACAAAACCCCAAAAGCTATCCTAAATGATTAAGTAATTATTGTTCTTAAAAGCTCTTTTTAAGTGAAACATGTAACCCTTTCAGTGCTGACAATTTCATCAGAATTGTGCAAAAGAGGTTTGAACTTCTCGAACTTCTCCAGTGTTTTGTTAATTTGTGCCCAGAACCTGTAGCTTGACTGACTCATCAAGGAAGATGCTAATCTAGGGTAAGACTGTTTCCACTGGCTAAACTCACCAGTATCTGAGCTATCAAACTTGAAGCACAAATGCTAGATGGGACAAATGTTGATTATTTCAGTCTAGGACAGCTAAAAATTAGAGCTTTCTCTAAACTTTTCTAGAGCCTGGTTGGGACCCTGTAATGTCAATTCAAGATGAGTTGAATTAATTTGCTCACACGTAGCTGTAGAGCAAGGCTGTTTGCATTAATAGTGGCAATGTGACTGGTTGGTGATGGAAGAGGTCATATCTGCAGTAATGTGTGCTGGAGCATAAATTGAGTGGTTGAGATGAAAGGGAGGCTCAGTAACTCGCTACTGTTGTGGAATTTAAGAAATTTGCACTGCTTCCAGCTATCTATTTAAAAGTCAATGACTGGAAACCAAATTACTCCTTGGCCTTAAAGGCACCTTTTAGTAATTTTTCATGAAGTGATTAGATAAGGGAAGGGGGTGAGCAAGAGATGATGATTATTTTTCTGCTTTATCTTGTGAATTGTACTTACAAGGTGTAATAAAACCAGAAGTTCCCTTTTAAGAGGATGTCGTTTAAATGCGAGTGTTACAAATTATCCATTGTTATAATGAAGACTTCTCTCAGAAGTTAAGAATAGTGTGAAAGCCAGGAGCCAAACCCATCTGGAGGCTCAAGTTAAGAGATCACACGCTGCCTATTTTAATTCTGACAAGGCTGTAATCATAAAGGGTGCTTGGCAAGGAAAAACCTGTATTGCAAACCCTGGGTTAATACCACCCATAAACATTGAAGAGAGTGTTGCATAGCACATAACTTGATGAACATGGCTGTGCCTCTCTTAGCCCATATGTATTTTAAACATGTGCTCACATCCTGTGTGCTGTGCTCTCTTGAAGAGCTGCCCATATTTAAAGTCTTACTTCAGGTCAAAAGGAGGTAAATCAAAGTAACTTCTTGATCTTTGCAAAAAAGATGAGCTGTCTGATGTTTGCTGTGTAAGGACATGGAACAAGTAATATGGAGATTTGTGGTGAATTTCGGTCTTAGAGCAACATTTTGCAGCATCTGTATCCTGGAGCCACTCAGGTCAGGGATTTCGGTGAGGTGAATCATGTACTTCCTATGTAGTGGAAGCCTCATGTATTAAGGACTTTTTCCTGAAGCATAAATCTAAGATCATGTTTGTATTAAATTCATGAGGAATAGAAGAAAAGACAGTTGTGAGCCAGTAGAGTACTTGCTAGTTTTACTGGCAACAGTGAGAGGATCTGCGTTCTTTCTAGGAATGCAGACCTGTGATCTGCGCAGAGCCACGTCCGCAGCTGAACAAGGCATTCAAACACCGAGTGGTAACAGGAGAACCTGCCACTGAAAGGAGGGTTTGTCAGGGGGATTAGATGGCCACTTGTTAACTAATCGCACAAGTGTCTTTCATCTGCTCCTGGCTGTAGGCAACATAGAAACATGCTTTCTATTAAATCTGCAGTTCCACTGAGGGGCACCAGCTTTCACTGTTACCATCCTTTTCGGTATTTTTTTTTTTCCCCCCCCGATGGGTGAAACTGGATTTTATTATTTTAGTGGTATGTATGCCCAGAGTTCTTATGTCCCTGCCAACATAATTAAATGTACTTTCAATTTCATGTAATTGCAACATATGTGGGAATTTATATATTGGTTATTTAAAAAAAAACAAACCCTTTTCATACCTTTTTTTAAAAAGAAAGTAAATTTTAGTTCTATGGAACTGTTTTATTTGCAGTTTCTTGTGTGGTATATTTATTTGCTCTAAATGAAGATACTGGCCAATAAAATAGGTTATCTCAGTGATATTTAAAGCTATTCTGCAGGTCTCATCTTTATGGTCTTTATTACTTTTATTACTATCATATGAACAATGCAATAATGTGTATTTCTGTCATATGGTCTTGGGACTTTTTGTCTTTTTGTTTTGATCTCCCACGAATAAAATGACAAACCTAAATAATATTTTGATTTCCTTTCCTGGTCCTAGTCATCTAACTTCATCTGTAATAGCTTGTCCTGGACTTTTGCTCTCAGACTTCATGCTTTGGCCATACTGTTTGGAACCAAATGAAGGGAGCACCTGATTTTAATGGACAAGATAATCCTATGGAATACTCAGTCAGATTAGATGTTAAAATCTGGTTGTTTCTTGCATCAGGGGGTGTAGCTGAAACCCAGTGATGATCTCTGTGTTGCAGGCACTGGTCAGTGACCTGTGCAGTGTGTTCCTGGCTATTTTCCTCATCCCTTGGGGGACACCTGGGGAAGTCTGTTTCACTTTTCTGTGATTTTCTACTCACGACACAAAGTACAAGGTGAACATAATTGCAAGTCCAGCAACCAGGAGGCAGATATTTTCTGAATTAAAAGGACCTTCACATGCAATGGTAGGAAACTTTCCCCAAGGCATGTTTCTTTACATGATCGAGTCCCAACATTAGCTCATCAAAATTGGTCTTGTTTGCCTTGGGTGCCAGTTCATCAAACTATATTAAGTATGTATTTACAGTTCTCCCAGCTGAGAAAAGCATTCAAGCGTGTAATTAAATCCTATCTAAATCAGTGGAATTTAAGTACAAGCCTAAAGTTAAATATGTTGAAATGTCCTGCTGAACAGGGAAGGGTTGCTGGGTGGAGGCTGCAAGGCCCATCTGTGTTTTCCATTTCGGGCAGGCAAGTGTGATGTGAGAAGCCAGGTGTAAAAGCAGCCCCTTGCCAACATACTCGTACTGTGCTCTCTGCTCTTGTAGCATTCCCAGTCCTCCAGCTGTTTATTTGCGGAGGGAGGGTTGGGGTTGGTTTTTTTGTGGATTGGTTTTGGGTTTTTTTCCTGGCCCTTTATCCCTTGTGCCTTGGCCTTGGTGACACACAATCCTGCAACAGGAGTGGAGCCAGCCCAGCACTGCTGCAGCCAGCACAGGCTTCAGCTGGCACCACCCTGGTACCCTGGAGCCCAGCCTGCAGCTGTGCTGTGACACCCAAGGTTTCCCTACCATGAGGCTGGCAGTCTGCTGCCTTGGTGAGGAGCAAAATCCAAACTAGAGCATTTTGACTCCATTCAAAGTACTGATACAGTTATTATAAATATACCCCTGCTGTGCCCCAGGACAGGAGGAGCTGCAGGGTGCCACTGTGACCATACAGCTGCTCCCAGGGGAGATAAGGAATGCAGTATAAGGCACCTTCCTACCACTATCTCTGTGTTTGATTAGTAGTTATAACCAGTGTAATTGTATTGATTTAAAAAAACACCACATTAAAATCATCCCTCCCTTTGGTATAATTATGCACCACTTTATGGAGGCCTTTAAATCAAGGTAATTCTCAAAACTACAAGAGTGTTGGGCTTGATCTTTTGTTATGGTTAAAAACTAGTGAAGTAAACCCTTAGATAGGGGAGCAGGGTGGAGCCTGAAAGCAGCTGTGGGAAATCTGAATCAATGTTTTGGATCTTTTTTTTTTTGTTAGCTATGATTTAACCCTTCACTAGATATCCATATCCTGGTTCCTGACTCTGTTAATGGACTTAGTCTGCTGTTGCTTTTTAGGCCACAAAGGTTGAGAAAAGATAACTAAACACCATTACTTTCACAGCAGAGAAAAACTCAAGATGGCAGAATTACAGCTGGAGCAGGCATTTTCCCTCAGCCTTGTGGTGTGGTGATCTTGTCCCTCTGCCACCTGCCCACCCTCTCAGTCTGCCTCCTGAACAGGACAAGGGGAGAAAAAGACCAAAAAGCTTGTTGGTCAAGGTGAAGGCAGGGAGATTACTTGCCAGTTACTGACACAGGCAAAACAGACTCAACTTGGTGAAAAGTTTATAGAGCCAGTTAACCCAGGTTTGGATAGTGAGAAACTAAGCCGAATTCAAACAGCTTTTCCCCAGGCTCAGCTTCACTCCATCATTCCCAACTCCTCTACGCCCTGCTCTCCCCAGGGGGATGCTCAGACTATCACAGCTCTTCGCTGCTGTTCCTTCCTCCCCAGCTCTTGAGGCTCCTCACAGGCTGCAGTCCCTCAAGAGCTGCTCTAGCACGGGGCCATTGCAATGAGCTCGTTTTTAGAGTCAGGCTCACTGCGCACCCTGTACCTAATGAATGTCTCCCTCTAGGTTAAGTGGCTTCTCATTCTGGAGGCTGAAGCCATCTGCTAGCTTTGCTGTTGAGCTTGGCATTACTGTTGGGCCACTGCAATCCTCATTATCTACGTCCCTGCGGCATTAAGAGCAAACAAAATGAACTGGAACATATCAAGTCTTGTATTTGAAATGGTTTAATTTTTACCCTACATTCAGATATTAAAATGCTTTCGTATTTCTTTTAATAATAATTTCTTACCAGGGTTTCAGCACTTTTCTTTTACCTCCTTTATTCTCATTTTCACCCGTCTTTTGTGCAGCTCTTCTACTCATCAAAGCCCTAATGAGATTTAAAAGTGAGATTGGTTAGCAGGGAATGAAGTAAGTGTTACAGGGGTCATTTGTGAGTGGCTGAATAGTTTTGACTTCAGATTTCTTTAGAAACTATTTTGAATTTCCAATTCAAAGATGAGGAAGATATTTTTAAAAAAAAAGAATGTAGAGAGGCTACAGGAACAGAACAGCTGCCTGATGCCTGAGCTGGATCTGCCCATGTGCTGTTAGCCTGGCTCAGCCAAGGAGTTGCTGTTCATGGCTGATCTGTTCTGGACTAATACCTCTTTATAAAAATATAGATGATACCCTCCCCAATTAAGCAGATCAGTACAAAGAAATTGTATATTTATCTGCTGCCAGTAACTTAGGTTTGTTTGTTTGTTTGTTTGTTTTTTCCCAGCTAACTAGTGTGGAGGTACTTTTTTTTCCTCCAGAAGATTCTGTGTGGCACAAGACCTTTGAGACCTGGAAATGCTTAATAGCCTCACTCAGCCTAAAGTACTGCCTTTTAGTGGAATTTAACTTGCAGCATAAGGTTGTAAACTAGTTTGTGAATATTTCAGTCAGAATAAAGTATAGCTCTGTAGTAATTTCAGTCACTGGGGAATGACTTACCAAGGAGGGTCCCTGACTGATGAGGTGATGATTTTTTCCCCCCTTGTTGAAGGAACATTTCCTCTGTTTAATATGGTGCAACTTCAGTTTGCACCAGAGGGATGATGAGAAATTGGTGTCTCAGCAAAGTCCCCCAGTAACTCATGAGCCTGTGGTGGTTAGGTGAGGTAAGTTTTGGAGACAGCAGAGCCACAGCAGTCCTCTTGAAATAGCATCTTTTCTGTGGTGGATCTTGGGGATTCTTCCACTGCTGCAAAGAAGCATTTGCCACTTGTTTTTTGTTTCTTTCCTCAAACACTGCCAGTTGCTCCTGACAACAGAGATTCAGCTGTAGAGGCAGGCTATGGGCATTGTCTTCCAGGGGATTTGATGGCTGGCAGCTTGGGATTGCAGCTTTTCCTCTGGTGACTAAAATTAATTTTACTGACCCTTACAATGGGCAGGATGTTTCCCAGTGTATTATAAGAGGGAACAGGTAGTGCTTGTCAGACAGTAGAGATGTTTCAGACACCAGTGCACTGACCTCTCCAGACTTTTTCTTTAGATGTACTAACACTAGGTCTGGCTCTTCCTCCATGTAGTTCCAGATGCACACTGTGTATTCTTATTGTGCCTGTTTATGTGCTGTTCAGATTTTTGGTTTGAATTGATGTTCCCTTTTACCCATAGGTCCTTTCTTTTGCATTTAATTACATGGTTTTGTTCTGGGTTTCTTCTGAATTGTGCTTGCTGATGCTTGAGGGGGGATTAAGTCATATGGATGGTTAGGCTCAGATTCTTTTTCTGTAAATTTCTTTTAAAATAAGCTGAAGTTGAAGCAAGTGCAGAAAAACTTTGCCTTTTCATCAGCGACATGAGCAGCTGTGTCTTGAGGAACTGGGTTCTGCTGATGTGTCCACTCCTGCCTTTCAGGATGAATGATGAGTGGTGTATAAGTGAAGGCAGCAGCATAAACTCCTTATATTTGGTTGCACTCATAAAATTGTGTGTTATTCCCCCTCTATTTTTTTGCATTTTGCTGACAGCTCTTGGTAAAGATGATGTCAGTAGGAAGTGAAGGTGCAAACACTGCATATCTTTAGAATTATACAGAATGAAAGGCACTGCTGTTTATGAACAAATAACGTTGTTCCTCTTTTATTTTGAGACTTTAATAAATCATCCAAATGGTAGAAACTTTGTATAAACTGTCTTGGGCTGTTATTGACATGAAATAGTGGATTACAACCATGAAGCATCAACAATTTTAGTTATTTTTGACAATGTGAAAGAATAATATTTTCTGGTATTACATTACAAGATGCAGTGATTAGGAGTATTAGCCTTGCCATAATTTCATGAGTGCTACCCATGATTATAAACACAAAAATATCCCTGGCGTTGAAATGTGGGCATGCTGAGTGTGTGGTAGTGTGCTGGGATCTACCCCATGCTCCCTTTTCTGTACCCACAGCTGTCTAAGATTGGGGAAAAAAGAGAATTTGGCTGATTTTCCTCTGTGTTGCTGCCATGGAATTTCCTAAGGGTCATGTGTGCATCAGAGAGATGTCTGGCAAGAAGAGGCAGACCTTTCCCTGCCCATAGCCACATTTCGTTCTTTTCTGGCTGCAGTTCTCTGCTCTCTGTGTTTGAGATGCCTGTTCAACCCTCCACATAACCCGAGGGAGAGCTGCTGGCTCAGAGCAAATTTAATAAAGTCTGTCTCCACCTAAAGGTGGGGACCCCCATGCAGATACACATTGCAGAAGGGGGCCTTGTTGAGGGAGCAGCCCAGGGTCTGCAAGGAAGGAGGGTGCAGAGGGAAGCTGAGAAGCTGAGGAGCTGCTGGGGCAGGAGGACCCTCAGCTTTCCCAGGGGGTAGGAACAGCCACATCCAGAGTCTGGACACCACAGCTTGGCAGCTGGATGCTCATGGGGTTCTTCTATTTCTGTTGGCTCCATCTTGCTGAAAATATGGGAAGTTAAAAATCCATTAGCTGATTCTGCCATAAAGCCAGGCTTTTCCTGTTCCTTGCTGAATCTTCCACTAGGGAGGCAAAAAAAGCTGCCTGAACTCAGTAAATATCACTTTAATAACAGTGTAATAACAAATAACACTATCATTTTATATCGACAATTTATGCTTCTTATATTTTTTAGACTCTGGACCAAGAAAGTATAGTAATAACTGGTGTCAATTTAAATAAGGGAAGGACATAATCATAACCTTTGAAATAACTGGAACTTTTTATGTACTTTGCAAATATATTCTCTGAAAGGTTATGCTAGTGCTTTAGCTATACACAGAAATTTTAGTGTCTGTCTTCCCATAATTTCTTCAGTAGTGTTTTCTTTTTATTAGTATAATTATTGCAGGTTAGCACTGCTATCATTTTCTCTTTTCATGGCTCTGTAGCGTGCTATTATTTTCAGGAAGGAAAAAATAGGTGTCTTTAATAGTGTCATTACTGTTCTTCAGCCTTTAAATTTCCTATAAAAAGCTAGTTAAAGGGGTATGATCCTAGTGTTAAAATCGCTCTCCATGGAATGCAATAAGATGATTTATAACATAAATATAAACCCTTAATAGGCACCCAAAATGGCAACCCTCAGAGATTTAGTAGCACCAGTACTAAGCTTTTGATCACTTCAACAGTACATTCCTAGGATTTTTATGCAGAGAAGGAAAATCTATTTCCTTAGCAATGGATCTCTGGGCAGCGGCTTGTCTGTGTTTCATTCTGTTGCCCTGGAATTTAGGTAATTTATTGACAGTATTGAGATGTAGGGAAGGCAGTCTTGGGGGCTTAGGATGTTGGCAACGAAAATTCAGATCAGTTTAGACGGGACTGAAGCTTTTCATGCCCAAAATTATTTGGTGTTTGTTACCCACACCTGTGAATTTGTTGCTGTGAGTGGCGCCAGTTGGCAATTCAGTAGCTGGAGCTCTTGGAGCTGTGATAATGAGGCAGCCTGAAGCTTTAGTTCTGTGATTTTTGGTGGTTAAAGGTTTCTGACTCGTTGGTCATGTTTTTGCAATAGCTTTTAGTGGTTCTGCTCACCTCATCCTGCCTCCACAGTGTAGCTGCTCTTCCCCTGCAGCTCTGCATGACTTAACCAGTCATCTGCTGGGGCAGCGTTTCTGTTCCTTCCTCTCCTGTGCAGAAAGACAATCTGGCAAGTTCATTGCTTCCCCTACCAAGGACAGGTGCATTTAAGTTATTTGGTTTAGCTGACCTTTGTCTGAGGCCCCATTTGGTTGCAGTAAGGTCAGGGGCACTAGGCCTTTGGCAGCAGAGCAGTTGCTCTGTTATCATTCACCTAAAAGTAATGAATGTACAAGCAGTCTGAACTGCTCTGAGCTGGGTAATAATTAGTTCCCAAAGTACCTTTCTCTGTGTCCTCTCTCGAGTTTCAATGCAGCAATGCGAAGCTGAGGCTTTGGTCTGAATCTGATTTATCTCATTATTTTGAATGCTGAGGAACGTGTTAGTGCTACCTGCTGTGCTTTTGCCTTGTCCATCCACCTGGTCCTCTGCAATATGTAGGGCGGGGCACTCATCCCCCAGGGCAGGAACTTGGCAACCAGTAGTTGGGGAAAAAAACCCACAAAGATAAAGGTTTCATAAAATGTGCGTCAGTATTTAATATGGGAACGTTTCAATACCAAACGTTTCCAGATTTCATCAGAAATTCAGGTAACTGACCTCATTTGCTGTCACTATTTACTCAAACAGCTGAGAAACTACTTGTTCTCTAAGCTGCTGGAATATTAATTTGACTGCAGAT
The DNA here is from genome assembly GCF_017639235.1 of Corvus kubaryi. Taxonomy (NCBI): domain Eukaryota; kingdom Metazoa; phylum Chordata; class Aves; order Passeriformes; family Corvidae; genus Corvus; species Corvus kubaryi. The sequence continues at coordinate 6,121,449 of NW_024580670.1, forward strand.
AATGTTCACTTTTGCTGTTTCCCTTTGGCATTTCTTTATTTGCTACCAGTAAACCCCTAACTTCCCACCCTTAGCTAGGGCTTAGTACTTAGATGAGTGTTAGTCTATACCTAAGGTTGCAGTCATGACTTTTTTAGCCATGACATTTTTTAGCCTTTGGAAGAAGCAAATGTTAGGAAACTAATTTTCTCCCCACACAGCTGTGTTCAGAAAGCTGCTAGTGAAAGCTATTGATGCTAAAATAACACTGAATTTTTAAACAAGTGCTTCATCCTGTTATTCACAATATGGTGTTCTTTTAAAGTTATGAAATAATGTAAAGATTCTTTTTCAGCTTTTATTGCTTGCATACCGTGAAACCATAGAGACGTATAAGCTTGTTTGGCTGTGCCATAATCTTCAAGCTAATTGCTAAGATAACATAGTTGCAATGTAGAACCTGCAGCAGCTCTGCAAGCAAGCCTAATTGTTTGATATTTTAGTTTTCTATCCCATTTCAATTCCTGGTGTTTGTTTCTGCAAGTCTGTGTCATATTCAGAAAGCCATATCAAAATTATTTTCAGTTTTCTTTTAAGAACATTGTTTTTATTACTGTATTTCGGGTATAAACAGTGCATTCATCACCAGGATATTCTCATATGCCAACTCAAGAAATTAAAAGCATCTGGGAAAGATCAGCTAAATGTTGTGACCTGTCCCTTTCAATTACTTTACAGTTTATATTTTCCAGTATAACCAAGGCTAGAGTTGCATGTCTAAACGTTTGTTTTACTCTGAAATGAGGAGGAGAGGGAAGTCTTTTTTAAAGACCCACTATTTAAAAGTCAAAGCCGGCTTTGTTTTTCCTTTATATGTTGGAAGTGCCTCAGGTGAGATTAGGAGGTTGCTGCTGTGCCCTGTGAGTCCCGACCTCCCAGAATCAGGTGTCTCTGGGACAGACAGGGTACAAAGGGAGGGCTGAGGTGTGGAGCGAGTTGTCCAGGACTACCTGGCACCTGGGCAGCAAGGTCAGGATTGTCATCACTGTCTCAGCTGAGGTGCTGAAGGGTGAGTGTTGCATGTCAGGTGCAGTACAGTGCCCAGGGAGCACAGTTTGTGGGGCTGATGTCACCAGGACCGGCATTCTGCCCCAAATTCATGGGGACCTCTCAGGGATGGGTCCCTGGAAGTCTCCTCATGCTTCCATGCCAGTGGCAAGGTAGGAAAGAATACAACCTTTAAAAATCTCTCTGAAAAAAATTTCAGAAGTGGTGCCAAATATGAAGGAAATGCCAGAGCAAGGTTTCTTTGAAGCTTTCTCTGGAAAACATTTTGATAATTCCTGTATGGCTATGAGCAATTCTGCCAGCCCAACACCAAGCAGATAAGCGGTTCTGTTCCTTGTCCCAAATTGTATGCATTTTAAATGGGAATGTCTCACCTCAGATCCAAGTCCCCAGACCATATCAGGTTTCCTGTGACATGGATGTGTTCCTGCACAGAGCCGTGTGTCACCATCATGTGTTAATGACCCCTCTCACTGTGTGCGGTGACTTCAGACACAGCAGCTCCGTGTGTGGGTTAGCAGAGCTCTGCAGGAAGGAATGATCCCCTGTACTTAAGGGGGGGATGAGGCAAAATCTCCCCTCTGCAGGGGGAACCAAGAGGTGCTGCTGAGAATTAACGACTAGGCTTGGGATGTTTCCTAACATCAGAGCCTGTAATGCTGGAATGCATTTTCCTTTTCTTTCTGTGTAATGCTAAGCTGAGCCAACAACATCTGTGTCAAATTTCTATCAAATATGGTTAAAACCTGTCAGTTTTGAACTCTCCTGTATCACACTGTTACCCTCCTGTAACAGGAAGTGGTGTTTGAGCTGAACTGAGCCAGGCAAGCAGCGTGATCTATCATTATACTGAAATGGATAAAGGAAACACTTTGTTCTCCTCATGCTTTGGGGCACTGCTGAATCTGTATCTGATAAACCCTTTGCCCATTGTTGTGGGGTTGCCTGATGTCCCGCTCTTTGGGAGAGAGTGGCCAATCATTTGGGTATAGACAGTTGTGTTCTGATATTATCTTATGCTGCAAACCTGTGGGGGAAATAAAATGCATCAGCTCTCACCTAACAAGTTCAAGAATCTCCTTGAACTTGGAGAAACTCTGGAAAGCCTTGCAAATGCAGCTTTGTCAGAAAACCTGTTGAAATATCATGGTCTGGTCATCTGTTGCATTCTTAAACACAACAGGGAAATTTGTCTTTTGAAGTGCCTTTCTTGCAGATAGAGGTACTTAAAGAAAATCACATTAAAAGATCTGGGGTGCAGGGAGCTCTCCCAAATGTCTTGTGTAGTGAAGTCGAACTTTCTTCAGTTTAATTAATAAAAGGAGAAGCATAACTACTGCAGAACTGAGTGGTTTGCAGATACTTTGATTAGATTGATGGATACCTGTTCCTTTCAGCTTAAGCCAGTGCTCTGCCCCAAAAGCCCATGGCATGTTTGCATAATTAAAATGCAGTTAAAAACTTTTGGGAGAAGAAACTTCATAGGGCTTCACCTGAGTAACCCAGGGAGCCAGGATAGGTTGTTTGGAGATACTAGATATTTTTCCTCGTCTCTTGAGGATTTTTTATTATGTGCATTAAGAGTTCAACTCTAGGCTTACTAAACTTTCCTCCTGTTGCCTCTAGTAGCAGAATTGGAAGGTCTTTTGTGGAGGAAGAGGGAGGAAAAAGGGGGCACAGTTTTTGTGGAATGAATTGTGGCCATTCTTAGTTCTCATAGTTTCCTGGGCATTTGTACTTTGGCTGTTTGATTTGGATGGATTCCCTTCACTGCTTGAAGATGTCAGTAAAGAGCTGTAGTGTTTTACTGATGCTTTCTTTTTAGTGTTGTGGGTTTTGTCCCTTGTGGAAGCTTTATACATTAATACCTTTTTTAAATGAGTATAATCCATCTATGACTGCAGCTGAGGACTTCATGGCAGCTGTATGGATTCTGCCTAGATCCCTGTGGATTTCAGATGATTCTAGGCTTATAGGTTTGTTCCTATTTACTGCAGAGACTTGCACCAAAAGCACTTAATACCTGAGCAGAGCCTCAGGGGTCTGTTCACATTTAATACCAATTGACCCAGATGGAAAGGAACTGCAGATTTGATGTGAGTGCAACACAGGGGGAAATGAAAATGCTCTCTGAAGTTTACCCTGAATGCTGGTCGGGGATTCAGACCAGAGCCAAGCTACACACACTGCTTTGGACTTGCCTGTGCACATCTCCTACCTGTCCACCCCGCCAGGGCTGACTCTTAGATCTCTGATCTGTGTGTGGGACCCCAGAGCAGGGGAGGGTGCCCAAGGAACATGTGCCACGCTCTTGTCCCAGAGAGCTTTCCCTGTGGAAAGGAGGACCCTTAAGTGGTGTGTGGTGGTCATGGTTTGGGTATTAGCTCCCTTCTCCTGATGTCTGGGGGGATCAAACGACTTCAGTCCGTAAGCAGGGGGTAATTATGGAAAGTGTTGTACTCCAGTGAGCTTGTATCTGGTAAGAATGTTAATCACGTTGCTGTATTTGGTATAAATATTTACATCTGAACTGTTTTAATTGGAAACTACTGTTGATTTTAAAAACATTCTACACAAGTGATGCAGCATCTTTGCATGCTTAATAGGAGGAACTGGTTTTGTGTGTGATTTAGGGTGCTAAATAACATATTAAGTTATGCAGAGCAAAATGTAAATGTATGTTTCTTATTTATGTTTTTCAGGTAAGAAATTGCATTCCGTTAAGCAAGGCTGCCTGAGGGAGTTGACAGATGCTGGCTCTGTGCATTCATTTGTAAGCTACCAAATCATGCAAAGTATTCTAGCATTAATCCTGTTTGATATTTTGGCAGCTTTCTGAATTAAATTATTGCTTTTAAAATATCCAAACAAAATATTTCCTCAAAATTCTGTTGTTCTTTTCCTTCCCTTCGCGAAACTGTTTTCTAAATACTATCCAAATTAGAGAATAGTTTCTGATCCTTCCATAGACCTGCATGCTTTTCAGTGAATAATATGCAAATTTTGCATGATTACTCTAGACCTTTCTGATATCTCTCAGATAAGCAGTTGCATGGACATTTCTTTAAATAAATGTCATAATAGGCAGTCTGCATCTCTAGTTGTGTTATATGTTTCAGTATTCCCAGACAGTATTTTTTATCTCCACATTGATATATTCTCCCCCAGGATCAAAGCTTAATTTTGCCTCCCTATTTTTTTTTTTTTTCTTCTTTTTGGGTCCCTCTCTGCAGTAAGCAATACAAAAGGCATAAAAGTGTTGCTTCCAGTCTCTTACAGCTAGGAAGTCTACCAACTACAATCAATAACTCTGAATTTCTAGGGTAAATTAAATGAAAGCAATATACATGATTCTCCCTCATTACACAGTAGAGGAACAGAAAGCTAGAAACGTGATCTGGTTCTTGTAGATACTTGATGAAAAATAATACAGCTTTGCAGGAAGATAGCCACCAGGAGTCTAAAATTGATTTTCTTCATTATAGCTGCTTGAGATTTGCATTTTTCATATCAAGAAACTTTTACAGTGGGAGGCATTTTTCCTTCTGAAGTAGTTTCTTTAGTAAGACAGGGAGACAAAAGATTTTATGTAGACAAAGAAACCCTCAAATGTTATTTTAAGAAGGCAAAGCTACTGTCCATGTTTGCCATGGATACAGTGAGGCACAGGTGCAAGAGAGTTAATTCAAGTCATTAATCCTACTATGACTGTATTTCCTGGCCTTTCGGCACCAAAAGGGTTGTTTGAAGGAGGACACCATTTTATCTGTGAAAATAGATGGATAAACTTGCCCTAAAATTGCAGTGTGGGCCCCCTGGTCCTGCATGGGCTCCAATAAGGAGCTCTTTAAATATTGTTTTTTAATGGTGATTACTTTCATCAGCAGAGCACTCTTAGCACAGGCCTCATTTAAAGCATGGCTCATCTCATGGGAGTCAAGGGGGATTTCAGCTGGTGTGGTAAAAGCTCCCGTGGCTTGGCATCACCTGGGAGCCTGAAGAGCCTTGGGCAGCACTTGGGGCTCCATCCCACTGCTACATTGCATTCCCTGTCCTGAAACAGCTCTTTCAAGCTGTTAGTGGTGGTGTTTCTAGGCCAACCAGGCATGGTTGTAGTAAAGGGAGCAGCTATCTTGGCTTTTAGACCAAAGGAGCTGTGGGTTAGACACAAGTGAAACCCTCAGCTGACGTGCTGCCCGTCTGCTTGGTTGCAATCTGTTGCTCAGCAAAGAGGGACTTTTGTTGGGTGATAGATGAGAGCGTGTTGAGAATGGCTACCAGTCTTTTAGACTATATGGGTGAGCCTTATTATTCTTAGCTAAAAGTAAGGCTGGAAAATATTTGGTAGGAAGATGCCTTTGCATTTTAATTAATCAGTGATTTTCTTTTTTCCTGGAAGCAAATTGAACCCTGTGCACTCAGTTGGCTTTGACAATGGAGAGCAATTCCTCAGCAGAGGCCACCATTTACATTTCAGTTCCGAAACAGAGCCCTGGATCTGGGCAAAGGAGGTCATATATATGGGGGTTATGCTGGTTTAGAATTTGCCCTGCATCTTCATTCTGATTCCCTGCATGATGCTGTCAGCCAACAGAGATGTCCCTATAGCATCATAAAAGGGATGGATGTGAATATTTTTCTCACAGAAGTTAAACCCAGATTTATATATCTGGAAAATTGGCTCTGCTATCCAACTGATGCAGCATGTGAATTTTCAAACTGCAGGATCTGCTGTAGAGATTCCTCTTGCCCCTTTCAAACTGTTTCCCCAGAAGAAGTGCAAGCATAATTTGAATATGCATAAACTGTGGAGGAAATTATGACAATTAACAGCAGGGTGCCCAATTTTGAAATACCATATTTATCATTCTTTATAGGTCTTTTTTTATCATTCTCACTTTTCATCTGGCTGGAAAAGATTTGTCTTAAACTATGGCTGAGGAAAAAAAAATAGATTGTCTGAGGTTTTCATGCAGAAAAGAGAGAAGGTGATACAGGGAAGCCAGAGCCTAGTCCTGGTATTTGTTAAGTCAGTTCCAAGGCTGTCATTTATTTTACCAGTACTGAGGTTGAACCTATAGAGTGTAGCTCATCCAAAAATACTCCAGACTTCTGTAGGACAAAATCAGTACAATAGAAAGAGGTTCCTCTACTTTCACTGTCCATTAGCTGCTGCCTTTACATTTAACACAGAATTTCATTCCTATGGTAAGTTTCATATAGAATATTAACATCATTAATTCATTTTTGCCATCATGAAGAATTTAAATCAGCTGGGAACTTCAGTCTTCCAATTCAAAACATAACTTAAGTCCATAAGGAATTGCAGTTGTTGTTAATGACTCTCACATAATTAATTTCTTCATGAAACAGAATGAATGTTTAAGTGTCTCAGGTACTAAATGGTCTATATTCTTACAATGCAGTTTCAATTTTAATTTAATTAAACTGTGGGATATCTCATTGAGAAACATTGTATGTGAAAAAGAGCTTACTTAATGTGAAACTCAAAGTGCTATTATTCTTGCAGTGATAAAACCTAAATCAGATGGAAGTGGAAGTCTAAATCAAGTGGAAGACTAGTGCAGAGTCAGTAATCTCTGTTTAAAATGAGGCACTTTGCAGTCAATAATTTAATCTCATTTGTTTTCAGACCAGTCTTATTTTAAAAGTGGGTTTTCTTTCATTGCTTTGTGCTCCTCTGCAGAGCAAGTCTTGGCATCTGAGGTGGCTTGCATGAGGCACCTGATCTTGTTAATTTACTGCACTTTTGTACAACTGTAAATCTATTCAATAAACACTCAGCTAACTGAATCTCTGAAACTCAATAGATGGCATTGGTTTACACAGTTCTTGCCTGTTGTCTTTGCCAAGGTAATTACTGTTCTGCAAAGGCTTGTGAGAAAAGATGTGAGCTTTTGTATGAGCAGTGGTCTGTATGTTGTGGGTTACTGTGGTTTTTTGGGTTTTTTGTTTCGTAGGTTGGGTTTTTTTACAATTGCATTGTAATTTAGTGTTTTTGGAATATATTGTCTTTATAAACTTATGTCCTGTGTACTACTTGTGCTTGTGGCAAATATCATCAAATTATTTGGATTGGAAAGATTCCTGGGAGACTGTGTAGTTCAGCCTCGTGCTCAAAGCTGGGACAACACTGACTTTATACCAGATTGCTCAGGGCTTTGTCTGCACCTTCAAAGATGGAGATTCTTCAGCTTCTCTGAGCTCCTGGACCAATCCTTAACTATACCCAGGGGAGTGTCTCCAGTATATGCAGTCCAGACAGTCTCATGCTCTTCACTGAAGAAGGAGTGATTGTGTTCTCTGTAAGCCCTGCCTTGGTACTTGATGGCTTCTCTAGGCCCCCCAAAGCCTTCTCCTTTCCAGGTCAGATTAACTTAGCCTCTCCTCACAGCTTGCATGCTCCAGTGCTGACCATCCTGGTGGCCTCAGGTGGACTTGCCCAAGCTGATCAACATCTTTCTTGTATTAGAGGGGCCTCAAGATTTGAGGCACTATTCCAGCTGTGGTTGAAAGAGAGCTGAGTAAGGGGAATAATGACTTTCTTTGATCAAGTGGCTTATGCACTTGTTGTTGCAGCCTTGGATCCTGGCACCTTTCACTGCTCTTAGTGCTCACGTTGCCAAGTGTCCACCTGGATCCCAGGTCCCTGTGCAGTGTTTGTACAGATGTGGTCCTAGACAAAAGTTTGCCGCACTTTTAGTTTGCAGTTTTTTATTAAGCAAGGTAAGCACTGCATTGATATCTTAAAACTTTAACTCACGTCTGCCCTCTTGCCAAAAGAGTGAGCCACCATCTGCTATTAATTAAAACCAGCCTCTACTACAGCTAGTGGCTAAAACCAAACTCAGGCCTATGCATCTTGTTTTAAGCATTCATGTGACTCTCCTGGCATCCTCTTTTTTTCAAAGGCCAAATTCAATGCTTTCTCTTGACTCCCACAGGCTTTGAGCTGTGCCTAAAACATTTCCTTTCAGTCAAAAGCTGTCCAACTCCTGCTTTCTAGACTGCTCACACACACAATGAAAGAGCCATGTGGAGGCATTAGAGAGTGAATTAGAATGAATTAGAGGAGCCAGGTTTTATAAAGGCTGGAGGAAATGAAATGTAAAATGGTAGTGACAGAGGGGAACTGCCAGTTCCTTCAAGCTGAAATCTTGTTTACGTCTTTGTGTGCGTGCTTTTTCCTTTTTCACAGAACGCACTGCCTCTGTGCCCTTCCTCACAGCTCATTGCTGTCTTTGTCTAGCAAGTCACTTGTCTTCACTTGTGGACTATATTTATCTTCATCCAAGTCACCTTTCTCAGTTAATACCAGATTTTCCACTGCTGACGTTAGTGGGACCCTTTCCTCTGTCCTCCCAATTTGCACAGCCTTTCTTGCCAACACAGATCTTAGACTCCAGGCACCATTTTCCTTTCCCATCAGGTACAGTTTAAAAAAAGAAGCTGTCATTTAAACCCTTAGCTTTTAAAATAACTTTCTGCCAGAGCTATGAGGTCGAGCTCTTTCCTAGCACTTACCTTTTCTTAATATAATTGAAAGTTTAGACACAGTTTTACTTCACAAAACCAAACCCAGATCCTCACAAAAAGGCAGCCCAGGACTGGTAGACATACTGCTGCTTGTGGTAGCCAAGCTTTTAATTTATTAATCTGACAGTGCTGCAATACAAACTGAACCTTTTAAACAGTGCCTCACTATTTTCAAAGTACACTGAAGTACTTTCTCAAAAAGCTGAGAGTCATTGCTGCAGGTAAAACTAACAGCTGTTCAAATGCCACAACAAATGGTAGAACTTGGGGTGTTTTTGGACAAAGGGTCCTTGGGCCAGGCCACCAGCGCCCTCTCCTTGGCTGTAGCCATTCTGTTTAGTTTCACAGGGGCAAGAGCGCAGAGCTGTTGCCGCTTGTTTTCCCCTGTGCCTAGGGAGTATTTAACTGCAGGCTGCGTGGGCTGATCTCCTCCTGCACATTTTTTGTGTTCTGGGAATTGCTTGGTTCCCAGGAGGCCGAGTGTGCCAGTGCATCGTCTGCTGTGGCCTGCCTGAGTGCTTTCAACGCTGCTGCAAGTCACCTTTTCTCCATTCATCCTCACACGCCGGGGCTCTGAAGGCTCTGATAGGTTGGACCTGATCAGGTGCAATTTGCACCATGTTCTGTTTAGTGTTTGTAAAATGTGCCCCAGCTATCCGGAGTCTCTCATAAGCTGAAGTGATGATGGCTACCTGGCATGCAGCAAATGTGGATCTGTAAGGAAGATGTCCTGGGGAGGTGCAGCACAAGGGTTGCTGAGGAAACCTCCCCTCCCACTGACCCCCAGCACATGCTGGTTTGCAGGGCCGCAGCAGGAGAGGGAGGTGTGTGGGTGCACAGCTTACTGCCTTAGACATGTGTTTAGGGGTTTGTCTTGGAGCCCAGGGAGGCATCTGACCCTGCCTAAACCTTTTGCTTTGTTTGAGCAGCTGCTGGAGATGTTTGGGGCTGTCAGTGTCCCTCCAAGGGTGTTCTGGTGGTGGGGTGGCTCTTGAACCTGGGAACTGTAACCCTGTCTCTGCTGTCAAGTCAGTGTATAGCCTTGGGGCAGACTGTTTAATCTCAGCTTGATCTCCTCTGAAGATCTGACCTTATTTCCCTACTGTGTAATTTTTACAGCCACATGAGGATTGAGGATTAATTAGTTAATGTCTGTGAAATGTTTTGAGTGTGTTATTTAAGGGTGAAGTATTATCGTAAGTCTCTAGGGAAGTGTCATCGTGTTTAACATGTGTACTGGTGCCTGTCCTTCCCAGACACTTGTGACAGATAAATCCTGTTTCAGATCCTTTGATTTCCACATCTTCATTATTCATTTTGCCCTATTTTGGAATGCATTTTTCATTTGATTTGAATTAGAAATATAGCTTCGATGTGGCAGTAGCATGTAAAGTTAATTTCAGCTTTTGGACATGTTATTAGTTTCAGCAACATTTCTGGGAAATACTACCAAAAGCACTCCAGTCTATAGAATTGAGGGGCTGCTCTAATTCCTGTGTGTAATTTTAACTGCATGTACTTTTTTAGAATTACTATATCTTTTACAATTATTTTCATCCTAAGACATTTGCACAATACTTCAAGAGGGAAGTTGTAATGACTCTCAGCAGTGATGAGGATGCTCAGAAGGGCACTTACCTTTGTTCCCCATGTCAGCTAAGGAAATACTCAGAAAAACACACACACACACACATCCAGTGTTTCCTTGGAGAGCTAGCCATTACAATGTGAGATGGAAAACCTGGCATTCTTGCCTCTGCCTCTAAGATAAACTGCTTTATAGATTTTGACTTCAAGTTTTCTGTCTTCTTTTGCGCAGAGTTTATCCTGTGACTTTTCCTGTGCTTCTTATCCCTTAATTCCTTGCAGCTTCCCATCTCTAATGCTGTCATCAACTGTTGTTTAGTGGAAAGCTTGCAAATTTGCAAACTAATCATCTTTCCTTCTGCCTGAAGGTTTCTACCCAGGGATCTTTTGAAGGCAATTTCTTTTCTCTATATTGAGGTGGCAGAAATCACAGACCCTTTGCTTTGCTGATTCCATGCAAGGCCATTTGATGTTTTTGAGCTCTCCCCCTTCTTGTTAATAATTTGTCCTACCCTCCAAATATGCATTTTGTGCCAGTCCACTTCAATGAATTGTTATATGCCTTGCTTTCAGAAGAAACCCTGTAGATGCTGTCAAGTAAGTGGTCTTTCAGACAGTTCAGGAATCTTGAGGCAGTGTCTGTAGTCCAAGGCAGCCCTTGCCCTGGGAGGCAGGGCAGAAGGACAGCAGGGAACAAAGCCAGACAGGCATCCTCCCAGAGGATGTGTACAGGGAGGACAGGATTAGCCTGGCAGTGCAACCAGCAGCACCTGAGCTGTTGTTCGGGTTGCTGGAGGGCACAGAACCATGCCTGGACACAGTGGTGTTTCCCCATCTGCCGTCTGCAGGCTGTTGTGGAAGGCCCCCAAGGGAAGAATTGCAAGTTCTACATTTGCTCTTGCTCTTTTGGCCTTGGCACCAACAAAGGGACTGTATTTGGCATGAAAACTACTTTTCTACACTGCAGCTTGTCACATAAATGGTGCCTTAGGTCCAGAATGGATTAAATAGGACTCCACTCTAGCCTCTGTATATTGTGTTTCTAGATAACTATTTGTTCATCCATATGGGATTTGCTTTCCATTTTTAGCATCTATATAAAAATCTACACTATATATAAATAAGTAGCCCTATAAAGACCTGAAACTTCTTCCTGCAATGCTGATGCTTTTACAGAAGTGGGGGGTTACAACAATCAAAGTCCAGCATTCGTCATCCTGAAGATCTGCCTTCTGACACAAAGTGCAGTCACTCCCACACAGGCCAGTTTTCTACTCTGCCAGTACACTTTTGAATACTTGGGAAGGTCAATGACCTGGGAGTCTAGATAACTTATGACTAGAAGTAATGGGAAGGCACCATTACAGAAGAGTCAATAGAGAACGATTTGTCTGTCTTGCTCACTCTGAGCTTAATGCTCACAGACAAAAATCATGGCTTAATCTCAGTCAGTAGTGTTGAGAGCAAACCTTGTGTTGGGGGGATGGCTTTCCACTGCTGTTCCTGGGAGATCTGTGCCAGTCCTTTTTTCCTGTCTCCTCTTCAGTAAGGTCGCTCACAAGCTGGCTGGAAGAGCCAAAGCATGCTGGGCTCTGAACTGCAAACACTGGCTTGCACTTGCTCAGCCTTCTGGAAATCATACCTGTGCTCTGATTTGTAAAAGGAGTGAACTATAACTTTCTATAACTCTTTATCTTGCTTCATTTTTTGAGTAGTTGTGTAAAATACAAATATCCTGAGATAAAAATAAGTAGTTTGGTCTAATCAGTTTCCATAAATATTTCATTGGTGTGATTACTGCTACTTTAAATTACTTTCTTGCATGGCTTGTGCCTGATTAAAATACAAACTCTAACTCATTTCTGGAGTGTCAGTTTGAAATAAGTGTGTGGATGCATTTGTAAAACCTATTAGAGGAAAGAAGGGAAGAAAGAGTCATACAGGGGAAAAACATCCAATTGTTTTCATCAGTGTGAGGTGAAATCGAAAAATACCCTTCCAAATTTGTGAAAATCACCCAATTAAAAAAGTATTTTGAAATGTAGGTTGTAGGAACATATAGAGAGAGAACAAATCAGGTCTGAATACATTTCCCTTTTTTCCCCCTTTTTCATTTTGAAGACTTGTGCTAGAGAGCTCATATGTAATACTGCAGCAGGTCTGAAGAATCTGCCTTAAACTCCTGTAAAGATTACCGATCCTTTAGGATTTAGGGCTTTTATTTTCTTTTTTTCTCTATTTTTTTTTTTGCTTTTCCCCCCATCAACTAATTTCCTTTATGGCACACTCTATCATTTAATGAAAAAGTAGTCGAGGTTTTGCTAAATTATTTTAATGACATAAACTACATCAGAGAGATTTCTTTAGGGTGTTTTTGCTTCTTTCTGGAAGACTGAACTGAACTGCAGCGTGTACAGGAGTTCTTCCTCCATTGTCCAATTTTTTGAGGTCTTTTTCCCTTTAATTAGACTACGGTTTTTGTTCTTAAATCCACACCAAAAAAAACCCAGCTGATGTCAGCAGGCTCAGATCACCATGGAGATCTTCCTAAAGAAAAACCTGCTATTAGTTACTATTGGCCAGTAACAAAAAGCATTATGGATCAACAAAAGCAAGCTCCCCAAAATCCCAAATCTACTTGGGCATTCCATACCTCATAGAAAGAAGCTGCAAGTTCATGGCCTGATCCTGATAAACCCCAGCCTTGCAGCTCCCTCTGGAATTGCAAGGGTGTGTTTTCCCAGGATGCACAAGCCTGCACTTTGGGAATAAGCCACTGCAGAGGATGGAGCAATGTATCATGCATGAGCACACTGCTGATTAAACTTGCATGAAAACAGGAGATTCCTGTGTTGAGATAGGACAGGGAGTCCGAGTCTATTGACCTTGAGTTTCACATGGGCAATCTGGGCACTATCAGCAAGTCCTGCCCTGTGAGGAGAGACTAATTGGTGCCAAAACCACACGTATTTGGGTCTGAATGCAGGCACTGCAGCGAGAGGATCTTTGCTTACACCGAGCAGGGTTGCTTTGTACTTGGAGGCTCCCTAACGCCAGTACCCAGTGGGTGGCAGTGCACAAGCTTTGCATGACTCTGTAGGCTTTTATTATTTTTTTAATTCTCCAGCTAGTTTCCATGGTGATGACTGCAGCTTTGGTGCCTGTGCAAAAGTGGAGAGGGAAAGAGAAATAAGAGGGCGATATTGCATTAAACTAGGACTCGAGTAACCCATGGAAGTCACAGTGGTCACAGCCAAGTGCAAGTCCTGCCAATAAGGCAGGTGTGGGCACAGAAATCACAGATTCCTGAAGAGCAGCTTCCAACAAGCTGTTCTAATCAGGTGGTCTAAAGGCAGCAATAAACCTGAAAGATTGAGAGGGGTCAAACCAAGGCAAATGTGATGTATTTACATTAAGTGAACTAGACTCATTTCTGGAGTTTTTAGGGGATTTTTGCATTATATGGGTAAAGCTGCAATAAAAATTATAATACACAATAAAATTGAACATGGGTTCTCCTGACAGTAGTTTAAAGTGCTGCATCTGCCTAACATTGTGGATTTAAATGCCAGGTCAGAGAAGCATTGTTTTTTATGAACTCATTCAAGTTTTGCACTGATTCAACTTTATTTTCTGGTACGAGAAATAGTTGCCAGGCTTGAAATTTGGATTTATTAAAACTGTATCTAAAATTCTCTTTTGAACCCATTGGGCCTCCTCTGCAGCAGTGTAACCTCCAAATTACACAGCAGAGGTCTTGGAATTCAGGCACTGCAGTAATTGTCAATACTGTTGACTTTGCACCATAATCTTTTGTGACTGCTATGAGACGTGGCTGAATTTAATGCCCACAATCTACAGCTTATCAGCATAGATTGATCCAGGCCTGTTTTGTGCAAAAGCTGCTGATCAAGGAATGCTATGGGTTTGCTTCTCAGACCTGCTTCTTCCTTGCTGCTTGAATTCAATCAACTTGTCCCCCTTCTCTTGAGCAAAGTCTGTCAGATGGAGGGGGATCTGCAAGCCCTTGTGAGGGGGCAAAGTCCAAACATGCACTTCACCATCTGGAGCTCTGAAACAACACTATTTGCTTGAAATTTATCTGTGTATCAAAGACTTTGTTGGTTTGTTTGAGTTCTTTTGGGTTTTATTTTGAAGAAGAAAAGAAAGGGATGTTCAGAGGGATGCTTTACTAGTGCAGCTTGTGGGACAGAGATGTGGATCATGGTGGTCTTTCTCCAAACTTCCCTAGGCTTCTGGTAAAACTGCATCCCCAATTCATCATTGGTGATGTTTTAGCTTCTGTTTCCCAGTTTTTCTCTCTCCTTCCTACAGCTCTCATCACTCCTTGATCAGCAACCAGACACCAACCTGAGTCTCCCTATTTGAGAGACTGCCTCACTGAGGATCTCACCAGCCCCTGAAGTGATTATTCCCTCATATTGCTAAGCTCACTTTCAGACTCTTGCCTTCTACAGCAGATGTTGTGTTTTTTCCCAAAATGTGCTTGATGTGCAGCCACAGGTGGTACAGTGGGAAGGCTTGAGCCTGCATCACTTCTGGAGGGGTTGTATTTAAAGCTTCATGTCTGATGTTGATTCTTTGGTTCTGAGGTAAAGATACATATAGTAGGATGTCAGAAAGGCAGATTGTTGCCTCTTTTGACTGCTAGAGGGGGAACCAGGGATGACAAACCTTGTTCACAGAAATTGCAGTGTGTGTTAATGCTTCTCAGTGTTCAGTTTTCTGAAGGATCAAACAGGAAGAAAATCAGTATTTGTCCGCTCTCTGTGCCTGAGTGTGCACAGGAGGTACACTGGAGTCTCAGGGTTGAACAAGAGAAGAAAGTAGCCAAAGAGATTGCTGGGCCTTTTTCTTTCCTGTGGTTGCTTTGCTGTGGAGGTACCTTTTTTTCTCACTCTGTGTGAGCATTTTTTTAATGAAAGATGATCAGCTGCATTAGTCAGATGATTCCTGGTCCTCAAAGCAGCTCTTCTGTATGGGGGGATATTTGGGCATTGCCAACTATAAGTCTTCAACAAGTGATCTTTATATCAAAGGATGACCAGAGAAGATTAAATAGAATTTCCCACTGTTTAATACAGAATATCTAAGGCTGGTTTTCCTCTGTAGAGTTAAGTTACATTTCAGGGAGGTGACTTGGTTAAATTGACTTAATGGGCATGAAACCTTCACTGTCATTGTGGAAAATCAGCTTACTCAGAGGAGTTGTTTTCTGGACTTACACAGGTTCTTGCAAGCTGTTTAAGCAATGCTAAATATATTGCAGCCAAGAAAAGCTGAGAAGGATCGTAGCTGCCAGATTTCTAATAGCAACTTTGTAACTTCACTGCTTTTTCAGCAACAACAACAAAAAAAGAAAAATACTGTTAACTTGGCAAAATCCATTTTATGTTTCTTGGGGTGTGGTAACAAACCTCACTAAAATAACAGAATGTAAGTCAGCAAAAATATAACCTGCTTTCAACAAAAATTGGAGCTATGTAACCCTACCAGTATCTAAAATCGGTGTATGACTTCCCTTGTTGAAATATATCACCCTTCTGCAAAAGAATTAGGCAGTCTGAGACTTGAGACGTGAGGATTAGTAGAGGGCTTAATTAAAACATCATCAGTGTTGTCCCTGCAGAATCAAAATCCTGACACTCTGGTTACTGAACTATATTTGAGCCTTAATTTTAAATGACTGCTTTTTACTTTAAAGGGACCATCACTTAGAAGCTTAAACATGGCTTTCTTTTCAGAATTGTTGCCTCGTGTGTTTGCAGATCAAGATCGTTCTCACTATTTTATTAGTGATATGGTACCATTTTCAGGTGCTACAATGTGCATTTAAGAGTTTTGCCAAGTTAATGATGGTCTCGACTCTCAAGATACAGTATTTATAGTTGGACAAATCTTTCAGATTTACAGCATTCATCCTCCCCAGGGGTCCATGTTTCCCAGAAGACTGATACCAGTTTGGCTCTAGCCTGTCAAATAAGCCTAAGGAATGCATGCCAATCTCAAATCCTAATCTTCAGCAAAAATTCTTTTTCAGTCTTGGCAAGGAACACTGAAGTCAATAAAAATTTAAAATTAAAAATACCAAAGGAGTCCAACAAGTTCAGGCATTTGGTAGTAAAGAAAAGAGAGCTCATATGTCTATAGAGTTATGGTCAGATATCCAAATTGGGGACTAGAAGCCGGAAGTTCTTGTTATATTTTGGTTGTTTGGCCTATCTTTGTTATATATTTATGTAACAGAAGATACCACAGCAATTGGTGTTTGGTGCAGCTTTTGGCACTCTGAGGTAGAATTCACCTGCCTGTAGCTAAACCAAGGTTTCGTATGTGCTGTGCAAGAGGAGTAGGGAGAGATCTCTGTAAGACTTTCTGGTAAGTCAGATGCATGAAAAGGAGTGTGCATTAAATGATAAAAAATACTTGATTTTCAAAAGGCTGTGATGAATTACCTACAAGTTTAAGTTTGCATATTTTAAGGTTCAAGGAGAACTTGTTTTAGTTCTTGATTTTCTTTCTGAATTGAGACTGTGCATGTTGCTGTAGCAGGTGGTGAGAGCCTGTTTTTCTAGGAGCTTTAAAATCAATTTTGTTGTTTAACCAACTCAGCTTCCGCAAAATTGTAGGAACCCTGACACTGCCTTTGACCTTTCCATGTTTTTCATCTGGCACATTAAACAGTTTGTGGCCTGTCCTGTGCTACTAAGTGCATGGTATTTGTTAGAGGTTTTGCTGTGGTGAGTAATAGTGGAGGAAGAATATATTTTGTGGGCCTTTGCAGATTAAATGCTTTAATTCATGGGTACCTGCAATTTCAGGAGACTGGATTTCACATTGCTGGTGGCCTTCAGTATGATGTTTCTCAAATGGTTGGGTGGAGATGTGACTGTCTTGGCTTGCAGTCTCATGGGCTGGGATCACAAGTGTTACTTTTGTTGAGTTCTGTAATTACCTGGGTATAGTCTGTCTGCAGTCTGAAATCACATATTTCTAAAAAATTTAAGATTTCAAACACATTTGGAGTAGCTTTTCTCTTCGTGACTTGTGGTTCAGGGTCTTTTGTGGGTTCTGCCATTCTAGTGATTATCATAGAATGACTTTAAGGAAATTGTGACCGTGCTGTATCCTAGGAGTGAATGGCTGAAACTTGAAAGTGAAGAATTCCTTACAAAATGACTGTTGGCCTCTCACTCAAACGTGAATAAATTAGCTGTAGTGCCACTCAATTCAGGGGTTCAGGGGGAATATAAATAATAGGAGTATCTGATCCAATATTTCAGGATATGCCAATTTAAGGGGTTCAGATAATTTGCACAGTCTCAGGTTCAGATCTCTGAATGACACTTCAAGGTTCTTCCATCTTTTGGGTATAACACATCCCAGTCGCTTGCAATTTAAGCAGAACTCCTAGGCACAGACTGCTAAGCCAAAATGACCTATCCATGACTTTTAGAAAATTCAAAAGGGCAAATCTTCTGTGTTATCTCTAAATGTCAACATTGAATCTACTTGATTTTCTGCAATAAAAGCAGGTGCAGATGTAAACGAAATGCACATCGGGCTGTGTTTCCCAGTTTGCTGACCAGATTAAAGTCTTCAAGAAATTTCAAATAGCTCTTGGTTGGTAAGGATTTTCTCCACTTGTAGTCTGAGTTTCCCTCTCAGGAGGCATACGACCACTTTGATGGCTGCATGTTTAAATTATTTACTGAAGATTGGTCTTACTTTTTTTGTGTGGCATCAGCCTGAAGCCACCCAAACAATGGAGCAGCAGCAGTACTGGAGACCAGCTGTGTGAAGTAACATCTTAGCTGGCTATTTTAGTCCCCTAAGCCTGCTAACCACAAGTGAAAAAGCAGAAACCATGCCTTTGCTTATGTCCTGGCTATGACTGCAAGCACAAGATTTCCTCATGGCTTTAACATTACCATGTTCTAAACTGCTAAGTCAGAGCTCTTATTTTCCCCTTGAGCTGGCAGCTCAGGCCAGCTCCCTTTAATCCACACATTAAGCACACATTTTAAAGTGTGTTGTTTTTGGAAAGATCTTCAGCAACTTCCCTTTTGAATCCAGACGCAGAGGTCTCTTTCCAGAATTGATGGCCTGTACTCGAGTGAACCTCTCTGTCTCTGGGCTTTGTGAAAGACCAAGTCTGTGAGTTCAGGGATCACCTTTCTAAATGGGGCCTCGTAAAAGGCAAGGTGAAAGGAAGGGCAGCTTGAAGGAGAAAAAAAATAGATGAACCTCAAGAGTTTGGTTTGGCAAGAAACAGTGCAAGTTCTTTTTGCCTTAAAAACTTTTACTGGACTCTCCCCTGGTCTAATTATACCTTATTTTTATTACTTTCATCATGCATTAATATATAAAGCATATGGATGTAGCACTGTGCAAGTGTGATTTAGTTCCTTGAGCCTTAATTTCTCTCATGCAGCCAATGGTATCAGAGGAATGATGTCCTGGTGGTTTTCCTGACCTCACCCTGCCAGGCTGATGGTGGTACCCAGCACAGAGGGCTCCATACTCACCATGCAGGGTGCAGAATTAACAGAGCAAACCCACAACTTTACTCTCCTGCATACTTAAATTCAATGCAATTATTCAGCCAGTGCTCTCACCTCTCACTAATGTCTTGTGAAGAGGATGAGCTGGGGGTGGCAAGGTGGGAGTCCCTCTCTTCTCCCAAATAGCAGGCAATAAACCAAGAGGAAACAGCCTCAAGTTTCACAGGGAAACATTTAGATTGGAAAAATTTCTTCATGGAAGGGGTGGTCAGGCATTGGAACAGGCTGCCAGGGGAAGTGGTATAATTGCCAACTCTGGAAGTGTTCAAACAAAAGTGTGGATGTGGCATTTAGGGACATGTTTTAGTGGTGAACATGGCAGTACTGGTTAATGATGGGACTCAATGATCTTAAGAGGCCTTTTCCAACCTAAAGAGTTTTAGGATTTTATGATTCTATGATTCTAAGGCTACTGCACTTGCTGGCAGTTATCCTTTTTCACTTGTGACCCATGTAATTAAGGCTGCAGCAGGATCTACTGCTGTATCTCATTACTGTGTTCCCTGGGAACATTTCTTAGTGAGGCAGATTATTTCATTTCATGTATCTAGAAAAAAAGCCTTGATTCTTTAGTATTCCTGTAGTCTGTCAGAGGAGTTACCATTTTCTGAAGGCCTTTCCTTTTGGGGTCAGCAGTTGCTAGAAACAACTTTGGTACTGTCTCATTCCTAAACGTTTTGGATATTTCATATAAAGGCTTCCTGTATTTGCAGTTTTAACAAAAATCTCTTTGCGTAGACAAGGCAATTGCTAAGACATTTCGATTGCAGTCTGCTGATGGCTTTTGCAAACATTAAAAGTATTGCTGTTTCCCCTTGATTGATCAAGTGAGTTGCAATGAAATTTAATTTTGCTATGTCATTTAAAATAGTTCAGTAGAGTCAGAATACCTATTATGATGCAGCCCTGTTGTGTATATTTTTGTGCTTTTGGATAGATACATTATCTCAGAGACTCATCTTTAGTGCTGTGAAGCTGGTGCTTGATTGCAGACAATACCTGGAAGGCTGCATCTACTGCATTTGTGGCATATACCTTTTTTTTTATTATTATTATTCTTAACTGATCATTTTTCAAGGCATAAATAGCTTACCTCTATCCAGGGCGGGCACATGAAATTGGAACACCCCTTCCAACCTTTCAATTCATTAAAATAAAGACAATTTAAATTTATATCCAGGTGTCTGAAGACATGCTCAGGCACAAAAGATAGGGGGGAGAAAACTTGCATAGGCCACTGTGTTATTAATAAGCCAGGGAAATATAGCTAGAATCACTTTGATTCCACAAGGGAGACATTTGGTTTCAAATTAAATGTTTTTCTCCAGGCCTCACTCATTTCTTGAGCCAATGCCAAGTGTCTGAATTTAAAATTCAGTGTTGTCCTAGAAGCTATGTCAGGCTTGGCTTTGTCAGTGTATAGGTGAATGAGGAAAACACCAAAATAAATGCAGTGTTACTCCTTTCAATGTGTGTAGATGGACAAAAATCAGGGTCTTTCTAACATCTTACACTCATGAAAACAAATTGCTGATGGAGTCAGATTGTAACTCATCTTATTTACAAATATATTGTATGTTCTGGATACATTTCTACCTGTGTTAATCCCAGGAACTCATCAAAATTATGCTGGATAGCTAAAGATAGGGGTTCTAGAAGATAAATATTGGAACATCTAATCTCTAGTGACCAGGTTATTTTTAAAATTTCTATGTTTGTTCTACAAGTGCAAAACGTATCCTGATTTTTGGAGTGAGGGTGGGTGCTGTAGCAATGAACCAGCCAAATTTTCATTCCCACATAAAAGGCCTGGAAAGTGTCGGCTATCAGTGGTATTTGCTTGTCTCTTCCCTCTACTTCACCTTCTCCATTGCCAGCTGGAGGTCCTGGCCAGGCAGGTTTATAATCAACATTTCCCTCTACATTTCCAGCTTCTTACAGTGGTGTTTTAGTCTCTTTTATTAGTTTATAATGACCACCAAATTTTCTTGCTCAGTCTGAGCTTTTCCATGGCAGAGCTTGTAGGGCTGGAGTAGAGGCTGCTGGAAGTGGTGCAGCTCAGCCCAGTTTTTCTGGGGTGCTTGGAATGGGTCATTCTGAAACTCTGGGCATCACTTCATACTCTTGTCTGGTTTGCTGCAGATCTGCTGTCAAGAATTAAACTTCCTATGGAGAGCCACAACCCTGCCTATATTGATTTTTCTAAACAGTTGCTCTGTTTTAGTGTCCTCGAAGGGACTATACGTCTTTTTAATTAAAAATAAAGTAAATATCAAACGAGTAATGAGGGGTGCGGTGGGCAGAAAACCAACTGCATATTGACTTGTTGTTTCTGGAGATGAATTCACAGAAACAGCTTACAAGGGACTCCAGAACATGAAAGTGTTTTACCCTTACTGGTCATCTCATATGGGGACCTCGTGGGAAACATTCTGGCATAGCTGGGAAATACAACTGATCGTTTACTTTAGACTCTGGAAAATTCAAGAAGTTAAATTCACAGAATAGGTTTTTCTAAAGGTCTCAAGATTGGTCTTCACTGATGCTGTGGTTTCATCCCTGAAAGCTCTGCACTTCCAGAGCTGTGCATTTGGCTGCATCCTTGTGGGCTGTGGTGTTCCATCTCACCAGTGTGACGTGTGTAGTCCCAGTGAGGGGATTGTGTGTTTAAGGCTTTGGGCAATCCCAGCATGGGATAGGTTCTTAGGAAAACTGTGTGGAAGTGTTGCATTAAATTTCTGTTAGTGTAGTTATTGCTAGTTTTTCATCCTTACACAAAAGACTACTTAAGGGTATGTTTCTCTACTGGTAGATATTTAAAAATACTGCTAGAAAATTGGACTTTAGATTTCTGGCACATTAGGAAGCTGTTCCAAGTTAGATGATGTCTCATACAGGATGTCTCATATGCAATTAATTCACAGCTGTCTTCTAGGTCATTCAGTTCCATAGAAGCAAGGCCAGCTGAAGCAACTGAATCAAGCTTGTCACACTTCTAAAATGCTAGTTCATGAGTTATCATAAACTTTTTGTGCAGATGTGCCACGCTTCTATTTGCACAAAAACCTCCCAACAACCCCTCACAACAGAAATCTTTGCTGGCATCTGTTTAGAGATTTGGAGGCATGAAGGGAGGTGAGGGAGCAGAAGGATTTCTCTGATTCATTCTGCATGCCTTGTGTTTGGTTCATTATGGGCATCAGTGAAATAATAGAATGAAAAAAGAAAATAAACCCAACAAATTAGCAGTAAATCTGAGCATGTTCAGGACAGTGTCATTATTTCAGGTATCTAAGGATGTAGAAACAGTCACTCTTTGGGGATCCCCCAGGTGGCCCGGGCAGAGCTGGCAGGAAAGATCTGCTCTGCAGACATCTGCTCTTACATGCTGTTCACTGGACCACCCTGCAAAAGAAAAGGCAAAAGTAGAATTTCACTTTTAAAATTTTCATAGTAAGCATTGAATTGCTCTTACAATTTTATGGTAATAAATCTTATTTGACAGTTCTGTTGTAGTGGGAGATGGATGGGAAGGAGGATGCAAACAATTGGTTATTCATCTCACTAGGCAAGAGCAGGACATGAATTTACAGGAAGAACAGTGAAGCTGTTTGGGCCAACTAAAGTTTGTAAAAAATAACCTCAGAATTTTAATGTAGAGATCATCTCTGGCTATTGCTACAGAAGGGGGTTTACACAGTGTGCCTGCCTGGGCAGTCTGTGTGGTGGGCTGCAGAACTCAGCTGTCCTCTGGACTGGAGATAAATTGCAGAGACAAAGGAAATCTTCATTTCTGTGGTTTAAATAGTGGTTTAAAGACCATGTTCTTAAAGTGGATCAATAAAGTAATCTGTTTCAGGTAGAGGTGAACAAAATCATCCAGGGAAGTACATCTCTCTCTCAGAGCCCTTAACATCTTGGTGGGCAGACTGAACATGCTTTGTGCTTGCTGAGGCTGGGCTGTGTTTTCTCTTGGATGCTCTTTGTTTGGAGACAGTTTCCTTTAAGGCTGATTTACCAGAGCAACAGTGCATTGATGCACACATAAGCTTGTTCTATAAGAGTAGAACTAGAAATCTCAGATTACATGAAAAAGGGGAAAATTTTGAAATTCCTTCTGTTTCTCCCCCCTCTCCCAGTTTTGTAGACTAGGAAGCCATGTAATGGTCTCTTAATAAGAATTGCCTTTCTAATTCTGATTCTGGATGTAATTACTGAATTGAGGCAGCATTGTCTGTGCTGCGTGCAGTCTTCTACTTCTCCACAAGTTTATGATGTGGATGCCCTCACAGAACTGAAGTGGGAAATAATTTTATTTTTTACTTTCTAAGCTATGCTGCTGGACTGTCCACAGCCACATGCATGCAAATTCTAAGAGGAATGACAAATTATGGAGAAAAAATGTCCCTTATCACTGGTAACACCAAATTACTACTTTTTATTTGATGGTTACTGTCCTGTGGTGTTTAAGGCTGTCGTACTTTTGCCTTATTAATACTGGCTTGTGGAGTAGCAGTATTTGTCACAAAATAATGAAGCAGAGCCTTCATAGACAAGGGGGTTTTTTTTGGCAAGATTCTTGGCAGAAGGCTGATAGGGAACCAGCCTTGCTAAAACTCAGCTTAGACAGAATATTCTCTTTGAAGCATAGCTACTCTAGCATTTGGTATTCAGTGGCTCTGGGCACAGTACATCTAAAGGAGTTCATCCAATATTGATGGTCTTCCAGTAAAATCAGGAGGAAAATAAAATCCTATTTCTTAAAGCTCTTATTTTTAACTTCTTGTTACCTGATCTTGGCCTGAAAGGTCACAAGAGTGAAGCTGTAGCAGGGTAAACTAAAATTAAAGAACCGTTCTTTGTCTTCTTTAAATGCTCCTTAATGTTTTCTTGAACTTGCAGCCATATGGAGAGCAGAATGAGCCTGTTTCTGAGAGCATTTCTCTGTACCATAGATCAATATAATACTATAGTATAATATATACTGTATTATATGGATTAGTATATATAATACTATAGTGTCTGGGGGTATATTCAAGACTGTTTTAGATCAGCCTTGCAGATCAGAACGTTGGCACCCAAAAACATGACTGTACTGCTGTGTTTGAATGTGGTTTTAAAAGCAGTAGTCCTGCCATTCATTTGACCGCAGAGAAAATGGGTTTGGTCTCCTGAGCTGACTGAGAATTAATCTCTTTGGTTTACTGCTTTTGTCTCTTGCACCACTGCTTTGGCATCCCCACACAGCTGCAAGTGCCAAGGCAGTGAAGGACTACAGGAAGCTGAAAGGTGCAAGGAAAGGGACTGAGACCTCTGGCAGCTGTGCTGGTTGAGGTTTCCACCCTTAAGCTGTGTTTACATGTCCACAGAGGATGAAATTGGTGCTTCTAAAGGAGTTGCTGACCTCCAGGTGAGTCCCTGTAACTGGCTGTGTGGGGCAGTGCCAGACTGTGGCAAAGGAGGTGTTGCTTAAGCTGAGCTGATTTATTTTGATTTTTCAACAGTCTGTAACTTCTTGAGTTGCAATCCCTTGCTGAACAGACTTCACCATGTATGAGCAAAAGCAGTTCCTAGAGGTGTTGGCAGTGTCGCCAGGGTTTGCTGATGCAGAACAGCTGCCTGGGTACCGGAAGCCTTACCCAGTGTTGCTGTCTAGTGTGAAGGTTTGGGAGTGTGATCCTGGCCTGTGGAGGTTCCCTGACACTATTGACTTTAAACATGCAGCTGTGAGCTCCTTCATAATCTGTGCCATGTGGTGCCAGCTATGCTGTGTGTTCTGTGTGCATCTATGCGTCTAACTTTAAACCTATTAGACAGGATTTTGCATGGTGTGTCTGGGCAAGCCTCACACTTTTTTCCATGTACAAACTCATCTTGGATATCCAAGATAACAGGTTTATGATGAGGAATCACGGAAGCCATTCTTTGCCATTAGAGATTCATTCAGGGTTCACGGCTGAGGGTAACAACAACAAGGTTGTAATGTTGCAATCCAAACAAATATGGAAATAAGGCTTTAGTTTACTTAAAATTCTTATATGCCATGGAGAGAATGAGTAAATGTGATTTCATTTCTGATATTCTTTATTAGTTTTTCATTTTCACGTGGTGTAGAAACATTTGTATTTCAATTTATTTTATAGAAAAAGCCTTCTTTCATAATCTCTGTCACTTCATTATGAATAGCAACCTCTGATCTCAGAAGGCTATTAATTCTTAATTATCTGCTGGTAATTTACTTGTGCATGAGTTTAGCAATCCATTAGGTGGTGATTTATTTTTGAGAGAAATATGTAATGAAAAGTTTTAGGTTTTGCTTTCCATCTCCCCCCTTTTGGCTTGCACTGGAATTAGCTGATTGATTAGATTACAGGATTTATCCAAACCACACACTGTGTGTTAGAGATTGTAGTTAAGTATATTAAGAAAATCTGAAGCAAGACACAGATAAATTTAACAGTGTTTTTGATGGCAGTCTCTGAATTTGGCTACTGGCTGAGAAGCTGGAAGTTAAATTAACAAACACTGGAGGATTGGTCTAATTCAGGGATTTTTTTTTTTTTTTCTTCTAGTCTCTCTTGATTTATGGATATCTAAAAGTTTTTGAGTGGAGATATAAATCCCTCACAGCAGAGGAGCTCAGTAGCAGTGAGCTAGTTTTGTGCCATTCTGTAGGACTACATGGGATATGGACTGAAAACTTTGACCTAATGCTGCTTTTTGACACAACAAGGAGGGGTGGAAAGCAAGAGCTGACCCTCCCACTGCTGGTGATCTGGACTGTTGTGTGAAGCCATGTCCTGCCATCTTGGCTCGTGCTGAATGCAAACAGGGAAAAACTTAACTTGCTTTACAAATCATTTTCCAGAAGTATGGGATTTCTCTATAGCACTCACCTCTGTCCCAATGCTCCTTCTGTGGGGTGTCAGGCTATCTCAGTTTTGAAAAGAACCCTTATAGGTGCTTTCTCCTTCACCAGAAGCTCAGCATTTAATGGTGAGTGTCACCTGGCTGACTTGGTACTGGCTGTGGTAGCTGTCTGGAGAGGCAGCTTGTGGTAATTTCATCTACTGTCACTTGAGGTGACAGGGTGGGAAGTTAAATCCAGTTACTTCTGTTAACAGTTGTTTTTTCACACCTTATTCTGTGACTTAAAGGGATAACATCACCATTTATACTTGAGATACTGAAATATATTGGGGCCTACTGTTTTTTCTTGTAGTTTCACATGCCCCAAATCAGATCTCTTTGCCAAACTGTTTAGCTGAGAAGTTAATTAGTCATTACAAGAGTTTGTTCCTCTATTAGCTCAAGTTAGTTCCTCTATTAGCTTGAGTTAGCTTTAGTGTGTTGTCTGGAAACTGACTGCTGTAATGTGATTTTTGCAAAGCGAGTGGGGGCTCCCTTTGGTTGCTGTTCCTGACAGCACAGAGCTGAGAGCAAGGGCTGCTTTTCCTGCCCAATGCCCTGTCCTCACATGCTGGCTTCCCACTTTTAGCTCTACGTGAAGCAGTGACAGTCTATGGCACATTTGTCATGTCAAAGATTTTGTTAGTAATTGGCCCCAAGTCTGACAAGATAAATTAGTTGGCGGAAGATGATGTCATTAAATAAGGATTGTCCACAGTATTCTGCTGTGTTGGACTCTGTCCCTGAGCAGAGCACAGGATGTAGAACAACCTCACTGAGGGCTGGAAATGGTGTAAGATACTGTGTATGTCCCACACAGGGGATACCCAGGGGTCTGCAGCTCGGCCTGGCTGGTACAGGGTGGAATGGGATACACCTTCCTGCTGTCCCTTATGCCACACCTGGAAGGGACAACATCCCTCTGTGTGGCCATGACCCTCTGTAATGCCTGTGGGCAGCAGGGCACAAATGACTGTTCCTAAGGTATCTGAGCCAGAAAGAGGCAGAAACAGAGACCTGAGAAGTGCAAGGCAGATCCAGTGTCTCTTGAACAATCTAAGTGGGGTCTCTTCTGTTTCAACAGCATTTCTGAGAGTGGAGCAGTAGAGGTGCTGTGAGCCTGAGGCAGCGCTGCTGGTCTGCTCGTCTTAACTTGAGCTTGATGGTATCTTGCACCAGGGCTGGAAAAGCACCAGCACAAGACTGGGGAGGGAGGGCAATGCCGGCAGAGGGTTTTGGATCGTTGTCCATAGTTTTTCTCTCCCACCAGTGCTGCCAGAAATGTTAGCCAGCCCCACTGGTGGCAGCTGCATGTACCGTAGATAAGAGTTTCCAGATGTCTGGCCAGAAAGACAGGGCTGAGATACAGAAATTACATTTTCACATAAGCTGTATGCATTCTTCCTCAGATGTTGGACTCTCTCTGTCGTTTAACCTGTAAACGAACTGGTGCTGTTTGGGCAATTTGTATCTTCTCTCCTCACACCAAGCTCTGGTGGTAGGACATGAGGGGCTGCATTAACTCTTGGGTTCTTAGTGTATGAGGAGCAAGAGGAGAGGGCAGCCCAGGAGCAGGGTCCAGAGGTGTCAGCAGTGTGCTGAGCCCAGCCTGGCAGGAGCTGGGCACTGTAAGTGCAGCTGGCTTGTTTTTCCCCTCTGTGGAGAGGCTGTTT
The DNA here is from genome assembly GCF_017639235.1 of Corvus kubaryi. Lineage (NCBI taxonomy): Eukaryota > Metazoa > Chordata > Aves > Passeriformes > Corvidae > Corvus > Corvus kubaryi. Next base: position 6,148,807 of record NW_024580670.1, read on the forward strand.
ATCAAGATAAATAATGGCATGCTCATTTGGGAGAGGACACTTAATCAGCTATTTCTCTGTAGTTACAGATGTCTCTCCTTCCAAGCCATGTACTCATCAAAGCACACAGCCCATGTGGCTGAAATAGCCACAGATCGGCCATTCCCATTGATCACGAGGCTCCCAAAGCATCATTTGTTTCCAGAGTCTGAGGAAAACACTCAGTGAAAACCTGATGGCAGTACATTAAAAATTGCTGTTAATCTTTTGAGCATGCCTAGGGTTGCACATTATCCCTACAAGCAATCCACAAGCAGAGAACAGTCTGTCTTACCCATCATTTTCTGGTGGTTGGTAACTGCAGATAGCCTATCTTATTTTGACAAAGGAAGGAACCTGACTGCATATCAGAACTCTTAATAATATCATATATCTTAATAAAACTCAAAGTAATTGAAAATATATGGCAATCTTGTCTTCTCTCAGGACTGTATGAAACAACCTGATGACTGCTCTGCATTTTCTGATGACAATACAATGGAAGAGAGCTGGGGGGGGGGGGTTTAATGGGCTTAATTTTCATTTGGTTTAGTGAGAATTTCTGCCAAGTTCTAAAAGAGTTGGGACTATTCAGAAAATGTTTAGAAATGGTTCCGGTTGGAACTACAGTTCTCAGAGAAGAGAATTTCAGTGGCTGCTTCCTCGCCTGACAATCCTAATTTTAAGTCAAATATTGCCCTCTGAATGTCCAGCAGTCTTTGGCTGTACATTTTCCAAGGTAATTAACTCAAAATCCTAGGAATGATGCTGGACTCTGCTGTTTGCAAATGAATTAAAAGAGGTTTTTTAAGGATGAGGAGGAAGCCTAAAATTTAGTCTGAACTACTTTGCATATGTTGGCCTTTGAGTTAATAAATTCAGGTTGGGAGAAGATTAAACTTCATTAAGGAAGACATAACTAATCTGAGTTTGAAAAGTTCCAGTGCAACATCCTAACTTTAAGGTCTGAAATGCACAGCAGATACCCTGCTTTTATAGGCAAATTCATTTCCCTTCCAGATTTAGACTCAGGGTGATTTACAGTCTGGTTTTGAAGGTGCTTAGCACAGGCCTAAGCAAAGTCTGTAAGCTGGCAATGAGCACTGCTGAGCCCTACAGCTCTGTAAAGCAGTAAAGGAGAGAGGTAGAAAGGTTTTTTTTCTTTTTGCTGCGAAACAGAAATAAATGGTGGAATGAAATACTTCTGTTGATTAATATTTCACTTTGAAATGGATTAGGAAGAAACTGTGAATTATGTATTTTGATTCAATCCACTGCTACTTAAAATATAGTCTCGGTACAGTTTGCAGTTAGCACTGTGCATTTGAATTTTGCCTTTTTGGATTTCCAGAACTCAAACTTAATTGCACCCATGTACATGTAAATTCTGTGTCTCAGTGTTGCGTGTTTTGGAACAGACCCTTAAATGTTTAACCATCTTTGTAGCTTATTTATATATTTAATGTCACTTAAGTTTCTCAGGCTGCTTTAGATTCTCAGTGAGGTGCCACACTCCAACCACACAACCAATGCCTCAATGTCAGCCAGGCAAAATCAGCAGCATTCCTGAGGGTTTGTGAGGGAAGTTCTTTGTGTGTTGAAAGCATCTGCAGGAGCTGGTGGGGCAGAGCTCTCAGGCAAATAGACCGTCACTTTAGGCAGAAGTGCACCAGCAGTGAGTAAATCTGCCTCAGCTCAGACAGGCAGGATCTGGAAGAAATAGTATTATCTCCGTTTTACTAAAGCTGAAGGAGATTAACTGTACACAAGAAGTCTGAAGCAGAACTGACTATCAAATCTAGATGTCCTGGTTCATTTATCCAGTTCCTCTAGCAAAAATTATCCTCTGTTAAGTCAAAACAGTAGAGGAGTTCATCTCACTGGTAGCAAGACATCTTTCCTTTGGAAGAACTGTGTATGATCCTCAATGATGAATAAAGACAGTTTAAACTTTAAAATGTTTAAACTTTTTCAGGTTTAAAATAAGCTTAAATGAACTGCTAAAGTTCCTTGGCTTAGAAAGTTACTGCCAGAAGTCCTTGTGTTCAGTCACTGTCAGCAGAAAACGGATGGATGTTGTAATGTGCAGCTAAGTGACAGGTGTAATAATCAGTGCCAAAATCTCCCTTCTTGGAAGCTTTTAAGTCTTGTATATCTTTTGGTTTTCCATTAATATAATTTTCTTTCCTAAATTCAAGGGGGGTACAGATGCAAAATCAGCCATTGTTTTGTCTTATTCAAAGATTTTGTTTATTTAATGTATAATTAATTTTATTGATTTTCACGAGACAAAATAGGAATTGTTGGTAGCAGAAGCAGCCCACTGAAACACCTACTTTCCCCATCTGCAACCTGTTTACAGGAGTAAACATGGAAGTAGGTGTGTTTCTAGTTGATTGTAACTCCTGGAGTTCACTGCTGAATGCACACACTAATTAAAAGAATATTGTTGTTACTCAAGAAACTATGCAGCAGATGAGAAGCTACGCAAGACTGAGGTGAAAGGACTGAACAAACAGGACTTCAAATGAAGATGGGCAGTTTCTTTGTGATTGGAACCCATTACTCAGAGTGGGGATCTGTTGATTCATAAATCTTGGTAAATGTGCACATGGTTCCAATGTAAGTAGAAGCTTCTAAATTGAAAAGAATGGGTATCTAAATGCTGAGGAACATCTTGAATGTTCAAGGTGAGGAAACTTCAGACAGTTGGAATTACTGTGTCTTAGGTTAAAAAAGAAATAGTAATTGGTTTTAATAAGGATCCTAAGAAAAAGGACAGACACTGAGATCTGAAGCCTGGAAGACTATAAAATGAATCTGATTTTGCTTAGTTTCTAATTTTGCAGCTCAAAATTTTCCAGTCTGTTTTCGGAGCCTCTTTTTTTCAGTAATCCAGTTTTCAAATGTGTTGAACATCCTGCAGCTCCCACTGGCTTCTCTGAGAGCCACAGCTCTGAAAACTAAAATGTTTTGTTAGAGACAGTCAAGATCTAGACAGCAGAGAACAGAGACTGCAGTGATCTGGTGAGGAAGGCTGTGGTGTACCAGAAGTATTGTACTTTTTTTGGTGAGAGACAGGCAATTGGATTTGAATAAAGAACACTCATATTTTGTTGTGTAAAACCAAAAAGCCCTATGAAGGCACTGGTAGCGCATGTGGCAACCTCAAAATTTAGACCTGAATAGGGCCGGGAAGGAGGTTTGAAATCGGTGAGCTGCAGAAGATTCACTTGTGAAAGTAGAAGTACTTTTCACTTCATACTTCGGCACATAATATCCTCCTTGCTGGCACTAATGATGCGGAGACATTTTTCTATCAAATGGTTTCTGACAGTTCAATTGCCAAAAATACTCAAGTGGCAGAATGCAACTGCAATTACTAACAGTGTGCTTGCCCCAGAGTCTGTAAATTCTCTCATGAAAGCCTAAAAAGCCCATTCACATTGTCTAGAAATAGCAGCAATAACCATGGTAATAAGTTCTTTTCTTTGTTGCTGTGGTTCAATTCTTTTCATGGGTAGGCTGCAAAAAAGCCATCTGATTTTTCTGTAGCTGCCTCTATTGTAAGGAGATGTTTCTGTTCTCCAGCAACAACAGTGCTACTGAAAGCTCTGCAGCAGCTTAGTTTCCAGGTTCAGAAATTTAGCTAAGGGGAAGAAATTTAAGTCCTGTTTCAGATAAGGTCAAGCCCAGTTTTGTTTGGTCTGAGATCTGGAGGAGATGATGTGTCCTGAAGGAGGTGCTGAGCAGGAGGTGTACTGCCCTGGGGAGCAGCAGGGCCAAGGGACAGGATACTTGTAGGGATTCGAGTTCTTCCAAAGCCACCGAGTCAGTGCATGTCCCATCACTCCTCTACCACCTCTTACCACTCTAAAGCAAAACCTAATGGCTTCTACTGTCCTGGAGGTGTTTGTCTGCATGCTCAGAGGTATTCCTTCATTATCTCCCTGAGCGGTAGTGCAGTCCATACGGAGAATGCAGGATTTGGAGATTTCCTTCCATCTTAGAGTAGTTTTACTCAGGTTAATGGGGCCAGATATGCTGTGGTCCTGCAAAAATTGGTCCTGGGCAGGTTTCTGCAGGGAGTGCTACTGACAATAATAAGGTTTATTTAAGATGTAAGATACACTGTATGGTCATATCACGAAGGACTGGGATACAGGAGGAGAATAAGAAGCAGTTGTGTGAGGCAGCTTGTCTGTGCCAGGTTGCTCACATATGTGAGGGTTTGCAGCATTATGGCTCTAAATCCAGTACTTAGAGACTGCTGTTGAGTCACATAGACAGTCAGCTTTGATGCTTGCTAGAAGCAAGGAGTATGAATATAGACTTACTCTCTCTGTTATTAAAGATTATTTTATCCTATAAGATTGTTGTCATGGTGTGATGCTTGAACAACTTACAAATGTAGCTTCAGAATATAAATGCATTTGCTTCAGTAAGCTCTCCAAATCAGAAGCATTGAAGTTTTCAGCAGCTATTTATCAGAGCACTTGGAATGATACAAGCTTTTGTTTGTTTAGCTTGAATTTCTAGGACATTCCAAGAGATAAATACTGGAAATGGCTGTCATTGAACACACTCTCAATTTATTTTTAAAAACTTACTAACTTAAAGGGTTGTGAAGTGTCTCAAGAACTGTTGTGGGCAGGAGAAGGGAAACCCCCACAACAATGTTCCGTTTGCAACTACTGTTCTATTGGAGGTTCTCTCTGAGCTTGTAACTGTGTGTGTGAAGGTTTTGGGCACTGAGGCCAGCTGGTACAGAATGACCATTAAAAGTCTCTTAACCTGCAAAACATTCCCATAGGACTGGAAACTGTGCCAGCTCTCAAACTGTGCCTGGGAGTGCATGGGAAAATTACAGTCGGCACAGGCCAAAATTGTGCCAGGGACCCTTCTGACAGCTTAATAGTATGGGCAGTCATGGCCCAGGGCACAGGAGCATCCCTGGGCACTGCTGTACTGTAAGTTTGGGCACAGCTGCAGTCATAGGTACAGCTGCAAAATCAACTTTTTGGTGCTTTTCAGGCGGCATATAAATAGGGTTGCTTTGTTGCAGAGGGTGTCTCAGAATGACATAGCTGCTTTAGCTGAAAGGAAGATTTCATGTCACACTTTGAAGATTAGTGTTATTTTTTTTCTATGTAACTTTAAAATGTACCAGCAGCAGAATCAGATAAGTATCCTCTAACATTGAGCTTTAGTTCTTCACAACAGTGAAAATCATTACATTGACAAAGGGATGTTTCTGTGAGTCTTGAGTTTGTTTAGTAAACAGCTATTACCCATAGATCACTGGGCAACAACAATGTTCTCTGTCAGTTAAAGTACAACTAAGTGATGGGTGATGTCTGGTCTTATTTTCTCCTTCATGCACTTCACCTCTTTCACTCGACCAGTACTTAGACTACAGCCTTGATTCTTTTCGCATGAGAGCATCTGGGTAGGGAGACCACAGACAGGTTTGGAAATTTTTTAAGGCAAGTTGTTAGTGTAGTTGTTAGAGATGTGTCTGCACTCGCTATGTAAATGACTTAACATTTCATGAATGCAAAGTAAATCAGTTCTGTCATGTTGCTTGGGTTTAATAATTTTTGATTCTTGGTTAGCATATTTCATAGCCAAAGCCTGAATTTTTTATTTTGCATTTGTCAATGATGCAACAATCACCTCATTATGCAGGATGAAGAATAACATGTGTGGAATTTGGGCTGAACTTTAAGCTTCTAGGAGAGCAAGAAGCTATTAAGACATCCCGAGACCGCACATAATACAATGTCCTAAATTAGGCTCTCTGACAGAGCCGTGCTAATTTATCTCTGTTCTAGCAGATGACAGCTCTGCTCTTCCTGTCCCAGGCTTCTCCAAAGCAGCGGAATATTATTTATTTTGCAAGTATATCAAGTAATAGTGTTTTCTAAGCCTTTCTAGCTAGGGTCTCACAGACTTTGCTGTTAGGGTTTAATTTAATTTGAATTGACAATTGGTACCAAATATCAAAAAGTGTGTGTCTCATAGCAAAACCCAGGGGTGAAGCTAAGTGGAAACATTTTAAAACAAGTAATATCATAGTTATTCCAATGACTTGTATGTCACTCTAATCTTGGTTTTCCAGGAACTCATTTTTTTGCCTTATTTCAGGATACAGAAGAGCAAATCTTTCAGAAGCACATATTCTGGATAATGCATCTGCCACATTAAGTCTTTGCATTTCCTAGGGTATGCTACCTTTTACAAATTTTCATCACTTGATATGATTATGTGATGAAAAATTTGGATTTGAGATCCAGAAAAGTCACTGCTGAACAAAACACTGCCAATAAATCCAGCTTGAAAGATTATTCTATTTATTCACAGCCTGTGATTCTGTTGTGAAATGAACATCTAAACAAAACTAATTATGAAATGCAGACTGAAGATCCCTGATGACTTATTTAAGGGGAAATCTTTACTAGGGAAAGGGAAAAGTAACTTTCCATTACTGAGTAAGAATACCAATGTGCTCCTCAGCATCTTTATTTCACCCAACCTGCATGTCAAAATGTTGCATTCAGCAGGTAGAATTTGTAGCATTAGTACATTTGAGTTCCTTATTCCAAGTGGCTTCAGTAGTATTTAAGTTGGCTTCACAGCAAGTTTATGTGAATTAAAATGAAAATTAAAAGATTTTTAGATAATAACGATTCTAATGAAAAAGTATTGCCAAGAAGCTATCAAAGAGATCAAATGTACTTAGCAGTGCAATGAAAAGAATATTAAATAGAACAGCAGTGCATGTGCAATGGCAGCCTCGATTCAAACCGTGGTGCTTTTGCTACAGTAAAGGGATGCCACTGCCAAAAATCTTTATACTCTAACTTTAACCTGCATACCCAGAAAATAAAGAAATATATTTTACCTTTTGGAAAAGGTAAAAAAGGTTTTGGAAAAACAGTGGTTCTTAGCTCTTGCAACTGGTAATGAATTGGAATGACAACCAAATCGTTCCCAGCCGTGCTTCAGTGGGACAAATTCCCTTGCCTACAATAAAGTGAAAGAAATGTGGGAAACTGAGCATTTGCCCTCCAGATATTGACAGTTCAAATTACAGGACAAAATTGGTGCACATTTTATTGAAGGTTGTTACAAGTAAAAAGGTCCTTGAGGTGGTTGAACTGTGAATCAATATCTTCAAAGAGTTTGGATCTGTCTTGGCCTGTTGTTACTTTGAGAACTGTCTGAATGTGTTCTAGCAAAGGAGAGGAGATGGATGGCTCTTCTTTAAAAATGCCATGCATTTCTGCTAGCTTGTGTTCAGATAACATACACAATCAATTGGGTTAGCAGCTGTAGAGCAATGTCACAGTATTAAATATGAAGTCTTGGTAACTATTAAAAGAATCTGGGTGACCAAAGCAGGTAGCTGAACCACCTAGAACTTCTCATCTGTGTGCTAAGATAAGTGGGCAGAAATACTGACTTTTCAATAGCTTTCAATCATCATAATCATAGAATATCCTGAGTTGGAAGGGACCCATCAGGATCATCAAGTCTAATTTCTGGCTGTGCACAGGACATCCCAAGAGTCACATCATGTGCTGTCTAAACTCTTCTTGAACTTAGACAGGCTTGATGCTGTGACCACTTTCCTGGGGAGCCTCTTCCAGTGCCCAAACACCTTCTGGGTAAAAAACCTTTTTCTGATACCCAACCTAAACTTCTCTTACTCAGCTTCATGCCATTTCCTTGAGTCCTGCCACTGGTCATGAGAGTATAAGAGATCCTCTGCTGCCCCTTATGAGGATGTTGAAAACCACAATGAGGTCTCCCCTCAGTCTCCTCTTCTCCAGGCTGAACAAACCCAATGCCATCAACTGCTCCTCATACAGCCCCTCCAGACCCTTTGCCATCCTCATGGCCCTCCTTTGGATACTCTCTAATAGCTGAATGTCTTTTTTATATTGTGCCCAAAACTGCCCTCAGGACTTGAGGTGAGGCCACACCAGTGCAAAGCAGGGCAGGACAATCCCCTCCCTGGCCAAGCTGGTGATCCTGTGCCTGATGCTTCCCAGGACATGACACACACACGGGAAATCCTAAATTAACACTCTCTTTCAAGTTCGTGCCATAGCACCAAGTCCCTGCTGCTCTACACTGAGTGGTTTCATAGCTGCCCTTTGTTCTCAGTTTCTTCCAAATGAGCTTCATTTGTTGACAGATTTTGAGATTTTTCTTGGTTGCCTTGCACATTTCAATGCACAGTTCTTGTCTTTGGTCTTGAAATAATTTATAGCATAATGAATCATTATAGTGCTATGTGATAAAACCACACTGAGAGGATGGAATCGAAATGGAAGAATGCATTCACATTTTTTTATGTGTTTTAGAACTGCTCTGTGCCATCACTGAGTATTCTCTGTGAGCAGTGCTGGCCCTGGTGCTCTCTGCAATGGCTCTTCACAGGTCCAGAGTGTAAGAGCGCCTGGGTCAGGCAATCCAGTGGGCTGTTTTCTCCTCCTCTCCTGTCTGCATCCATTCCACATGTCCTTCTGAAACAAAATTTTTCATATATAAAACAAGGAGTGCGTACCTGCCCTACATATAAGAATACGTGGCATTAATGCCCACAGTATATATTACAGATATAACTGCCTAACAGGTTATAATACATATATAGGTTCAGTTGTACACACCATATATATTAAAAAAATGGGAGCTTAACATAGTGGTGTTATGAGGTTTTTTGATCTCTGAAGTAACAGATGTGACTTGAATCCTGAAATCTGGAAAAAAGTTTCAAACTTGTGTTAGTAATTTTCTGTGTCCTTTTATTAGGGGTATTTTTACTGCAGGTAATAAGGAACTCAAGATGTTCTCAGATCTTGAATAAGTTACAATGAAGAAGATACAAGCTTTTCAGCCATTTCAACCACTTACTCCAACGCTGAGCCTGGAATGCATTCTGCCTTTTTGCCTCAGACAGTTTAGATGGTCTGCTGTTTTATGTTTATTTTCTACAGCAGACTTTTTTGCTTTCTCTTCACTGTGTTATTAGATGGTTCTGCTTTGAATTGCCTTTAATTTTAGAGATGCTATTCAGCATGAAAGCTGTAATCCTTGAATCTTGCTCTCTTCATAGCAAAACTGATGGGAAATAATTCTGTTCTGCACTTTACATATGGTAATAACAGTAACTCTTGACATTTGCTCTTTGTGATTATTTTAGGTTCTGTAGAGCAATGCAAACTGGCTTTTGGGGGCCTGGTACTGGCCTCTATTGGAAACATTAAACTGCCTGTGCACAGTCACATGAGGATACACAGCTGGGGTTATTTGGGTTTCCCAAGATCCTCATCATTCTGAGATGTCTGATTATATTTTGGAGAAGTTAGAACAGATACAAATCTGTGCCCAAAATAAGTTTCTATCCTGAAGAAGAAAATGGTGTATCTGTGTACGTATAGCATGAATAATCTGTATATTTGTATTGTGGATATTTCCACTGGTATCTTAGGAGGCTCAGGGTGCTTGGTACTGCAGGAATGAAGTTGGAAGATGGCTGATAGTTCACTGAACTTCTCATCTGAGCAGACAGGAGGGTTGGGTTAAGAAAAGAATGGCACAATAACTTACAAGTCGGGGGTAGCATAATTAGGGGCATTTGAAAAATATCTAGTCTCTTTTAGACCAAAAGAAAAAAAGAAAAGGAGAAAAAAGGAAGGAAAAAGTAGTTAGTGAAAAAGTATCCTTTCCATTTAAAGGTTGTCTATCCCTATCATCATGTACTTGTATTTCTCTCACACCTTCTGTCATTTACTTCTCTTATCACTGGCTGCTTAAACAGCACAAATTACTTTTTTTCTGAGTTGTGGACCATTATATCATGTATTAGCAAGGGGAACATGACATTTGGAACATACCAGTGAAAGGAGACATTGTGGCCCCAGAAGGGTCAGTAAGAATAACAATCACTCACTTGGCAATCTGGAGCTTTCTAAAAAGCAGCAGGCTGTGAACCCCTGACAAGACTCAGTGTAGTTAAGGAGTTTATCCATTAGTGTTTCTAATGCTTAAACGGAATAAAAATTATTCCTATGTCTTCCTAAAACCCCATCCATTTAGTTTTATATTTCTGAAATATTTTCTTAATGACATAATGGAAGTGATGACAAGCCATGCTGGTTTCATCTTTTCTATTTTCAGTTCCCCCATAACAGTGTGACACATACCATATTTTGCAAATTGCAAAAAAAAAAGTTTCCTGTGATATTTAATTGAGACTCCATTGTGAAATCAGGCATTTGCTTAATATCAAGCCTGCTGCTTTGGTTAGGTGAAGGACTTGGAAGAGGAAAGCATTGGGTACAATTTTCATTTTTAGGGCACACAATCGTCAAAATGGCGTTTGATGCGAACTGAAGGGTGAGTTTATTTGCACAGAACTATTTCAGTCATTTCTAATGATTTACCAGCAAGGAAAAGCCAAGGTGGAGTTGGCAAGCTTTATAGAGTTTTAAGCTATAAAATGCAAAAGAGGAGAAAATCCATTGTGAGAAATTATGAGGAAAAAGTTGTAGAAGACTCCATCCAGACACATATGATTTCCTACTGCTGACAACCACAGCAGGCTGCTGTCTTTAATGCAGGCAGCTTACACTGGTGCTCTGACTCTCCTCTGGCTTATGCAGACAACTCCTGTGACATTAATAAATTCCTGGAGTAGCTGATAGAAGAACTGAACTGAAACCTGTCAGGTATCTTCTTCTGGCTTCTTGAGCACCTGTAGTCCTCTCTTATGTTTTATGCTCTTTACCAAGGGACCAAAACATGATCCCAAATAAATGAGTTAATAACTTTGTGTATGTCTGCATGTGTGCATTTAACACTCCCAGGTCAGTTCTTTTTATCAGCCAAGTTGAGTCAACCTTCTCCTGATACTTGCAATTCTTTCTAGTGTATGAGCTGTAATGCTTGCAGTATTGAAAAAATTTTCCTAAAGCAATCTGGCTGAAGCAAAAGGTGAATTCTTATTGAAACAGGCTGTTGAAAGGATGCAGAAGTGTTCAAAAGCTTCTGTTGAATGTGTACTGTTGGGCACAGGAAGAATCCCTAATCCAATTGTTTTCTCTTTATAAAAGGACAACAACAATTTATTGTGCTGCTCATGAAAACTGAAATGTTTTAGAAAAAATGTATATGTGTGGGCAGATAGAGAGAGAGCGCAAAAAGTCAGAAGGGTTGAGAAGTGTACAGTTTGTTTAGCTGGCATTAACTTGCCCATGTAATAAAACTGGTGAGAGACGTGTGCTTTGCAGGTTGCAGCAGTGCTTTGCTTCATGTACTTCTGTAAAAAGTATTCAAGCACAGAATTATTCATGGCTGCTGGACAGTAAAGCTGCTCAAATCCTTTCAAAATTAAACCTGGTGGTCAAAATACAAATGTCTTAACCAGATTACTGAATTTCAAATCAAAATACTAGTACTTCCTTTTGCTTTGGCTTGGATATATTTATGTCTAGTGTATCATAGCAATAGTAACTTAAAAGTAACTGCTTTTTTGTTGGGGGAGCAATGTGACTTTCCTTTAGTACGGGTTTAAATGTGATATTTCATAGGCAAGCAGTGACACTTGGCAACATTGTTTGATGTGCAGTGCTCAGTTTTGTTCAGAGGACTTATTTCTACTTTGTATCTTCCACTGAGGTATGCATATAAGGAGCCCTTTTGTGTACCTTATTTCTCAGTTAAATTCTACAAAATTGCTTTGCTATTTTGCCTGGAAAGATAAAGACATTCTCCAGCAGAAAATTTTAATTCACATTATAAGATGCATATTTCTGGCTTCCTTTTCAGTAATGTTCTTTTTCATTTTTCTTCATGTTAATGAGTTCCTTAGATCTATCTTTTGATGAAAAATCTTAATGTAAAGAGAGAAATGTTGTTATAAGAACACTACAGTAACTGTAGCCCTGGTGTCCTGAACTTGCTTCTCCCCTTCACATTTTGACCCTGTATCAATAAGTCACTGTTGTATTTGCATTTTGACAAATTTCTACTCTATTTTCAGTCTGTGCAAATGAATTGTCATAGCCATGAATGCTTTGCAGAAAGAGCTTATCATTTCATTAAACTCTGCTTTATAGCTACCACCTTGGAGTCTGTATTCTTCAGTCCTTCTCTTCAGCAGGCACTAATCTGCTAGACTGTGAGATTTGATCGATTATCAGATATGTTTTGCTCTTGGTTTACCTCATCTTAACTGCATTCTCAATTGTATTTTGTTTGGCTGTTAATTCCAGTCTCTTTTCTTTTGTCTTTTTCTTTCTTTTTTTTTTTTTCTTTCTTAATTTATTTTTAGATGGATATTTTTGAGTGGCCTTATTCTTTGGTTGTAGCAAGTAGTGTGTATATAGGAAACATTGTGTGTGTACAGGTATTGATCATTATTTGTAAATGCTCACGTATGGGTGTTCTTCTATGTCATCCAATAAGCAGAAGATATTTGTGTTTCTGCATATGCTGTTGGGTCTTTAAATAGTTTGGAAATATAGTAGGAGGACTTTTGTGTGTGACCTCTTGCACAGGTGATGGTAACCTGGAGTGTTTTAAGCTTGGGTGGGAGGGGCAGAAGGACAGTGTGAAGCTTCCCAGAAGAACTGCTGGCCATGGAAGGAAAGGCTCAGGGCTCTGCTGCCGTGAGTGAAACGCTGATGCCATGGGGTAACCAGCTCTGGGACAGACTGATGCAAACCCCCAGCAACTTCTGTCTTCCCACACTCATAAACTGTTTGTTTGACTGGTTATACACATAGAGATATATAATAGTAAAGAACTGTTATTCCTATTTTCCACATCTTTGCCTAAAAGCTCCTTGATTTCAAAATTATAATAACTCGGAGGGAAAGGGGGTTGCATCTGCCATTCCGAGGGAGGTTCCTGCCTTCCTTAGCAGACACCTGTCTTTCAAACCAAGACAGATCTTGGCGCCCAACCGTGGGGCCTGAGGGCATTAAGAGAAAGGGGTGAAAAAGGAATAACAGTTCCTGGATAACTTAATTTTGTGTGCTGGATTTTGGAACCTTGCTAGGCAGGACTATGTGGTCTAGTTTACCCTGGTTTGGGTGGCAGGTGGCCGTGGCTATATTCTTCCCCTTTGCAGCTCCTTACCTGAACATGAGTCCTCTGACTAAGGCTACCATTGCTGTTATCCCCTTTGCACTATGGGTCGAGAAGGTGAGGAATTCATGGGCTTTTAACTTTCTCCAGAATGTGGGCACATGGATAAATGGCTATCACACACTAAGTGCATGTTTTTGGGGTTATGTTGAAAATGGTACCTTCTGTGAGGAAATGACACCAGGGGAAGTTTTCCCCCAACCCCTCAACCAGTTCTTTGGGGCCAGCCCACAGGAACACTTGGATGATGAATGTTTCCATATTCTGAATACAGCTTAGGTGGGCATGAAGGTAATCCACTGGATTGAATTTGGAGCTGCTAAAGCAGAATTATGCATTTTGGGATTTTGCAAAGTAGTTAAAACAAACAAACAGAAAGAACTCCACAGGGAAAAACCTATGATGCAGATGTTAAGATGTACCCAAACTTGGCCTTAAAATAGTCATGGCATAAGGCAGCATAAGGGGAAAAGGATCTTTTGCATCATCATTGCTGTGTTTGCAGCTGGCCCTGGAGTCCATGAGCCAAGTCAGACCTGAGACATTTGCTTCACTTTCTCAGTGGTGCAGGTGCCATAGTGACACACATGCCTTAGTGCATTTTCATTTTGCATTAAAACTTAATTAAAAAGGAATTATATTGATAAGCCATGCAAACTCTTTATTTCTTTGTTTTCAGGTACCCTAAATTATCTGCCTAAAATACAGATGATTTTTTTTTTTTGCCAGTATAGCTTGACTGTCATATCAGTTTAAATTTGGAAACAAGTCTTCTTTTAATTGATATTTTTCTTGCTTAGTTTTTTGTTTTGTGTTAAAATTTCAAACAGTGTATATGAAGACTCTGAAACAAAGTCCAACCCAGTTGCTCCTCTTGTTCAAAAAAAAGGGAAACTAAACCTTTGAGTTCCTCCCCTCTTTTTCAGACCTGGAAAGGTCAGGGCTGAAACAGCAGGATGAAACTGCAAAAGAATGAAACCATATTTCATTGCATCTAAGTGCTGTCTTTTTCAATCCCTACTGGTACTTTTGGAATCTGAACTGGTCAGCCCCATCCATTTTGTTTGTTTTAATTTAAAATCAGCACACTAAGCTTTTGATTTCTACCTAGGAAGGTACCAGGGGTGTCACCATGCATTGCTCATCATCCAAGGCTCTCTCCTTTTTGCCATCCCCTCCCTGGATACATACACCTTTTTCCCCAGACACTGAATTCTCTGGCTATTAGGATGCAAATGAGGTAAACGAGAGAAAAGGCTCCTGCTGCCTGTGCTTTCACACTGGCATGAGAACATGCTGTAGGTGACAAAGGTGTCATACAAAGAACTTTAAAAACAGTGGTGTAGTCTTGCACACCATCCTAAGCAGGAAACATTTTCACACTCTTTAGCAAGTGATGTAAAAGGAAATTAGAGGAAAAGGCTGTCTGTTTGAACACTGGGAACATAGCAAGTCTACAAAAGGTTGGTGTCTCTTTTCTTCATGCTACTTGGAGAAACAATACCAGCTAAATGGGATATAATTCACTAGTCTGATGTGGCATATTAAGCACATGAGCAAAAGAAAGCTCCAAGTCCTTTCTCTTTAAATTGCAGCTAGGACACATTAATATTCATTTTCTTCTGTGCCATCATTTCATGCTTCAACCCTCCAGATGATAATTAAGACAATAGAAGATAAAATTTTGTACTGTATAAAATTGCATTCAAGCCTTAACAAATAAGAGATTATTTTGTCCAGTAAACAAAACATAATCATCCTGGCACCCTTACGAAGGAGAGCCTAAAATAGAAACACTACTTTTTATAGGTCATGTAAAATGTCATCATCTCCCTCATTATCTGTACTGTTTGGATGAAAAAGAACTGATTAATTTAGAAGAACATTGGATTTTTTGCTAACAAGGTTATTTTCTCATTGATTGCTAGGAAGTCTAGTTCCTTTGCAAAGGGTTGCAAATTATGAGTAAATCAATTACCAGCCTGTGTAGATGCATCTGCCATTTCTGTGCTGGCAGTGCAGGGTAATGTGTACATGGTGTTTCTACAGCAGCTGTGGATGCACCTTGTTTGAATGGAACTTCTGGGTCTGAGCAGAGGTGTGAAGGCAGGACCAGGGGAGCATCGTATCATGAAAGGGTCGCGCTTCTAAGTTTCTTTTAAAAGCTTAACTATCAAGCAGGCTGGGACTTAAAGGAAAGACCAAAACCAAAGAAATGTAAAATTAGACCAATGAATTAATATTTAGGCACACCATTAAAAAAAAAAAACAAGGACAGAAGTGTGAATAAACACCTGTCAAAGGTGATGGGTTTGCCTGGCCAGACTCACTCAGAAACAGCAGCAGAGTTAATTTCTAGGAATCTCAAGGTCTCACCATGGGGCTTATTAGTGGAGGAGTGTAAGTAGCACAAAACTAGGGACAGTAGTGCAGCTCTTGTCTGGAGGAGACTTGGGATTTTGAGTCCCCCTCGGTGAACTGTTCATCTGTGGCTCCTGGATGCCTTTGTGCATTATGCTCTATTTTATTTAAAAACCCACTTGTCTTCCAAGTTCCTCCTTTGTTCATCTACCCTGTTCAGACTCTAAAAGTGGGGCAGTGGGACTGTGTTCAAGCACGAACAGTGCATTATTCTGGATTGCTCCTTTGATAAATAGCTATTGCTTTTGCATGCTACTTGTCTGACACCTTTTCTTGCCAAGCTGGGAGGTTCTGACCCAAACTCCTTTTAAGTCAGCAGAAAAAATTCCTGATGACTTAATGACTGAAGGTAGAGCTTTCTGAAATCCCAGTGTAGCATAAAAGCAGAAACTATAGTGACATTCACTCAGCAGAAATGCAAGGCCCATACTGTGCTCTCTTGCATCTTTTGCTGGGTCGGTTTAGACCTCTACAACTTGTTTTTCCACTCCAGTAGCGGAGGGAGTGCAGGAGACTTCAGGGTACCTGTGTTGCTTAAGAAGTCTTTCAGCTTTGCAGAATTTTGGAGCTTTGACTGTGCACTCCCAAAAGTGAGAGAAGCATAAAATGAATTGGAGGGTAAGCTGATTAGAGCTTTCCATTTCAGTCAGTGTTAGGGACCTCCATCCAAATGCATTTGATTAAATGAGGCTGAAAAATGCTTGTTAACAAACCAACCGAGAATGTACAAGAAGAGCTCTCCAAAATTAAAGAATAAAAACTTAAGGAGAAGGAAATGGTATTTAGACACTTAAAGCTGATTTTTATTGTTTTCTATTGCCTCTCTTGTAGTCTTTAGCTGGATCATCAGAATGCTTATCAAAATAATTTTAAAAATAAAGTGGATGTTGGTTTTAATGGCAATGACAGTAAAGCTGCTGCTTGAGCATGTAGATTTCCTGGCAGAATTGCAAATTGGTTAGAACCACGTGAGTCTGGAAAGCAGAACTTACTGGTAAAAATGGGCATAAAGCATGGTCAGGTCTACTTGTGTCCAGTAAAATGGGAAAAATCCCATGATGCCAAAGCCAGCAGCAAAGACTGATTAAACATTTCATTTCTGCTTTTCCTGTTAAGTCTTTCACAAAAGGCATTCATTGTGAATATACAGGAAAGCCACCAAGACTGCTGCTGGAAAGAGTAGTGTAGTGGGAACAAAACCAGTGTTTGCTTCCACTTTGAATTCTGAGAAACTGTTATTTTGCCCACCTCTGGTCTCATATTTTTCAGTTAATTGTTTTTAGTGCAAGATGCCTGCA
The DNA here is from genome assembly GCF_017639235.1 of Corvus kubaryi. Taxonomy (NCBI): domain Eukaryota; kingdom Metazoa; phylum Chordata; class Aves; order Passeriformes; family Corvidae; genus Corvus; species Corvus kubaryi. The sequence continues at coordinate 6,165,705 of NW_024580670.1, forward strand.
GCTAAGTAGATGTGCTCACGTAAGGGAGGCCCCACTTGCCAAAAAAAAGCTTACGTTTCCATTGCTACCAAACCAGAATCTGCGAAACTTCATTCTGGAGGTACCAATTTTTTGTATCTTCAGAACTGAACTGGTACTTTGGTTAACTTTTTTTGTTTGCAGAGGGAAGATCAAGCCTGGGTGTTGGTAGCCTTTCATAAGCCCCCTCTTCTAGATGGGTGTGCTAATTTTTACTCCTTCAGTGTGCATTGTCTAAAGATTGTAAGAAGAGGGGAGAGAAAAGAAGCATGTGGGCAGAAGGGCTTGACTGACTGAGCTTGGACACTTAGGAGCAGTGGCTGGGATCAGGGTAGCCTGGCAGGGTAAGGCATGGTCTGAAAAGGCACCATCAGAGCTGTGTCTGTTTTCTGCAGAAATGTCACGTTCCTGAGGAATGTCTCCATTCTGACAAATGCCATTTTGGGATCAAAAGCATTACCATGAAAATGTCTATCCCGCCATACACATGAACTGTTTCTCTCTTTATTCCAATATGGTTTTTTTCATCAAAAGAGACCTTTTTATTCTGCTGCAGAACTGCTCTGCTTTATATCTAGGGGAGCAAGTTGTATGCTGTTTCTTTGTAATTAAAATTCTTATCCCCAAAAAACATGTTTTCCATTAAAAATTCCTGCACTAATAAGTCTAAATCTTGTAGCTGTTGTCTCTGGAAACATATGTTTTGCTATGTGCTGCATATAAACATTTATTTCCTGCTCAAGAAAATGTGGGTTTTAACATCTGTAATATTCATATTTTTTTTCTTGGAGGTAAAAGTTGGGGTGACAGAAACATGGTACAGGCACTCCTAAACTCATTAAGAAAACAAGACCTTGTGACCAAGGCAAAGAAGATGTTTGTTACAGAGCCTAGTAACCTTTTTCATGTGCTTTTTCTTTTTTTAATTGCCAAACTTGCTTTATATGAAGTATTAAATTTATGTTAGAGACCAATGCTATACAAGTTATTTGGTTTTTTGTTTTAAATATGAGTTTTTCAATATTGTAGCTGTTGCCTTTGGCCAGACTTTAACATGAAGGTTACAGAAGAGAAGAGTTGTTCTGTGTGATAGAGTCCCAAGAATCAGAGCGTTTTTGCTTATCATGACTGCATGTGTAATAATTAACAGCAACATTGCCATCATTCACTTATCACTTCTACTTTTGAGTTTTGCCAATAAGATGCAGTGGTACTTTGTTAAAACCCGTAACTGACTGCCATAGTTCTTGCTTGCTCCAGCCAACTCATTCATTCTGTCAGTGCTGGAAAATCTGATTTTAGAATTTCAGTTCCATTTCCTGCGCAAAAGGGAGGCCCACAATGCTGTCTATTGGATTGCTTTTACAGCAGAATAGCCATGTTAACACTTCCCTTTTACCGGGAAGGTTTTCTCAACTTGCCTAGGCTCTTGGTCACCTGAGCAATTCAAAAGATTCAGCTCATTGCATCATTTTACTCTGAACTCTTTTAAGTTGCTGTTGGCTCCCCATTCTTCCAGATCCTTTATCTGCCTGTTCAACACTGTCTTCCTAAATTACATTTCCAAGTAATAGCTCAGGACATTAGAGAACTAGTTTGAATCAATTTCTCTTTCATCTTGAACTTTTCAAAAAAAACATTCAATATTGATACATTTTCCAGGGATGGAGAATATCCTCCAAACCTCAGAAATCACTTCCAATAGTACAATAAAAATAAAACAAAAATGTTCACAGTTAGAATAATTAACCAGAGCTAGTACACTTGCTTACATCTTGTTTTCCCTTTGTCTACAACATGAAACTGAAAGAAGCTGCAGTCACTTTCCCTATAAGCCAGGTTTGTTTTTAAACCAGTGTGACGACCTTACTCAATTTTTGTGGCTTCTTGGGCCTTTAGTAAAATGTGGTTCAACAGCTCCCAACTGTTATACACGTTTTTCCATTTAAATGGTTTTTTCCCAACAGATTTAGCTCATAATTATATTCAGCTTTGAGAGCTTGATTTTCTAAATCACAGAGCATTGTTGCTTGTGTGCTTCCTTTCTGTACTGTATGTTAGTGGTTTGGCATCTATTCTATTTGTACATAAATGTGTAATTATATTTGAAATAGAAAAAAAAAGCAAGTCCATCTGAGGTCAAGCTGAGTTGTGCTCTTTGAAAGTAACATAGTAGGAGCAGGACCTTTACTTGCTAAGGCAAGACCACAGCAAGTCTTGTTTCTGGTTTTATTTGTTTCTTGGCAAATCTTGGTTCTGGGAAATTTCTTGGGCAGGTTGGAAAATTAACCTGTAGCACTCTGTAAATGGATATATTGCAGAGGAAAAAAAATTTTTTTTTTCTTTGGTCAGATGCTGGTGCACCTGAGTGTGTATCATTCAACCATACAGGAGAATAGGAAAAAGCATCTGGAACATGCTCTGGACAGATCTTCCAATGGACACATGATTTTTAGCTGGTTTCTTCCAAAAAGGCAAGCATCTTTGTATGTGATAGAGATACTCGTGAGGAAAAAAAAAATTAAAGATTGTGTTCTGACAACATCTGCATTTAGTGTGTGTTTATAGCCTAACAATCACAGGTTCTCAGCATTAGATTTTATGTATTCAGTACCTCTGGAAATTAGGCTGTTAATATTGACATCTGTCCTGGAGCCTGGGAGGTCACAGCACAAAACTATAACCCTGTGATCAATATTCAGAGGTGACCTGGCTGGGCCATGGGAATTTGTTCCTCCAGTGATCAAGGAAGAACAAGAATTATTGCTCAAGAAGTTTGAGGTCAAGTTTAAAAAAAAAAGCTCCAAAAACCATTATCCAAAAATTACAGAGAAAAGCAAGCAAAACAGATTAAAGAATATGAAGAGCTATTTAGAATTCCCCAATTCTGGCATACATGTGGCACTTTTTTCCCATTCTGGAAGAACCAAATGCTGTATTTAGGGAATGGGTTTCAGATTTTGCAAATATTTTCCTAGTGCCATTCTAGAAAATGAGTTTGTTGGCATATTGTTATGGGGGGCTTGTTCTGCTAAAGCATTGTAGTGCCGTCTGTTTCTCAAGCTGATTTGGCTTTTACAGCTCAAATATTATATCCTACTTTTGGAACATATGGCAACTCCTTTTAGGAGACACAGAGAGATGTGCATCTCATTTCCAGGAATGGGTCTTTTCCTTGGAGTGAAAGACTGCAAGTGCTTTTCATCTTGATTTTCCCATTCTTATTATTTTAGCTAGCCTTTCTTCTTCACCCCCACCCTACTTCTGTTGCTCCCGTAAACCCTCCCTTCACCCCAGAAAATGCAGAGCTTGCTGGCATCTTAGAGCCAAGGGAAAGGAACAATGCTGCCTTATCCAGGTGGCTTCACACAGCGCGGTTGTACAGAGGCGTGTCGGTGACAAACGCTGTGGTGTGGCTCCCGGGCAGGCTGTGCTTTCCTGGGAAGCCTGGCCGGAAGGTCGGGCTGCTCACATAGCCCAGTCTGTGTTCATTGATGGAAACGCTCAGAGCAGACGGGGTAGGAGCCATTCCACTGCATCCTTCAGAGGCTGCATCCCGTGGCACCCTCTTACAATGATTTCATTCTGCCTTCACTTCAGTTGTGTAGGAGGTTTTTTATCTTCTTTCTTACTTTTGTTGTTGTTGGGGTTTTTTGTTTTTTTTTTTTTTTTTAAAGCCTACGTGGCAACATCAACGATTCTTGCCACTATTGATCGCTTCCTACTCCTCATTGCTCTTCCTTGCTGGAACACGCAGCGCGAAGTGCCCCAACACAGCAGTGCCTTTGTGTGCAAGGCTGAATGCCTTGCTCAGAGGAATGTCTCTGCTTCCCTACAGTCACCTCTGGGTCTGGTTTGCTGTAAAGCTTTGCAGAGCTGAGGCTTTGCTCTGGGCACTTGATTTAAGGTTGCTGCCAAGCAGAGGCATTTATGGACATAGCTTTAATGTTACAGCTTCATTGTCAGCCAGTTAACTCTGGGTCAACACTGATCTGGCCACAAAACTGGATAAAGTATTTAGCATGATACTAATCCAAACTTCATTGAAAACAAGACCAGAGGATGTTGCATTACTCTGTTCTTTGTCCACATACCTCCCTGAGCTTTGCTGTGAAAACACTATTGTGTGTGTGGCTGTTAATCAGTTTTATAGTTTTATCTTGGAGATTTTTCATTTTAGTAGGAAAATATTCTGCATTTGTCATCCCATCAGGTCACTTCTCTCACCTTGGCTCACCTTGCTTCTCTACTGTCATTCCCAGAGACCACCTGATAGTCTTGACTCCCTCCTTGTCGTGTGTCTGTGGATTCTTAAAAGTGAACAAGGAAAACAAAAAGCTGAGGCAAGAGCCAGGGAGCTTGTAGCATTTCTTGAAAACGGCATAGGGGAAGAAAAGAGGTTTCCTATGAGTCAGTAACAGAGTAAGAGTGGTTAATCTCCATCTTTTACTTAGTTGGGTTCATGATTAACTGTGGCTACAAAGCATGGCTCCGCATCTGCCAGGATCCATCTGGATGAGGCAAATCATGTTTCTGAAGCTTTGTGCCTGGCCAGTTCAAATGTGTTTTAGAGGTATCTAAGGCCGACAGTCATTAATACTGCTGACCTTGCTTTTCCCTCCTCTATTCATTATATGCTCTTGTTGCTTGAGCAGCATGTTCTATCGTATTTTTGCCTCACAGGTATCAGATTTTCCCTTCCTTAGACTTATCTGGGGCAGGTATGATTGCCACTTTCTCTGGAGAAATGTCATCATTTATTTACTATCATGATGTTATAGGCTCTATATGGACACAAATGATACCACATGATTTAAGATGAGGAGCAGAACTTAAACTTTGGTATTTTGACAAAGAAAATAATAAAATAGATCCTTCTTGAGCTAGAAAGATCTGATTTGTTTCTCCATGGTAGAGCAGGCTCACCTTCCTGGGATGCAGCTGTGACTGTGTGGCCTCCCTGTCTCCCAGGTCAGGATTGTCCTGGGCTGCAAACGTGTCAGAGGGTGAAGGAACTTTTCTTCTCCAGGAGCCTCAAGAAATTCAAGGCTGAAGCTTTGAGGGCACCAGAAGCTTGAAGGGGCCAAAAAGGGAGAAAGGTTGGGCTTGCTTCTGCATTTGCTATTGTTGCTGATCTGAACTCAGTTGAGAGCAACAGAAGCGTATTTGTCACAAATGTTCAAAATTTTCAGGCCTGGTGTATAAATAATGATATTTTTTTCTTTTCAGCCTCAGTGCGTGAGCCCTGTGGGTTTTTCTGGCACTTCTCAGCTGAAAGGCTATTTGTTTAAATTTAGTGTAGAAATATGAATCACTATTAATGCACAGAAGATAAGGTGAAGCACCCTGCGAGTACAGGAGATGAGATGACGTGCTCTTAGAAGAGTTTCACCAGGGATTTATGATCTGTTAAGTGCATTTCTGTAGCAGCAAATGCTGAATTACCACCTCAGTGCTGGTTCACTCACCCATGCAGATTGAGAGCGATGCCAAAGGTAGCGTGCCAAGAAGACTCTTGCCTGCTCTTGATTCTGAACATGACCTGAAAGTTTTGAGTGTGAATACGTCTCCCTCAGACTCACAGCTTACACCTAAAATAATATTTTACGAAGTTCTGTTAGTAATGAAGTAACAAGTGTTATTCATTCTCCAGACAGGAATTACTAGCTGCACTGAAGTGCTCACTGCTGATTCAGCAGCCAGGCTGCTGCTGCTCAAGGCTTAACCATGCTCCATCAAAGTGGGGTTTTACTGCTGTGCAGGTAGCTCATCCTGTAACTTTGTGCAATTCTTTATGGCATAACCCTCCAGGTTATCATAATTTCTGTCCACTGGAAGTCTTTTGCAATGGATAAGGCTTTGTTGTTTGGAGAAGGTTCTTTACGAGTTTATGCTTTAGCATAAAAATTGGGAAGTATTTTATGTTTTACTTCAGGAGGTAGGCAAAGGGTGAGCAGTCATTTTTCTTTTGTTAAGGTATGGATTTGTGTAGAATAATGGCAGCATCTGGGCTCTGATCTGAGCAGTTCATCTGACTGCAGTCTGGTGTTAGGAGACTGGTACAAATTAAAGCAATATGTTGGTTGGTACTGGGTGTAGCATTTCCAACAAAGATCCAGTCTGCACCCTCAGACCAGTAGCTTTGTCACCAGAGACTGTCCATATTGGAATGGAAGCAATCACTGCCAATAACAGATGAGGTTATTGAAGCATTTATGGGGAACGTTTAAACATATGGTACTAGTATTGGTACCTAGCAATAAAAGTACATTGGTGTTCTTTATTTGTTTTTTTAGAGGAAAAGAAGAGGAGAAAATGGAATTGGGATCAAATTAGGTGTTTGCTGAGCCGTGTTAATTGTTAATCTGAACTCCCATGGCAATGTTTAAATATCATTTTAGAACACGGAGCCATAAAAGGTTTTTAAGTTTACTTGTGTTAGGAAAATGTAGTAGCAATTAATTTACCAACATGTTATGTGTTTACAAGGTACCTTCATTTCATGGGTGGCTGGAAGACAGAACATGCTTAGATTGTATTGAATTTAAGAAGCCACATGAATTCTTAAGGCTTTTGAATGGGATGTTTTTTCTTCATGATCTTATTTCAACTCCAGCTGACCATGATGAATGTTTTCTTGTGTCTTTGACCTCACAAGAGACATGAAATAACAAATGTAGGTACTGGACTTTATTTACTTATTTACTTAGTAGTTAAAACAAGAAAGCAAACAAAACCATGATGTATTTCACCTCTTCTCCCCAGCACCCTCTTGACAAATGGCTGTTGAAACAGTGTAAACTGTGACCTTAAAGCCACAGACGTAATGAAACTCTGATCTGGCAGATGTGACAGACTCATCTTACATAAATCACTCTCTTTTGTCACTGCTGGCATATGGCCAATGAATCTTCTAATTATTGAATGGCTTTTATAGCCCCATTATTTATAATCACTTTTGGACAGCAGCTGGAAGACAAGGATGGGACAGGATGAAACTATATAGCACAAACTATTATCATTTCCATAACAACTGCTGGGATTAGAAATATTTGATGATGATGTAGCTACCAGTGCAGTCTTGTTAAATGATAAAAATCTACTCAGCCTTCTAGGATGGACTGCTGCCTCCTGGACCTTACCATGAAAATTATTCTATTAATTTTCCCAGAAACAGAGTATGAATCTCTCCAAGCATTAACAGAATATATGTGTGAGTATCAGGGCCACCGTTGCAACAGGACTTGAGGAAAATCTATGGCAAGTATTAGTAAGAGACAGTGGTGATGCCCTGGCATTGCTGTTGGAAAAGTTCTAAGAACTGTCTTCTGTTTCCCAGGAGCCCTGTCTACACCCCATGTTTTAGTCAGGATTTAACAATAAATAGAGAAGTTGTCTTGAGTTGCATTATTATCATTTTAACATTTCTTTTAAAAATAGGCTGTTGAGTTTAAGGGAGTCTTAGATTTATAACCAGCTTAATTAACACACTTTATAGTTAAGGGGAGCTATTTTGGCTGTAATTTTAGATGAGTTTGTGTTGAGTACCTTCTGCTGGGCAGAGCAGGAACCCTGGAGAGAGGAGCACAAGTGAAGTCCCCCAGCCTGTAAGGCCAATCAGCTGACGTTGCAAGTCCACTTGCTGCTCTAGAAAACATGAACTGCAGGTTTTCTGCTTATGCCTCTAAACGAGCAGGGTTTGGATTTTTTTGTTTGGCTTGGTTTTTGTAGGGTTTTTTCCCCCCTTATCTGCAGTTCTGTTTTGTAGCACAGAAATAAAACCCTGCCAACCATGATAACTTACTAGTTAAATAACTTCAGATAGAGATCTTCAGAGGAAAGACAGTACATTATAATCAGGGCTTTATAGCAAATCCAACACGTGCAATCTTTGTGTCTTTAAAAAATTCAATTCTTCCCTCTCAATGTAGACATCAGGGTGGTGAGAGAGAGTCTTAATCCAGATGACTCTATTGCACTTTTATCCTTTTAGTGGGGCCTTTAACCTTTCATTGCTTCATGGCCCTGTTGTTTTGAAACAGTCTTTGCCCACAGAAAATCCCTCTGCTAAAGACACCTTTAAACAGAGATGCTGACAGCTGAAGGGGGATTCTGCTGCAATTCAGGAATTGAAAGTAGATTTTTCCAGTTCTGATGCTATCAGTCACCGTGAATGTAGCAATTTGTTCCTTCCTAAAGAAGGGTAAAGCAAAAAAATATATACTGGTTTAATCTGCTTACAGGAGTGTAATATAGGTCAGGGACCAGTGTGTCCCGGGCCTGACCCTGACCCATCTTTGCACGAGCATCTATAGGCTCTGTCAGTGTGGCTGTTTATCAGGATTATCTGTGACCATCTCAAACAGAAATGGGATCAAACAGCTGCAGTAATTAATATAAACATAAACTATAAAATGATAGTTTCCAAACTCATAAAGCACAAGTTTAAAATACATCTCGAGAATACACATATTGCACAGTCCTGGCATAGACTATCCACCAGCTGGCAGGAAGGTGCTGGCAGCCCTGCGATGTTCACACTCAGCTTTTTCTTGGGAAAAAATTCAGATTCTGCTTGGTCATTTATGCAGTCTGCTTTCCCTGTTGGAAGCCAGCATGGCAGCAAGGCTAGAAGCTCTCAGCCCCCAGGTCTGTGCTGCTGCTTGCTGGTGGGAGTGCTCTCGAAGAGGTGATGTTCTCACGCAGCAAAGTCGGTGTTAGATGATCCCACATGCAGCTTTCTTCCTGCAGAAACTGGGAAATTTAGCACCAAGTGTCAGAGCATAGTTCAAAGCATAGCTTCCCTAGTGACTTTATATCAGGTAACTGTTGGAGGACAAATGTGTGGCAGAATTGTGGGTTTGAAAACAATGTGTTTAGAAATCAGTCAATATTTTTCATTAATCACAGACTCATCTGAGTTACACATTGAGCTACAAAAACCTGACAGTTTATTGTTTCTCAGAAAACCATATGTCAGTAAATATATTTTTTTGCTATGAGAAATGTTTCCCCCTTGGGTTTCTATTTACTGCTAAAATGTTGTTATGATGTAATTGTTGGGGAGGGTGATAGACGTACTCTAAAATACAGTATAATAATTAAGACGAATAGATTAAACCTGCCATTTTGCTCTGTGTTTCATTCAAAGGATTCAGAAAATAAGATGGAAGCATCTCAGATTTGGAGTAGGGGAGAGATGCAGTGAAAAGTTGGTTCTCTGACTGTATCTTCACATTAAAAAAGGGCATTGATTTTGTTCAGTGGAGAAAAAAGGGAAAGGAAACTGTTGCAACAGCACCAAAAAAATCTTTGAACAGGCCTTACTTGTTGTGAACTATAAATTTCGGTGAGCTTTTCATTTTTTTTGTGTCTGATGAGCTAAAGCTACATATATCAGTCTAATTTTCATTACAGAAATAACAAGGTGATTTTTCTGTGTGCAAATAAACAATTTCCAACGTATCCTGACCAGCACAAAGGAAGAATGGAGCACGGGGTCTTCAGACCCGTATCCTCTGCTTTGGAAGTTGCTGTTCCTGGGTTGCATCTCTTGTCCCTCCACTGTTACCACTGTTGGATCTTTTTACATGCTTTTAGCAGAGAAGAAAAGACAGGATTTCAAAAGAATAAATGTAAGATCCAGTCTCCATGAGAACAGGGGAGTATTTTGAAGGCCAGTATATACTTCTAGTTAACACAGCTCCTCTCTAAAGGAAGTATTTTCTTGAGTACAATGACATGGATTTAAATTTTACAAAGGGGAGGACTTTTGCATAAAATCAGGTGGTTCTGGGTACCTGTCCATCTTTTAGTCTGGTGCTGGCTGGTGCATGGACAGAAGCCGTCAAAGGTGAGGCTTGGTCTCAGAGGGAGTTTGCATGAGCCAGTGATGCCCCTGAGGATCAGAGTGAATTTTGCTGCAAGATTTGCACAGAGGAGGTTGCTGAAATGTCACTGGCATATTTTTCAGGTTCTCAAAGATTATGGGTGTGTACGTTTTGGACTAAGAGTATAGCAGAGTTTATAAACTCACGTGCACCACTAGGACCTACTAAATAATGCCAGTGCATGCCCTCTCAACTCTGGGGAGATTTTTGGAAGAGATCAGAGCGGAGAGAAACATTTCAAGTGGTAAAAAAATCCAATGTATTCCAGGCTGGATCCCTTTGGCAGCTTCCTACATAGAGTTAGTTTCTGTGTTAGCTCATTTTCTTCTGCCATGCAGTGGAGGGAGTTCCTGAACCTGCTCATACCCACAGCTTGTGGCCTCAGTGACTGCTGAGCTGAGATCATCAGGGCTACAAGAAGGCTTTATTTCTGTCAAGACTTTCCTGGAATTTAGCAACAGGAATGTAGTTTAGCAAGCTTCTTGAGGGTTGCATTTATTTTTACCTCTTTTTTTTCTTCTTCTTCCTTCTTTTCTAAAATAAATGTAATAGAAATAAGCATCACTCTGAGCTCCCAGAGGGGACACTTATGTGAGTGTAAGTGTTGCTATAGCCCCTGTTTTTGCAAGTGTCTTTTTAACTAGTGCTTCAGTGACTCAGCTGGGAAATCCCAGCTCCTGCATAAACCAAATAACCAAACTTTCCAGTGGGGCCTTAATAGACTGAGATGCTAGATGGAATGGGCACAGAGGGAAGCTAAAAGCAGATATCATCATTAAATTGCATCTTTTCTGTGGTCAAACAAGCCCTAGCTCAGCAGAGTTTATGCACCTCAAGACTCTATTGTGACATAAATCATTGAATCAGGGATCACACAGTATTTTGGAAGAAAGTTTACTTATGTGATACATTCAGTTTTGTGCATTAATTTCTTCCCTGGAATAAGCCCTTGCATTATGCCCAAACAGTTTGTCATATTTGTCCTTTTTTGCTATGAAAAACCACCTTGCCTTACTCTCTCTTGTGCAAAGAAAAATATGGACTGTTTAGTTAAAAGATAAAGAACTACTTTATTATTTCAGCAGATGCTCTTTTTTTTGCCCGGTCTCCCTCTGGAGTAAAACAATGTGGTATGAAATCAAACATCTGGAGTTTGGAAAGTCAGCTCTGATACTGAAAAACTGTAGTTTTTTTTTTTTTTTTCCAAGTCTACCAAACCCTCCAAGTGCCTCCTGTGTGGAAAACCAGTTCCATGGTGTAATAACTGGAGACCACTTGTTAGAAAATGGGTTGATAATTTGCTCTGGGAGTGAGGGGTGTTGCTGGGGTCACTCAGGAAAGTGTTTTGAGCCAATTACATCTCCCTTAATTTCAGTTTTGTTATTTTATTTCTGTTATGAGCATCTTGGTCTTTAAGAAATTTCCTTCTGTTAATAGCTGGGCCTGCTGCCTGAGCCTTCCTTTCTTCAAAAAGAGATTTAATTAAAAGGAAAAGCTGTCAGGGGGATCTAAATACAAATTACATAGTTATTTTAAAAATTTGACATAGTACTTCAAACTGCAGGTTTTTTTGTGTTTAGTTTTGTTTTTAAACCAACATTTCTGATTAAATGCTGCAGGGCTGCAGTAGTTAGATCCTGCCCATGGTCATATAACAATCTGCACTCTTTCTTATTTCACCATTTGCCTGGTGCTGCTGCTGCCTCCCAGACTCCATTGCAGTATTATTATTCTTGATTTGCTCTGCAGTGATTCCTAGAGGCTCCAGCCAGGAATCTGAAACTGTGAGGCTGCATTCTGTGTCCAGATGTATTGAGATGATCTCTGCATTACATATTCACAATCCAAAAAATCATAATGCAAATAATAAAAGACTGTGGAAACAGCTGCAGTGGTTCAGCCTGAGGTCCACATAGTCCAGCATTTTGGCTTCAGCTGGGGCATTAATAAGATGCCTGCCAAAGGGAAGGAAAACAGCAAGATATTTGATATTCCCCCATTTTTTTCCCAGGTCTCCCAGCCACCAGCAATTAATGTTAAGTTCAAGGGATTTCCTTTTCATTCTTCTTTTCAAGGCCAGGCTGGATGGGGCATTGAGCAACCTGGTCCACTGGAAGGTGTCCCTGCCCATGGGAGGGGGGTGGGAACAAGATGATCTCTAAGGTCCCTTCCAATCCAAACCATCCTGGCATTCTGCAGCCCCCAATGGGTCTGTCTTACAAATGCTTTTCTATCTCCCCTTGAATCTCCTGAATAAGCTTCTTGCCCCCACAGTGCTCTCCAGGGAGAGCTGCACAGCCTGCGGACTCTTGCCCCTGTTGCAGGATTCTTAACCAGCTCCTATTTAGCTTTCCTTGGGGTCTCTGTCCTTGTGTTGGGAGAGGCAAGCACTGCCCAGTCCTCAGGTGACCTCAGGTCATGTTGGAGGCTGATGTCCACAGCAGGCTGCAGCATCCCCCTCTTGGTCCTTGTGTAGCAGCTGCTGCAGGCCTTGATCATCCTGGTTGTGTTTTTCTCAGAAGCTTTTCCAGTGGTTTTTTTCTTTTCATTTTAGAACACAAGAGTTTCAATCCCTGTTTTGGCTCTACGGTCAAATTAATGTCAGTGTTACTCCAAACTTGGAAAGATTTTTGGGAAAAGACTTCATTAAGTTTCTTCAGTTCATATATTCTACTACAAAAAAAGGATTTGGTATTCAGCAACTGACAATGTTCATTAAGAGTTACTTTTTTTTCCTTTTTTTTTTTTTTTTTGTGTGTGTGTTCATTTGTTTTTGCTTTGTTTTCAACTCATTTATCTTCTTTCACGCTTCTGACGGTGTTCAAACCTGAACAGGGAAATAACATAGATTTAAGTGAAAAGCATTGGGTATTATTTTGTTGTTTTTAAGGACTTTGGGTGCTCTTAATTCGTTAAGTCAATACTTTGGTAACTCCTGCTGTGTGTTGGGATAGATACCAGTGTGAAGTATAGCACTTGTTTGATTTTTTTTGCCATGTTCAGCTTTATTAGTACCTCCAGTGGGAGTAGCTTTTGCCTTCTGTCTCTCTGCCCAGCTCACCCTCCAGTGACTTGCAAAAGCAATACCTTTATTATTTTTCTTCTTTTTCCCATCATCTGTCTCCATTTGCTCAGACAAATAAGTGATAAAAGGGAATGATGATCTGTTTAACACCACAGGAAGAAAGATGCATTATGAGACAAGAGAGACCTCTTGTTTACAGCAAGTTATTTTTGGTAATTAGCCATTTGTAGAGGAAGATGGGCTTCTGCTCATAAAGTCAGCATGCTATAATTTAGGGGACTCTGAATGGAAATCTAACATTTGCCTCAATTAGAAATGTTAATTGTGTGCATTTAGAAATAAATAAATGGTTGTTTTTTTCTTTGCAGGAAGCAGACTGAACAAAGATCTGCGGCATTACCTCAACCAGAGGTTTCAGAAGGGGTCGCCGGATCACGATTTGCAGCAGACCATCCGAGATAATCTTTATCGCCACGCTGTGCCTTGTAAGTAACAAAACATTGACCTGCTGGACTACATGTGGTAGAATTTCATCTTTATTTTTGGGGCAGCCTTCCTGTGGTGGTGTGCACGGCTGTGGGGGAGACTCTTTTCAGCTTGGGCAGACTTCCATGTGTGACAGCAGATAGGGTTGAAAAGGAAAATGATTCATCTCTGAATTAGGCTTTTTTGGTTACCTTTTTGGAGCAGTTGATGGTGTGATGCAAGCCTTGTGATGCCTAATGTGGAGAAAAACCCTAAAAAAACCTGCCATGAAGTGATTGCTTGCCTTTAGAAATAGTCTATGTTAACACCACGATGGTGAATGTTGCTTATTGGTTTAAAACCTGTGAATAAAAAAGAAGCTTCTATTTTTATTTCCTGAGCAGAACTTTATATCTGATGCTTGTTTAACTTGTAGATTGAACAGCATTTTATGGCTGGGTGCCATTGTTGCAGGTATCTGCCAGTGTTGGAAGGTCATCCTTGATTCACATAGGAGATAAACAACAAGAGTTAGCAAAGCTGAGAAAGAAATGCTCATTTTCACTCAAAAAAACAAACCAAAACAAACAAAACAAAAAAACCCCAAAACAACAGCAAGAACAACAAACCCCCAAAAAAACCCAAACCAAAAAACAAACAAAAAATCCCAATAAAACCAAACAAACAAAACAAAAAAAACCCCAAGAACCAGAAGAAAAACTAAGAAGTCTGGAGCATGGTAATCTTTAGAAGGTCAGAATCACTACTCAAAATGAGACTGTCCTTGGCATTTTGGGGGTACATACAAAGAGTAGAGAGTGATCCTACTTTGTTGCGCCTCTCTTTGACATTCTACACGTGGCAGGGGACACTCTTCTAAGCAAAAGGCTTATTTGCTTAACTTGGCTGAGCTGTGGGAATAATGGTATGCCCTTTAGATCAGACTGGAGTAAGAACTAGTAAACATCTTAGTTATAGGATACTGAGATAAGCAGTAAAATAATTTGAAGTTTTCTGTCTCGTTGTGAATCAGAGATTGTTTATCCTGGTAGACTTATATAAATATTGAATAATTATGTTGCAACTCAAAATCAGTATTTGCCAACAAATATCACATAGTGGTACACACAGTAATAGTCATTTTCAGTCTAAGTGTTGCATGCAGGAGGGCTGCATAAGACCAGTTAAAGTTGAGTGGTAACACTGACAAATGTTGATTCTTCAAATGGCAGATGCTGTTATAACACCATTGAGTTTATGCTCATTTAATCGGTGAAAAGCACGAAACAAATTATGTTTAAAGTACTGTGCATGGCCATAAAGAATAAATATGGATTATTGTTTCCTATTGAACATTTCCATTTTGTCAGCATGAAATATGATTATTTTTCTATCACCTAACTTGGCAGGCTGCAGATTTTTAAAGCATACTGCAAAAAGTGCCTTCCAGGAGAGCACGTGCAGTGTTAGGCTTGGGAGACACAGTGTTGTGATACTAATGTCCTTCTGCCTATGTGTGATATTTCATTTCCTAAAGCAGCATATAGAGCAAATGAGTGTAAGTTCTGGGGAAACATTTTACACGTTACCAAGGTTACATTTTGAAATGCTTTCCATTGATTCTTTTATCTGATTTATTGAACTTGATGGTGAGCTAAGCTGCTTGGACTTGCTTTTGATTTAAAATTAAGAGCAGTGAAAGGGATTCCTGCCTTTTAGAAATAGATGGGGGAGATGTGGGTTGTTGGTGTATTAATAAGAACATCAGAACTTATGTTTCACTTGTGAAACAAGTGGAAAATCCAAGAAGTGGTGTTGGTTATTGTGTGTCTCCACACTTTCTAATTTGTCGGGCAGGTAGCATTTAATTTTTGCTTCATTTACTGTGGGGATGGTATTGATGGTAGCTTTTAAGAATGATGCTAATATTCATATGTGGCTTGGAGTGAGACTGCTGTATAGTGGGTTGGGATGCTTTACAGGTCTGGAGATTAATCTGGCTGTATGGTCATATTTTTATTCCTTGGTACACATGACCAGTAAATCCAGA
This sequence comes from Corvus kubaryi, assembly GCF_017639235.1. Lineage (NCBI taxonomy): Eukaryota > Metazoa > Chordata > Aves > Passeriformes > Corvidae > Corvus > Corvus kubaryi. Next base: position 6,181,153 of record NW_024580670.1, read on the forward strand.
GCCCTGGACCAATCTCTAGTGCTAATGGATTATGAAGCCTTGTATTTTGAAAATGGAATTCCCTGCTGCTTATGTGGTAAACAGAAACAAGAACACAAGGTCACTTGGACTGAGCATGCTTGGCCTGACAGCTGCTTTTTATCACACTAATATAAGGGCTAAATGAAGTGATAATTAGTAAATGCAAAATGGAAAAAGGTGCTGTTAACCAGTTCTTGCCCAGAAATTCTGGTGAGAATAGCACGTGGTTCAGCGCTGACTGGTTTGGTACCAGTGGTGAGAAAACCCAGAGGGTTCCTGTTTCCCACACAACCCTGTGCCCATTGTGTGCTTGGCTCTGGAACTGAGTGAAGGCACAGTGACAGCTTTTGTAGAAGACAGAGGTCAAGCAGAAGGGAGGAAAGATGCAGAAAATTTGACTCAACCTTGTTATTTTGTCAATGACACACTGCTTAAGTATCATTTAGATTTTTTTTTTTAGGAGAGTTGGTTAAGAGTTTGATTTATTTTCTGATGAACTCTTGAGGATGAGTGGGATGATGCCAGCTCACAGAGGGGCCATAGGAGCATTGCCTGTATGGGTGACACAGGATGGTTTGCTGAGAGATCAGAGAATTTGATCCCTAAATGTGAGAACTATCATAAAGACATGAGACCTTGAAATGGACACAAAGGTAAAGTATTGTTGAAATAAGTTGGTGAACCACATACATATTTTTGCAAACTGAAGTCTTTCCCTGCTCCTCGGTGCCATCTGCCCCTCCAGCACACTTCCTCTGAGTCCTCATACCCTCAGCTCCCAGCTCCCCACTGAGCTGATTTTTTCCTGCAATGTTCTGTAGTAAACAACAGCTGTGACAAGATTCCAGGTGGCCTTCAAGTTTGGTTGTCTTGAGTCGTGAGTTCTCTGCTGTTCCTATCACACCAAACCCACGGGTTTATTTACAGACCCAAGGCATTCCCCTCTGAGTTTACAACTTGAGCAGTAGCATAATCTAGGACCAAGGCAGAGTAAGGAAGAGAGGCAGGGCACCTATTTATATATTTGGATGGTGTATAAGTGGTTATGAAGCCATGCTACAATGGACAAATCTTTGGAAGAGTTAGTATAGTTCAGCCACTGGACTAGCTTTTACTTCATATGAACCACCACTGGGTTATTTCCTTGACTTTCTTCCTGAGGCTTTCATTTCATTGTAAACTTCACTGAGCCTTTACTTTAAAATATTTCTGTCTTTTGTTTAAGAAAAATTAAGATTTTCAAAACTTGAGCAAAGTTATTCTCATAGATGTTCAGATTAATTACTTTTTTCATTCCTAGCATGTAGTTTCCATTGTCAAAACTAGACAAAAATCCATCAGTACATCATGCAGATTAGTAATATGCTGGTTCAATCTCTAGCTATCCCTTTAACTTTTTTGATTTTAAGTACCACATTTTTTCTGTGTTTTGATGTGCCTAATGAAGATGATCAGAAATAATGCTCTGTTTTGGGGTAGATAATGGCTCCATTGAGCTTGGACTATACTGTGAGATGGCAACAATTCCACAATTACCCTTTGGCCATGCCTCTACCAGAAGTGCTTTGACTGATGCAAAGACTTGGGCCACATCTTATTTCTAGAGTGGCTCAATTTTGCCAGCCCAAACACTTGAGAGCAAGAGGGCAGGTTTATCAACTGTGTGAGTAGTCTTGCTGGGGCACCCTCTGCCACATTTAAGTCCACCAGTGCTCACTGAAGATTTGGGGGAGGCTGAGAGTCAGGGATGTAGTGTGTTGACATTCTGGCTTTAGGTTTCAGAGAGTGTTTCTAAGAGCAGGACTTCCCCAAACAGGATTGTTGTATGTGAAGATTCACCTAGTGGAAATTGTGATTAGTTGGAAGTTCATCTAAGAGTATATCCATTAAATAGGTTTTTCCAAACAGCCTTACCTGGAAATATCTGTGCAACAGTGTTTATTGAGAAAGATACGCGATAGCAACTTACTTTAAGGTACTAATGCAGCAGAATGTCCAAACCACTGTTCACAGAAGGCTGAACAGACATGATAATCATCCTCGTTTTGAAATGATGGCAGAGGGTATCTGTTTAACATAAACATGCAGTACTGGCCATTTGTCCTAGTTGCTTATACTCAACAACCTGGCAGCAGTTTTCTTTTCGAAGTGCATCAGGAGGAATCAGAAAGATTATACTTCCATAAAAGCTTATCTCAGCATGTTGTTTGCTTTTGGGGTTTTTTTTCCATTTACTTGGTTCTTCACTTGTTTCAGCCCTGTGCGACATGCAGAGGCAGCTATGGTGGGTCTGGTGTCTGTACCTTTACTTGCCAAAGCAGTATACCTGGTGCAGACATGACTGAAATAACAGTTAATCTTATTTCAGTACTGTGCAATCCCTTTCGTTGCCAGGCTGCAGTCTTCAGAAGCAAAACTCTGGAAGGTGCAAGGTCTTTTTGATGGTAGATGAAAAGGTGACAGTGTAGTGGCTAGCCTAGAGTTAAGTCAGGCTAGATACTATATGGCATTCTTCTTTTTATTTTTCACCTTTTCTTCACAAAATTGGTTTTTAAAATGTCAGGAGGTCATCATTCAATGGTTGATTCACTTCCCCAAAATAAGTACATGTCCTGGGATTAATTGACTGGAGATCTGAATGTTAGAGATTTACTACTTTCATTTCTGCTGTCTGTTCTCTCACCTTCCCAGAGTTTGATCTGTTTCTCTGTCCTCAATTACAGAACAGTAGCTCCAACTGTTGTGGTTGGTCTTACAAAGGAGCATGGAGCAAAATGGAAAGAAATGGATAAAAATCAATGGTTGTAAGTGTCGAGTGATCTGTGAGGAGGCTCAGAAAAAGCCAATGACACCCACACACCTGGCTGGCCTGAGCTCTCTCACATTTCAGTGGGAAATTTGAAAGTAAGTTTCTTTATTCCAAGCGATCTCCTGGTACAAAGGAAAAGTCTTCCTTTCTAAGCAAGACCAGTAATATTGAACAACAAAACTTCACAGTTTGATAGGACAAACTTTAGTAAGTGATTGTAGACTGCACATTGAAGCTTATTATCTGCATTAAAGATTTTCATGGATAATTGAACTTCCAAAGGGCAGTTTAGTTTCTCCAGGAGCTGAATAAGCTGTTCTGTGCATAACTACCATCACCTGCAGGTAATGGAGGACTAGAGAGATTAAATGGGCTGGGGTGTGATGAAACTCCTGTCGAATGTGCAGACTTGGGTGATTTCCCAGGATGGTTTTTAAAGTCCTGTAGCTCTGGGTTGCCCCATAAGTATTTCTGAACTTCAGAATGAATTGATAAAAGGGATATGCAAACCAGGTTACAGAAGGCTCTTTAGAATAGTGAGCACAAAAGTGTGTCAGTATACTGGGAAACATTGCTGAAATGAAGCATAAAGACCTTTATGTTACAAATGAATGTGTTTTTACATGTGTGGATATTTGAGCTACAATTTCGAAGTTATTTTTAGGTACTAATTTTTATTAAGGATAAACAGAATCACTGACAGTGCACATTAGTTTTCTTCCCAGGCAATAAATCATCAGTTTATGTACACAAATGTTCTTGAATTCTCAAACGCTTTCCAGACCTGCAGATGTATTTATTATCCAAGTACCTTTTGTTGCCATTCTCTTCCTAGAGGTGTAATTCTGCTTTGGTAATGAGAAATAGTTGCAAGGTCCATGAAATATTCATTTGAAGGCCCACACTGATAAGATGAGGAGCAGCAGACTCTTTTCTAACACATAAAAAATAATTAATAGTTTTACAATATTTATGTTAGGAAAAAGTTTTAAGTACTTTTTAAATAGTGGCATTATCACTGTGTTGCAACATATGGATAGCAGCAGTATGTAAAGATAATTTTTCTCAAGAATATTTGCTTGTGAGTTAATCTAGCTCTGTATAATATGAGGTATATTTTCCTTGCCAGTTAGTGTATACACATTTAATTTTTCCTGCGTGTTCAGCAGGGACTGTATCCTGAATACAACTACTGGCTTTAGAAAATCCTTATACCTGTGTTCCAGGGAGTGCCAAATTGCAGCAGTGTCCCCTGCAGTTTTCAAGGATATAATTCTTTCACTTATTAGTGAACCAGATGTGTTTTCACTTTTAAAAGAGAGAAAAATACCCTGTTTTGAGCAACAGGGCTAATATTTCTGTAGTTTAGTTCCTTTCTATAGACAATGATTTTTGTTTAATCTAGAAGACTTCAGGACCTTTTTGCCATCTGGTCTGTCCTTTCAGATCAATAGCACATTTTTGTGTCAGTGAAACTATTGTTTGGGGGTGGGTTTGTTTGTTTTGTTTTTTAATTTTGGAAATAAAAGCGCTTATGATAGCAAATATTGCTCCATCTGCTTCCCCGTTTGTGAGGAATAGCTTTTTTTTGTATTTCACTCTACACCCAGTTGGAATTGAATGAGGCACCAGAGAACAGTACAAAGCAGAGGAGCTCAGCCTTATATGCTCTCCCATGCCACTTGCCAAAGGAGATTTGGGTAAGAAGTGTGGGAAGAGATTACATGGCCAGTTTTCTTTGTTTTCTTTGTTAGTCCCCAGTGTACTTAATTTTGCAGGTTTTTCATCACAGTTGCTTTGTACTACGGCAAAGCAGCTGTGAGTGGATACTTAGGTGTAGTGCAAACAATGTCTCTGCATATGTTTGAAAACATAAAGGTTTCCAAGGTGAGAGTCTCTGTGAGAGCAAAGAGTAAATCAGACCTGAGAGCAGGTACTGCTGTTTGGAGGTTGAAGGCATGGAGATGAATTACCCCACATTATTTACTTCAAAACTGGCTCTGTCCTGCCACAGTTTTTCATGTGATGTCCCAGGGTCCTGATAAGATCTTTTGTGATGGCTGCAGTGCCACAGCTTTTGATTTTTAGGCAGTTTGATTTCTTTTCAGCTATCACCATGCATCTGTTTAAGGGTTTCAGTGTATTGATTATGCTACAAAGCAAGAGAATGAGTGTTCCAAGCAAAAGGATTGTTTTAAAATTAGGTAAAATTAAATATGTAGCTGTTCTTTAACCTGCTTTTCCACTCACATTTGCATTTGGGCTTCACATTTGGTATTTCATGATTAACTCCCTCCAGAAAGCATCCCCGTCACTGTATAGGTATGTTTGTGCTTGGGCATGTTGGTGGTTTCACCATGACAAAAGTCCTGTGCTTTCCATCAAAGATGTCAGTGTTTAAAAAGGAACACCTGTAAATTGCATTTATATGATATTCTTTTGGTCCAGTGTGATACCTGCAATACAGCGTGGGCAAAACCAGTGGGATGGTAGAGGAGGAGTTTCCTCTGTGATTCCCAGTCACACATCCTGCTACCGTGACAGTCTCTGAGCCCAGGGGGCCAGTGGCAGATGCCAGCTCCTGATGGCTTTGATGGGGATGCAGAGTTGCCACATTTCATCTTCAAACAGTTATCCTTTTTTTAACATTACATGCTTCCTCCATAAAGTGTGCTGTATTTGTCCTCTAAATCCTTTTTGCCTTTATTTCAGCAGAGAGGCGATTAGCCGTGTAATCATTTATAAAGCTGTTTAGATTCTGCTAGCTGGTTTTCTTTGGGGAGAGTCATATCCAGTACCTTTATTGGGAATAACTCTGTAAATTCATCTTCACTGATTTCCTTCCCCCCACCCCAAGTGAATAAGAGGGTAGAAAAAATAGAACAAATATTTGTAGTTCTGCCCCTATTGAAGGAAAAATAAATCTTTCTTATTAGTCTTAACAGTCTAGATATATCCTTTTTTTATAATCTTCTCTTGAATAATTAGAGCTTTGAGTTATGAAGTCAAGATTCCTGGGTCATTGCCAGAACAGATTTATTTAAGGGGGACACTAGTTCTCTGAATTCCTTTTAAAGGGCTTTGTAATGTCCCAGACTGCTCTTAATTAGTGATTTAAGAGGGAATACATCTGTTTCACTGAGGGTTGTGAAAATTTTTATTTAAATGGAAATGTTTAATAAATGGCTCTTTGAAAGGCTAATGTATCTTCAAAATGAGATGTGTATCACAGGGTAATCAGGTGGATAGTGATCTGGCAGTTCTTCTTGTATGGTCTTTTTCAAGCTGAATATGGAGGAAAACCTCATCAAAGACCTTTAGAAGTATCATCTGCTATTGAATTATAGTTCATACTTCATCATTCATTCACTACCTGCACTTTTTCACTGAACTTCAGGTTTAACGCTTCATTTACCAGGGGAGAAAACAGTAAACAAAAGTTGATGTTGGTGAAAGGCCTATAAAAAGGCTTTTTAGAGACATTGATGGTACTTTTTTTTTTATCTTAGACCATCATGGAAACTCAAGTACCAAAATTTAAAGCTACTTAATTGGACATTTGTCATATGCTGAAACTTTGCAGGTGATCTCTGCTGTATTAGGGATTTGAACTGGCAAACCTCAGAAGTGAGGTGCTGGAGCAGATGCTGAGGGAAGGAGGAACTCCACATTAAGAAGCTGCTGCTTTTAGCAAACTCTTCCTTGAATACATGAGGAGATGGCTATTAATAAACACAGCATTTACCATCTCCTACTGTTCACAGGTCTTTTGAATTAGTAATCAAAATCTTGAAACTGTGTATTTTGACTCTTTTCATGTAAGTGTTTATTTATGAGCCCTTACTACCATCTTTGTTCATGTTATTCTAGGGTGTGAGTTTTTTAGTGTTTTCTTTTGTTCCCAGGGGGATAACACAGGAGAGCTGAAAATGTGCTTGAATAGTGAGGTTATTAGCAGTTCCCCTAAATCCAGATCTGGAAGGTTTTGAGGAGAGCAGCAAGAGAGTTGCAGGTTGTGAAAGAGAGTCATGGAAAACTCAGCAGGACACTACATGGCAGTGCAGAAATAGGAAGGCTGGACTCAACAGTGGGGCAGAGAGATGGACACAGCTTTTGCAGGAATGTGAACATTCCATCATGTTCATAAATAACTTTCCCATTTTTGCATTTCCATCATTTTAAAGATATAGATTGCTATCTCACTCAGCAATCCTCTGCAAAATGCCCAGTGTTTTCTGGAAGGGAAAAGCTGATGAGGTGCAACAGTGCTGCTTCTGTGAAACTAACCACACTGGAGAATCACACTGACAGACATTCTGTAAATTGCCCACATTTATAGAACATTGATGATACCATTAAAGTGGTAAATTTAATATTATAGTTCTATTAGATTTCTCCCTCATTAACTCTGGTCTGATAAACAACCTCCGGCATATTTTGAAGGTAATAATCACCTTACAATCACTACTGCTTCTCTCTATCTGGCATTTCAAGCTCCTATAGATTTACAGTTTTCTGTCATCTAATCTGTACTTACTCCTTTATTTCTTCTTTGAACTTGTGCTTACAGGCAGACGACCCTTTTCTAGAGGGCCCTGGGCAAGCAATTAACACTTAATAGCCAGAATAAAGTAATCCTAAATTCCATTCCTCAGATTTTGGACAAAATGGGTCTGAAAGAATAAAATTAACCCAGTGTTCAGGCAAGCAGGGTGCAGACCTGCAGAGGGGTTTTAGGACTGAGCACTTTCTAAGGGTTGGTACTGGGGAATGTTGGCAGCAGTGGGTTGTGTTCTTGGTTTTTGCAAACAGGTATCAGAGCAACCTCTGCAAACTCTTGCTGGAAATGTAGGTGGTGAAGAGGGACCATGTGGGTACTGGGCACAGCCCTGCCAGGCAAAGCAGCCCTGCTGTAGTGTGCAGGAAGATGGAAATGCTGAAGAAACTTTTGTCAGCCATGCCTCTCTAGTGGAGACAACTTCCACTCCTAAACATTAATTGTCAGGCAGCAAACTCACAGTTCAACCAAGTAACCTTAGCTCCTCTCAACTGGCAGGAGGCTTCCAAGGAGGTATCACTTGCCTCTTGTTTTCCTAAGTGAGTCATGGTTTAATTAGAGTGCTGTCTCGAGGAGAAGGTGGTTGTTATACATCACCTATCACAATGTAAAAGTGGAAAGTGACGCTGAAATGCTGACCCTTAATCTGAAGTGCACCATCTGTGTTTTATTTCCACATCTTGCTGAGTTTACAGTTATTTGAATTCACAGTTTGTTCCCCATTTGCTGTTCCCACATGGTAAGTGAATTGGATCCAAAATGTACTGATGAAAGAATGAGAAGTCTGTTGTAGAAGTTTGTTCCTACCTACAAGAGTGCTCTATCTCACACTTTTTCCACCCTGTGAGTTAAATCCCAGCTGTAAAATCTTGTCTCAAGATGGCCTTCTTTCATGGTGGGAAGTTGGGGTTACCGTAAGGACAAAGACTCCTTTCCCCATCCTAAAGTGATTTATGATTTGCTTATGACTTTCAGCTCTAGAAAAGGTAGAGAGTTCTTACATCTGACAAAGTATTTGCTTTGCTGTTCCTGTAAGTTTCTGTGGATGCTTATCTGGTAATAAGTTTTTGGTGTTTGGAGCACCACTCTTATTTAATATTTCTTCGCTGTTCATATGAGCCAAAGTGTTTGATGCTAAATTAAGACTGGCTATACTATAATGATGAGAGCTGTAATTACAACTGTAATAGTTTTTCGTGGTGCAACTTTGAGCTAGTCTGATTTTAGAATGGGCAAACAGCTCAAAAACAGGTTGAATTTCATTTATTCTCCATTCTTTCTATTTTTTTATACTGAGAGCAACCATTTTCTTAAGACATAACTAACTGTAAAAAAAGTTATAAAATTTAAACATGTCATATTTCGAAAGCAAGCCATCAAAATGCTGAAGGCTGTATAAACTTAAATACCTTCTTTGGCTTTTGCTGTAGACCACACAAGCTCTGAGAAATTGATTACTCTGGTGCTGGAAGGGGCTTTCATGATACAGAAACAGAGGTTTGCATTGAATTTCTTTCTTTGTGTGTGGGACTTTTTTTTGGAAAGAAAAAAGCCTTTAAACCCCAGATTAAAAATAAGTCATTTCATTGTTTCCTTTTTCCCTTCTTTTAAATCTTATGAAAGAGTTTCCATAAACGACTGGGGAGCTGCATCTCTGAATAAATCTAAAGTAAAATGCTCCATTTCTTTTTTTAATAAAGAGGCTTTTTTCTGGAATGTTCCACATAGGTACTACCTCATTGAAGTTTCATCTGGTTGAAAGAGTTTCAGTGTGGTTCATGCAGATTTTTTTGTTTTGTGGACATGAAGAGGAGGGGCAAGGAATTCGGAGTAATTTATTTTTGTATTGCAGTCTTCAAATTTACTGTATGCAGTATTCTAAACCCAACATTATCAAAGGCTTTGGAGTTCCCATGGCAGCTGTGAGTTGACCAGACGTATACCCAAAAAATCGTCTATGGCTCAAAGAGGCCAGTGTTGAAAGATCAGGAACGTGATCTTGAGCAAAGAATTTTTGGCTTTTCTTCTTAAACAAGAGACATATAATGGGCCAGCACCTTGGCCCAGCTGGTGTTTTCATGAAAATACTGATGTCCCATAAATTTAAGACTGTTTATAAGCAGGCCAATCTCCTGTTAGTGTGTGGCCATATCTCTTATAAAGGTAACACAAGGGTTGCTGGCTCTCAGTGGTGTTTTTCCCCTACCTAATTCAAGCACTTTTGAGGACTGGGTACATCAGCAAGAGCAGCATCTGTTTTTGCTGCTGGGTTTGGTGGTGTGAGATGATGATGTTTTCCCTTGCCTGGCTCTTTCACAGAGGTGCTGTGGACTTGTGAGCTGTGTCCTGTGCAGAGCTGCTTTGCCAGCGATGGCTCTCGGCTGGTGTGGGTCAAAATTCAGCTTGTTCCAGGAGCAGAACTGGTGCTGAACCCACTGGGCCATGGGCACAGTGGCAGGAGTGGCCCTACACCGCCCTCTGCCCACCCCACCAGTGCTTCCCATGCCATCCCCAGGGTTCCCATGTCCCTGCTTGTCTCAGTGTAGCTGCATCAGCCCCAGCAAAGCAGTCCTGAAGCTGCAGGGGAGCAGGTTTCCTTGCAAGGCTGGAGCCCCCTGGGATTTTGGAGCTGCATCTGAGCAATCGTGTCCTGTGAGATATGTGGAAAGCGTCCAAGATGGACACCTGCTGGCTCTGAAGCAGTCAAGTGCTTTTTCCAAAATGTCTTTGGCCCCTGTTCTGGATGTTTACTTTTAAAAAGATACAGGCACCTGTTGGCTGTAAAAGCAAGGGGGAGGAAAAATCACTGCTGCTACTGTCACTGAAATTCCCTGCAGACTTAAAAGGAAGACGAAAGTTGGTACTTTGAGAGAAACTCGAAGCCCTTGGGACAAGCACAGCAGAAAACAGGAAGATGCTCTGTATTCTGTCTGATTGCTTGCAAAAATGAGTGCTGTGTCTCCTACAGAGAGAGAGACAGAGCCAGAAACACATATTCGCATCGTTCCCCCATGCTTGAGCCTTGCTAACTAGGACAATACCATTTTGCACTTCCCCGGGCATATTCTCAAACAGCAGCTCAGTGCAGGTGATAGAGGAAGAAAGAGGGTGAGGGAGAAAGAAGAGAGGAGGGAAAATCTGCCTTGTGGTATTTCAGATCTCCAGCATACACAGGTGCTTTTTAATCCCTCTGGCCTACATATTCCACAGCCCCTAGGAATAGAGGAGTTGTGATGTAATGCTCTTTTCCTCACACTCCCAGCTTAAATACAGATGGAAATTGTTGTCATGTGTTAGAAATGTCACCAATAATATAAAAGGCAGGCTTCTGCATTCTCCCTTTTGCACTGTCAGCTGCTGCTGCCAGCTTATTCTTCCCTCTCAAACCTATTGTCATGTGGCAGAAACCCTGATGTAAGTAAGCCCTGTCCTCCCCCTGCTTATGATCCCTGCATTTTTTATTCCCCTCTGCTGCAGTGCTGAGGATCATTACATACCACGACTTAAAGACAAGACCTCACAAAGGAAGGATTAATCTTGTATTTGTGCTTGAATTTCGAAGGACTCAGGCAAGTGAGAATGTTCTGTTGTATTCTCTCTCTTCCTTCCCCCCCCCCCACCCCTTCCTTTCCTTGATGCTAACGTAAGGAATGAAAAGCAGCAAATGCGCTAAGCCGGGTGTGTGTTTAGTGAGCGAACGCAGCGGTGCCTCAGCCGCAGGTTGGGATGCGAGGGGAGGCAGTGGGGCTGGGAAGGGAGCTGCGGAGCGGGGCTGGCAGCCCGAGCCCAGCCTGGGAGGACAGATGGCTAGTGCTGCTTTTTAATTCAGCAAGCAGGCTTTACGTGAGGCCCGTTGGCGAGCGGGTGTGCTGCGAAAAGCGGGGTCAATGGGCACGAATAGGCTGAGATCAGGACCAGATGCCTGCCGAACAATGGGGCTTTTGAAAGAAACGCGGGAGGAAGCGTGGCGCTGGCTTTGTACTGCCTCCGCATTGCAGGTTGGAATGGGGCAGCTCGGATTTAATGAAGTGCATTCCTAAACGTGGTCGTCAGCCCGGGCTGGGAGACAAGGGGACATGTCAGAAGGGGGCTTGTGGGGCCGGCGGTGGGGGGGAGCGATCCACTCACTGATGGATCGCCCCGAACAATGCGGTCTTAGTGCTGGATGGGAAAAACCATCAATACATCCCTGTGCATATTAATGCGATACAGCAGGTGTTGCTAAATGTCTGTCCCTGCATTGTTCTCCCGCGGCTCAGCCGGGGAGGGGGCAGGAAGGAGACCCCGCGAGGGATGCGCTCATCCAGGCTGGAAATGCAGCGGCTCCGGGACGGCCGCGCACGCCGGAGGGAAAGCGGGAGGCGAGAAGCGGCGCTTCCTCCCCGGGGTCACTGCCTCGGACGAGGTGTAGGGCAGCCGTGCCCTGTGCTGGCCCTGGCAAGCAAGGCGGGGACAGGCTCAGAGAGGCTGGCCGCAGCTTAAAGGCATAGCAGGGACCCAGAAGGGTCCTTTTTTTCTGCAAATATTCCCCCAAACTAAGCAGGTGTGAGTGCTGGGAAGTGCAGTCTAGGTCACCAGGGCAGAGGGCAAGGAGGGGGCAGGCAGGAATGGTGTCTCAGTTGGAATTCAGCAGTGAAACAGTTAAAAAGGGGCATGTTTTTTTCAGCTTCTCCAGAAATACATCGATTGGGAATGAGCTGGGAAAGCTGTGTGAATTGCAATAAACAAGGTGTACAACATGTATAAAACCAAACAAAACATCTATGTCTGCTTTTGTGTGTATCCTGCTGCACTGGCTGGATGTACCCTTCCTTTAAGATAGTTTTCTATCTAACAGAAGTAACATCCCTAAACACTTACAGCCATGTTTGCCAATGTAATTCTGGGAGGGTTGGGGAGGAGGAGAGTGTACACATTCAGTCATTATTATATGTATTTCTTTTAAAAAGACACCCATTTAATTGCTGTCATTGTGTTGTCTGCTCCGCTTGTGATTTGTGACATGCTATACTGTATTTGTTAGCAGAATGAAAGGGGTCTTTGTTCCTTATTCATATTATGGCACACTGCGTCTCTCAGTGAAAATGGAATATTTGCCTTTAGAGCTAACTTAACTGGTGATCTGTGCCCGCTGTAACACTGGGAAGGGATTGCTTTGTTTTTGCTGGGAGTTTCAGTGGAATTTGCAAGCAAGGCTTGAATTATTTCACTTATTTATTTTTACATATCAGTGGATTAATAGTGATGAAGAGTGATCAGCCTAATTTGCCCACAGGACAGGTAAAGCATGACCAGTGGCTGCAGCAGCTTCATATACTGCAGCTGCCTTTCTATGTATCCCTTTTCTGTGGATGAATGGCCAAGTTGACCATGAACTAGGATTTAGTCATTGTGCACCTTTGATCATTTGCTGCTGTATAAATTGCCAAAAAGGGTGTAGAAAAATAAAGTGAGAGTGTGTAATGTGGACAAGCTCATGTGTCTGCTCAGAGGTTAGCCAAGGCTGCAGATGAATAAAGGCTGTTAGTGACTGGCCAGCTGTGAAGTGAATATTTGGGGGTGCCAGTGGCACTTGGAGAGCTCTGTCCAGGCACTGGTGGGGTGTGCTGGGTTAGGTTATGCATCACGTAACATCAGCAGCATTATCACTTGTGATCTATTTGCTGTCCTTGCCATGCTCTGGCTACTTGGGTATCAGTCTGTGTGCCTGTGAATGGGAATGGTTTATAAGTATACCAGCTGGAATTGGCAGCCAAAAAGGATTTAAGGCAGTGCTTGCACAGACAATTCATAAGACTTCTTCTAGCACACCTACATGGCATGAATGTATGGAGCTTGTTTTGAAATTGAACTACCAAGTTCAGCAGCTTGAGCTTTATGTTTATTTTCTACTCTGCAGTGCCCAAGGAAAAATGAGCAAAAGATGCAAAGGCTGGCTCAGTCCTGGGAGGCTGCAGTCTGTGTGAAGGAGAGGGGCTGCCTCAGCAAAGGGCTGGACTGTGAACCTGTTGCTTTGTTGTTGTGTGGCTCCTGCTTCAATGTGGGAAATCATATCCAAGAGTAACTTTGGTCTGGAGAGAGCAAGGAAGCACTTGGTGGTGCAGAAGCACGGGCAGTGTTTTCTCCTTTGCCAGTTTGTTTCCACTCATCCTCGTCTACTGCTAAGTCCTTGTCTACTGCTAAGTCCTGTCAGATGGAAGCAATGATGGATCCATGTAGATCCAAGAATGATGCTTCACTTCCTTCAGGGAAACTGCTGTAGTGTTTGTGAGAAGGAGCACAGGCAGCTGTTCCAGGAGCATTTCAGCTCCCCGCTGTTGAAGTGTTGCAGAGCCAGGTTCTGCTGTAAACAGCAAGAACCCTTTTCCAGTTGAATTTCTTTTTTTTTTTTTTTTTAATACATTCTTTTAATGCAGGTAATCCAACCTGCAGTATGGAACTTAGAGTATCCCTTTTGTCATTATTGACAACCCATAGCACAGGTAAGGTTGTCATAGCAGTCAGTGTTGCATAAAGGAAAAAACAATGAAGCCATTAATTCAGCAGCAGAAGCTGATTGAATGGTGTTGGGTTCCTGACTCTGCATCTGACAGCAACAACACTTACCCTGAGTTTCAGTTGTTTAAAAGTTCCTATGCTGCAGGGAAGGCTCTTGCCTGCACTTTGGAGTCTGTGTACAGACACCTTTCTGCCAGCTTTCCATGCTTTCCAGTGCATCAAGTCTTTACATGGTTGCACAGGAAATGCTTCTGAAATCAATGCACATCAAGTCATTTTGGCCAAGAGGTGCTGCATGCTGTGGTATTCAATAAAGCTTATTCAAAATGTGGTGCTATTTTCAGTCAAATTGTGCTAAATCCTGTCCTGAAATCCTCTGAATGTTTTGCTCTTGAATATTCTGGTAAGCATGATGACTGGTTCACTGTGCTAATCCTATATGGTCTTTCTGTCTGCAGATAATCCTGAGCTGTTGTTGCTGTTCTGAACACATGAGTAAGATTCTGTTCCCCCTCCTCTTGACCATATACAGTAGAATTCCAGCTGACTGCTAGAAAATAACAGATCAAATATCCTACTCTTCCTTTTTCTCATCCATTAGTATGAGAGTTGAGTTTCTTCTACTTGAAAAACAAAACCTGGAGAAGTAAGAAAAATATTCTTGGTCTGTTGCGCTCTATCTGGAGGCATGTACTGGCTCAGACTGTGCAGAACGTCTTCAGGAATCTCAGCTGTAGACAGATGTGGAAGCAAAGACATGCTTAAAGCAAGTTTCCAAATTTACATAGATTGGTCAGAATTTCTACTGCAATTTCACATTAATTAGAGATGAAGCTGGCAGTGGTGGCTATAGTAAATTTTGTTCCCCTAAAATAAAGTTACTGTATTTTCCTATTTTTATCCTAGTGATTTTTTATTTTTTTATTGCTGGACCTACCTGTGGAAGATGGCTTGGCAAAATCTATCCCTTTCTGGTGGAAAAAAAACCCTTTTCCTTTGGGACAGTTAGTGTCACCTCCAAATTATTACTTGAGCATGTTTCAGATTTAGTAGAAAAGCTTATGTAAGGAAGGGTGATAGTTTAACCTTGGGTTGGTTCTCCCCACCCCCACTGATTTTACCCATGGACAGATATTGTGTATCCTTATAGTAAGATTAGCATATTTGCATAAATATGTTAATATCCATATGGCCTATGTTGACATGGTTGTATGGGATGTATATATCTGGTGTCTGTGTAATACAAATGCTTACACTTGCTTTTAACTACAAACATCAAAATATCATGAACTGGAGAGTCCATGATAACTAAAGTCAAACTTTTTCTTAAAAGCTATGTAATATTTAGTTGATAAAAAATATCATGAACACCCACTCTTTTCCTTGGAAGAGATTGAATTTTTTTTCCTTTTAAATAGACTTTCAAAGGATTAATTAAGAAAATGAAACCTGAGAAGAAAAATAATTGACCCAGCAGTTTGAGGCCAATAAATTTGTGTCAAGTCAGCCCTAAGTGAGCTGTGCCTAAATGACTTTTATATATATATTTTCTGAAAATGTTCCATATTGAAATAGGGAAAAAAACCCTGCTAGATGAATAATGTCGTTCTGTCAGCAACTGGAATATGGCTGTGGATATCACTCACTGTGTGGAAAAATAGCTTGTTGCTTTGCCTACCTAAACAGAGGTAGTGTCCCACCTGGAATTTGCAGTGTTACACTTTCTTTGTTTGCCTGAGGAAACACTCAATCCATTGCAGATTGGAAATTTTAGTTTGTTTGTGGGGGATTTTTTTTGCGTGTTTTGTTTTCATTAGGGTACAACACTGTCTGTTAATACATGTGAAGATGAGAGTGAGGCACACAAAAAGTAAAAGCTCTGAAAGAACTCTGTAACTGAGATTGTGATGTAATGGGGAAAAAAGGAAATTTGCTCCTTTTTCCCCCCATGTTTGCATCTTCTTTGGGTACAGGCTTTCTAGAAGTCTTTGGTAGGTTTATTGTTCACATTGAGAACTCTCTGGTGTTGATTTTTGTACGTTAATTTACATGAATGGGGAGCAGCTGAATAGTAGTCATGTAGAAGGTGCTGTTAGAAATGAGGTTCTGTCAGCACTGCCTGGTGATGAACAGTGTGTCATTGCTGTGATGGCACACTGACAATTCAGCACCGGAATGCAAGCCCTTGGTAAGAGTGGGGACATGACTGGGGGAAAACAAAGTCTCCTCTTCCTCTTGCATGGACCACAGCAAGAGCCTGAGGCTTGAGACATCCCCTGAGGCTTAGACTGGGGGATCACAGTTCTTTTCAGCAGCAGAAGCTGGGAATGGGCTGTAGCAGAGTATGCAGTGCTGGTTAAAGATGTGTATTGAATGTAGTTTAGTGGACAAGTGTCCTGGTGTTGACAAGGCAATATTTTAATGTGTGATAATCTGTCATCCTAAACTCTTAAGGGAAATCAAAGGTTTACTACATTTAGATGCATGAGTTAAAACTGCCCTTTGCCTTTTCTACTTCAAGACTTGAATTTATTTCTTTTTTTCCTGGTGAAGATGAAGTCAACTCATTTTGAGTCCTAATCAGGAAGTGATTCAGAGTCTGTGCTCATTAAATCCTTCCCTTCACTCCTGGGACTGACAGGGAGGATGTCACACATTACCTGCTGATGAGATGATATTTTGTGAAGGAGATGAATGTCCCAGAAAGTATTCTCACAGTGACAAACCACTGGGAAGCCGGAAAGGGTTTAGAAAGCCACAGTGAAGCTGGAATATGAGTACTTGAGCTAGTTTTATCATCACTCTGTTCAGCAGCTGCTTACCCATTAGAAAGAACTCATCTTTAGTTGCATGTGATTTGGGGGGCATGAAGGTTGAACCCTGCTGTTCTCATTATTTGAAGTTTCAGATTTTCTTTGGGTTATTAGGGTACAACACAGAGCATTTAATTCCCCTTATCAGCTCCTTTGGATATCATTTGATTGGATGGACCCTTTTCAATTTTTTTCCATTTTCCTCTTTCTCATACTTCATGGATTCTATTGTTTTATTAGTTCAGTGGCCTTTCTGGGTCATTGCAGTCTAAGTATTCTGACTTTTATAAAGGTCTTGGTGACTAAATATTAGTGACCTCTATTCATCTTCCTTTTGCTTCTCCAAAGCAGAGCAGTTTGATTTTGAGCTGCTCTGTGTTACGGTATCAGTGAGTTCATCGCATGGGGAATCAAACCCCATTTCTTCTCCACAGATGAAGATGTCCATTCAGTACATTGAGCTGTAGAGTTTCTGCTTCAGTGTTTGGATAATAGGATCCCTGGAAAAGAGATGGAGAGAAACTAGCCTGTGGAGCTTCACCAGCCTAACTAAAATAACGTACCGTTACACAATTGAAGGAATATTGCTGGATTCATGGCAGTTCTAGGAAAGTCTAACACACTGAGCGTGATTGACTTGAATTTCCAAATTATGTCAGAAGAAATGGAAAAGTTACCATTAGCTGTGCTAGGGAGCTTGTTATACCAACAGAAGTCTTTTTGGTAAATTCAGCTTTGTGTTGGTAGGCTTGTATTTTGAGGTATTCCTTCTAGGGCACCGTCTCTGAGACATTTCCCTAGCTCAGACTCTGCCTGAGGGATGAATAGACATGTCCCTGTGGAGAATTGGTGGTTCCAAGATTAGGAATGGATGCTGCCATAATGTGAAGATTTTACACATCATATTTTGCCATTGTCTGGGCAAGTCTGTGAAAATAGATGTGTAATGTAGGAGCTTTCCTCTTGCTCAGCCTTGCTTTCTCCTTCTGATAACCCTCTGCCTCATGTGTTACTCTCTGCTGCTCCCTAAGTGAAGTGGGAAATGGGTTTTATAAGGGAAATAAGAAGGTCCAACTTCAGCATGAAAGAGATATTGAGAAATACCTACAGGAACAAAGAGAAACAAAAACTATCTGAGCAACCTGAACTGTGGGCTTTGGTAGCTCAGAAGGGCTGTATTTGGGAGACTATTTTAGCAGGCATTTTTTTTTCTGGTTTACTGTTGTAGTGTTTTTTAAAAGGCAGGGGGAGCAAAGGAACACCCTGAAATTTCAAAGTCCTACCTTCCCAAAGCCCTGTCTGGAAGCTCTTAGGGAGGGTCAGAGAACAACTGTGGGAAATTTTATCTGCAGTATTTAAAGTTTGGGAAATGGAAATGAAAGTCTCTAAAAGGAGAAGCTGATAATGGAGTGTGTGAAATGGCTTTTCAGGTGTTGCTGCTGGCTGTATCTGATACATACAAAGCTTACACTTTTAAGCAAGGGGAGATTTGAATGCTGCCCAAAAGTTGCTTTCATTTGTAGAACTCTCCGCATCTCTAGCTGCCAATGGCCCCACTGGCACCATGGCGAGGTCTTTAAATTGAAGGACCTTTCTCTAATAAAAGGTCTGCTTCACTGTAAAAGAGATACTAGGGCTATAGCATCTTGAAGGGCAAGCTGATAAATGAGATATTATTATCTCAGTGTGTTCTTTTAGTGAAATATTTAAAAGTGGCTCACTCCTGGTGAATTACCTGCTGACCTGATCCTCTAGCAGCCTTATTAAATAGTCACCTGTTGTAACATTCTTTGTAAAGTTAGTGTGTCCCGCTGCACTAAGCACTATTTCAGATATCCCCATTATAACAAAAAATCTTTATCTAGTAATAGTGCAAACCAGTGGCTCTCATGGGTGCTTTCATAATGAGGTTTTATGGTGGCTGTTCTCTGATCCCTTTTCTCCTTTTGCCAGTGTGTCAAATTTACTCAATTCCTCTCCATATTCATAGAGCTTAACAAATTTGCTCTTCAAACTCCTCCAATGTTCCAAACATCAACACTTCTGATACAGAATGGGTTTATCAAAACAAACAGTGGCAGAAAATAAGGGTATCTGCACAGCAAAGTGCTTGGGCTGGAATGGCTTAATGAGGCACTGGAGCCATGTCTGTACTCTTTGCCCTGAGCGAAAGCAAAATGAAAGGAGTTAGTTTAAAATCTTAAAACTTTTGCTGTTTAAAAGCTTGACTTCTGCTTGAGTACTGGGGTGCTCTGTTGCTGTTGGATGACAAGTAGTAACTTGATTTCTTCTGGTCATCTGTCTACAACATATTTTTAAGTATTTCTATTTGCCATATGGCGGTCAGCAGCTGCCTTTGCTGGTGCTACTTGAGATTTGTAGTACTGTTACAGCAACAAAACTCACCAGGCTGTGACCAGCACCTGAACAAACAATTGCACTTGTGCCTTGGAACTATATTCCTTGGATATTCTTGGGTGCAGTGGAAGAAATCTTAAACTCCTTTGATGTCTTTCCTGGCCTCGTATTTAATTACATATTTTTTTGATAGTTTTCCCTCAGGAGTTCCTTATTTTAAATGCATTTTACAAATACACATTCAAATAAGCCTGACACTATTAAATTTTGTAGTCTAGTTATTTTGTATTGCTGACCATGCCCTTGGTAGTTGGACTTCTTCCTACAGACAGTATTCACTGTACTTCACTGCAAGAACTTGTGGTCTCTCCTCACTGAAATAGAAAGTGTGGTCGGGTTGAAACCTTCTGCTTTTTCTCCCTTGACTCATATGCCTTGTCCCAGTTTGGCTTGGTTTGATTTTATTTGGATGCATCCAGGCAATAAGAAGCAGAGGTGCTCAGAGAGCGCCAGTTTTGGTTCTGTGATTTGTAGCAGTCAGGTTTGCCAAACTCCATCTTTGTGCAGCGAGAGTTGGCAGTGGGTGGTGGGAGCTGATGGTCTGGTCTGCAGCTGAGCAATGGGCCAACAGGTGTTGGCCTGGTGGATCTCACTGTATTCTCTGGAGGCCTGCTGTCTTTGACACTAGCCACCTTCATCTCTGCATGCTACAGGCTCACCTTTTTTTAAAAAAAGAAAAAAAAAAAAAAAAAAAGGTGGAGATTGAGAAAATGACCTGTCCTAGGTTACCACAAGGTCTGTTAGCAGGAGCATGGCTGGGTGCAGGGATTGACCTTCTGCATATCCTTCCACAGTTTATCTCAATCCAGACAATTGTTTTTGCCCTCTGAGGAGCTGTTTTGTTAGGTGTTGGCTGCATTTCAAGAAAAAGAGGGTAAAAAAAAAAAAAAAGATAAATTTCAAAATATTACATGAAGCAACAGCAAGCAATAATCCTGGTTTGTGGAAAAATGCTGCAGCAGCTGGTGTGGATGCTCCTTTGGTCTCTGCTCCTGTTTGACACAGCTACAGACTGCCCAAACTATGTGCAGCAGCAGGACTAAAACGGTTCCTGTATTCAAAGCTCCTCTAGCTTAAAGTTTTATTAAAAAAGGTCTGTTGGGCTCTGCTTGCAAGCCCATACATCCCACACCGCGCTGGCTGTGAGGTCCGATACCATCTCAGTAATTAAGTGCCAGCATCCTACAGCACAGTGGGTTTAAAAGGCTGTCAGCAGCTTAAATGCCACCTGATATTAAATTTATCAGTCTAACTTCTCAGCATTCTGCAGCTGACCCCTGGTAACAATGACCATGGCAAGTTATTTGTAGATGGTGCCTGCTGCACCCTTGCTGCTTGGCTGGTTTAATTGCTGATCTCTAATCTTCCTCAAAAAGGTGGGAGTGCAGGAGAAGAAAGGCAGCACTACACTTACAGCAGGTTTTTTGCCCAGCTGCCATCAGTCCATTCCCTGGGAGACTTTCTGAGTTAACAGTGCAGTGCTGGACCGCCAGGGCAGTCGTGTCCCCTGTGCAGTGGGCAAGGGCACAGGTCAGTGCACAGAACCTTCACCACACTTCCAGGTGTGGTGGTTCCATCACTTCCCTAGGCAGCCTGTTCCGGTGTCCGACTACCCTTCCACCAAAGAAATTGGAGTTCTTCATACTCCCCCCAAATGCAAATAATGGTGAGGATTTATCCCTCTCTGCCTTATTTTCTGCCATTGTAAGTTGAGGCTAATGATATGCTCCTTTTTTAAAGCTCTTTGGGATCGTTGGATGAAAAGCACTATGTAATTATTGAAGTGCAGCTTTTATGGTGCTGCCTTTAGAAGGAAGGGGAAAAATATATTCACTTCGCAAAATATTGTGTTGTAGATGCAGCTTTGGAAATCTGACTTTCATTGTTAAAGCTGAAATTAAAAAGGACTGTTCCACTGTAGAGTGTCATACTAAAACCAGGCCTGTGTTGAGGCTGCATAGAAGCTTTGTGTGCCACTGGAAATGTATAAAAAGAAAGAAGAGCAAACTGAAACAAAAGAAGGGCTGGTCAAAAATAAAGTAAAGCCAGTGATGGCTGTGAGTGCCACTTGTGTCTTTGGGACTCAGGGTTGCTTAGGCAATGTAACATCAAGTTCTCAGCAGTGTAGATGCTTCTGGCCACATCATTTTCATGGCCATTAAGTTCAAATATTTGTCTGTTTCCTGAGATGAAAGGAATGAGAGCTCTCTCAAAAAAAGAAGCCTGCAAATTCTAAAGCAGCTGTGCTGCATGCAATTTGCCTAGGAATTATACCTCAAAATACCATTTTTACCTACTTTGAACAAGGCAGAGGCTGATATGAATGCCTCATTGTTTTGTCTCAAGATTGTTTTCCCAGAAAATACCTTTCAAAATATTTATTTTTTGGTAAATGCATGTGTATAATTATAGATAAAGGCTAATTTGTGTAGCTGAGTTTTGTGCTGTCAAATGGAAGCTGAATGGTTTAATACCAAAATGGGACTTCACATTTAAATCATGCCTATGTGCTTTTTATGTTTTTTACAATAGGTTCAGTAGCTAATCATCACCTAAATTGGCTTTTCTAAATAACAAGCCATATTAGATAGTCTAATGGCTTACTTGGAAACTGGGAAGCAAAAATGATGCCACAGTGAATCAAGACTGTAATATTGAAGTTAAAAAGAAGACAGAAAATGGTGCCCCATTTGTCTGCCCGTGTGCACTCAGCCTTGCTGATGGATTTGTTGATCGTCAGAATGCTGGAATGTTTGAAGAATCTGACTAAAAGATTGAAAATCTCAAAAAAATGTAATGAAAACTAGCAAATATGTAAATTTTTTTGCAGCAACATCCAAACTGCAGGGTGAAACCTTGCTGAAAATGCCACAGGGTGTTCTCAATATTCAGACCTTAATTCTAGTAAAAGCCCACCTGCATGCCCAAAAGAAGAAGGATAAACTGATGACATTCTCACTGTGATGGGATCATCAAAATCACGGAAAGAAAAAGCTGTGGAAGTTAATGCTTTCATTCTCAAAATCAGTAAAAGCAGAGCATTTCAGGGGGAAAGTCTCCTTTCCAATGCATTAGGCCAAGTTGTTCATGCTCACCATTTATTTTTTTCTTTGCAGTATCAGATGTGACAACATCAAACAGCTCTGTCCATTACCCAGCTGGAAGAAACTAATGCACTGCAATACACAGCTCAGTATTCATATGGTCAGCCACATGATAATGATTTGAATTATCATAAAGCTGTTATTTGTATAATACAGAATTTTAAAAACAAATTATTTGGTAGGCTTACTAGTTGCAAAACTTTCCAGAATTCTTCTGCTGTGGAAATCTTTAGAAGTTCCTGTAAAATTTGTGTTATTTATTGTAAGCCCAAATGGAAATGTTCAACTAAATATGACCCAAATCAGTTAAAACATTTGCAAGTTATGTATCTGTGGCCAAAAAGTCCCTTCTTTTGTAAAAAGAATAGTTAATTTGTATGTAGGTTTACAAGTAGTTAATTTTTAATGCAGACAGGTCAGGTATCTTTTTGGTGTTTCAAACCTGTCTTTTATTGGGCAGAAGATACTGATAAATGGAATAGCTATGGAGAGCTTGTGGAAACTTGTTTTGGAATGAGCAGAGCTGCAATTTTAGCCCTTAGTATTTTTCTGGTGGCCTTATAAATGGTTTTATGTGGTGAAGCAAGGGGAAAATGTCAGCTTTGCAGTCCTGATGCATTCCAGGTATGAGTCTTCCAACTATAAATTGTCTGAATTCACTTCTGGTTTTGGAGTTTCAGAGGGACCAGTTGTGTTCTCTGGGTATGACAGAGAGCACTTGCCTGTGACCTGGTCCCATTGGTCCAGTGGTGAGCACTGGGTCGGGGCTTTGTTGCTTTGTTGTGGCTGTGGATTAAGCTTTTGGAGGAGAAGCAGTTTCAGCTCTGGTGCTGCTGTATAGTGGACACTCACCAGCCTTAAAGTTCAGTTTAAGCCACTTGCTACCAAATTTCCTGGGTTGTTCAGGAGATGAGCATCCTCTGACTTGGAGGTTAATCAGTCACTTAATTTTTAAAGTGTGCTCATCACTTGGGCTTTCATTTGCTTATTTGTTGTGTTATTAATTTGATGGGAAATGCTTCTTTGAGGTATACATGTGGTTATTTGTATAAAGAACTGTTGCACTGACCCCCCAGGACTGCACTCCTCACTCTGGAAATACTTCAGCCTTGTAAATAGGAACTTGCATCACACGAGCTAGAGATTTAAAGGAGAAAAGACAGACTCCTCTTGCCTCTCTTGAAATGATTATGTATCTTGGCTTTGTTTTATAGCATTACTACATACAAGCTAGGTCCTGACAAACTTCTGAAAAAATGGGGTTGGATTCTTCCAGTCTTTGAGACATCCAAATGCTTTAAATATCATCTTAAAAGGTACTGTGTTCTTAAAGTGTAAGTTACAGCCGTGGTGGAGATATTACTGGGTGAAACATTCTTTGCTTGTCTGGAGAGATCAGACTGTATTATAAGAGTGGTGTTTTCATGTGGCAAAGATTCTTTCTTTTGGATTGTTCTAAACTTGAGTCGTAACAGCAAAAAATCCTCCTGCATCACAAGAGAGGCCGTCTCCTAGTTTAACCTACTCATCTGGCAGAAATCACTGCAGCTTTTTTTAATGTCAGGTCACAGGCTTGGATAAGCATATTTATTCATATCAAGCCACTGAATGTTTTGAGGTTCATCTATGACTAACTGAAAGTCTTTAAAAATAGACCAAACATCGGAAAGCTATTGAAATATTTTGTGATATAAAGTCTACTTCAAATAAATGGGATCGTCTCAATGGCCTCTTACAGTTGGTTCGTTTTAATGGATTTTTATCCTCTTTTCTTTCCCTGATGAAACCAAATGCAGCTCACCTCTAGCATGAGGTCAGATGAGTGCTTGATGAGATTTGCTAATGTCCCTGGTTATAATAACAGCCATGGGCCACCTGACATAAAAGGCCTCCTTTACACTTATCCCTGCACATCCAGGTCACCTGCTCCTGTGGGGACAGGCTGGGGGAGCCTCTGGGCTCTCTGACACAGAACTGGGCATCTTACTATCAACTATATAAAAAATGAGGCTTGGTACGTGGGTAACTGTTGCCTGTTGAAAAGCTTATAAAGTGATGGGCCATAAGGTCCAGTATAGAACAGCTTTTAAGATGAGGCTTCCTTTTAATTCAGGATCTTCCCCAGGTTTAAGAATGCCAGTTCTCTCCTGACATAATGTTGGCTTGATCATCCCCGCTGGTGGGCTTTCAGTTGCTGAGTCTGTGGTGCTTATATTGGGATGCTGCTTAAATAAGGCTTGTGGTAATGGATCTTGGATCTGAGCTTTTTGGTTCTGTGTTTTGCCTTAGTAGAAATCAGCACCGGTTCGGCCTATAATTAATGCACATGATTGGGGTGCAAGATAGAAAGGAGACACATTCTGGACAGTTATATTTGAGGATAAGGGACAGACAGTCTAGCTCCAGTGGCCTACAGAGGTCCCAGAAAATTAAGATGTTACCTTTTTTTTCCTCTATTCATTGTAAAGGGATGAAAAGGTTCCTCTTAAGTTCAGTTATGTTGTTTTAATGATATGAATGATTCGGTGGCACAGACAATTTGAAGTGGAAACTGAATACAAGAATCTTATTGAGTCATACACTGGGCAAGTAGATTAGGGACCACACATGCAGGCTTGAAAACATTTAATTTTTAAAATCTTGTTAACGTAAGGGGGCACAGAACAATGTAAAAGACTTGGGGCCACACTCGCAGCTGGCGTAGATCAGCGTAGCACCATAGATTTCAGGGTAGCAACACCAATTTCTGCTGGTTGGGATTCTGGCCTTTAATCTGTCATCAATCTAATAAAATTGAGCTGCTCTAATTACCACGGTGTCAGTCAGAAATATGTTTGCCTGAAATGATAAAGCTGAGTTGGATCCTGAAGCCCACACAAGTCAACAAACACTGTGCAAATCTGAGTTAAACCATTTGTTTGCCCACTTAAGGAGAGGTTGTCCACGGTCATGGTATGTGTGGAAAGACAGCGGGGGAGTGAGAGGAACAACTGAAACATATGGCCCAAGTGAGCTTTCTCTTTATTCCAATGCATCAGGATAAGACAAGCTGTTGAACCGATGAGAAACCTTCCTTATATACCATATTTCAAGATTAAAACTGGGAGAAATTCAGTACCAGTGATCTCACATCTATATTTGACTAAAGGTATAGAAAACTGTTAAACTGAAAGCAGAGGAAAAAAGCCCCCAGGCCCAACCTCCCCTAATCCATAATAGCTGCATCATTATGTAGAAGAAAACAGCAATTTCCCCACCAATGTGTCCATAAATGGAAAACTTATCAATACCTCCAGATGCTCCCTGGCTTTATGACACCATTAAGTTTAATTGCACTGATAAAATGGATTGTATTTGTATGGAACAAGGTCTTTTCAGGATCGGGTTTGGGGAGCATGCAGGCACAGGAGAGGGGTCACATACATTGAGACGTGCTCTTCACTGCATGTTAACTTAATTTTGACTTCATGTTTCTTGAAGAAAAATGTGGAAGTGGCGTTTTTGCAGTGTCTGTGACCTCCTGAAAGGTCAAGATCAAGAACTTTATTGCAGCTGCACTTGCTGCAACTTAACGCTTTTGCAGTGGCAGTTAATTTCGTTTTTAGTAAGGAACATTGGATTATTACTTAACATGAACACAGGAGTTATAATTTTGAGCTATAATCCTTGGGCCTTGGGCCTTCTCCGCAAGACAATGGAAAGAGAGCTTTTACCTTTAGTTTCAGGTTGAGCAGAGACCAGCTTCCACTGGGTCTGAAAATCCCAATTTGTGGTGAATCCAGGGAGAATTTTGGTGTCTATTCTTGGAGTCTTGTATCAGCAATGCCTTTCTACCCCCCAAACCTAACGTTTGCAGGTTTTATCAGCTGTCTTATTCATCTTGTCCATTCCCATCATTAATTCAAAACACCTGCTTTATTTTATAAAATGTAGCTGCTCACCAGGGTTGGTGTGCCAGTAAGATTTGATAACATAAATTCAGAAAAATAAAAGCACCATGATTCTCTTCTTGCCTCTCCCCCAGAAAACTCAGACACCTACAGGGTTTTCTTACTTCCAAACCAAGACACTACCTCAGAGCCAGGAATGAAAAATACACAGCTTTTGTCATCTTATCATCTTTTTTTAGCTACATGTGTAAATAAAGATACCCGTATGACAACCAGTGACTAAGTGCAACTCACTGTGAGTAACACCAAGTGGCTGGGCCCCAGCTTTGCCTTGGCAGGACCTTCTGAAATGTCCCCAATGAAGGATGCAAAAGCCAGAAAAATTGTCACTGTTACATGGTTGATATCCCAAGACAGAGGCAGCAACCTTGCTTTCAGTGCAAGGGAACAACAGTAGTGACTGGCTTTGTAAGACAGGCTGGGATTTAAGAGCGTATCTTCCAGTGCCCCAAAGCTGCAGATGTTTTGCAAGAGATATGGATAGGGGTTTTTTCTCCTGAATTCTTCTTTGGTTTAAGGTGGTGCTTCTGTGTCTGGTACTCTTGCTAAACATCACCTGAGATGACAATATCAAAGGAATTGCCCTTCATGTAATATAAACGATAAGTGAATCTTTTCTGTATTGAGGGGGGTTTTTTTATGTTACTCTTTGAGGGCTTTCACCTGAGACAGCTTTTTCTATGCATCATATATGTGATACTTACGCTGTATTACTTAAGCATTTTTGGAAACTGATGGAGTGCTAGCATTGGCTGACAACTCTCAACAATCCCAGGGCCATCCCCTGCTGACTCCTTCCTGGAGTTGTGTTCTTCTGTCACTCTGCTGAGTGTTTTTATTTTTTTTTTAATGCTGCCTCTCTGAAGTGATAGTTGCTGTCAGAAATCTAGTCCTACATCAGTTCTGGTTGAGTCTATGTGTATAAATATAATGTATATCTTTATTTTTTCCATTATTTTGAGAGATTCTTTAAAGTGTTTCTAGGAAGTGCATAGCTCTCTGCTTTTCTTTCTCTGGGTGAAGTATTCCCTTTTATTACCGTAAGAAAAATCTTTACCTCTTCTCCATTACTGTGTCATTTAGTCATCATAGGCAGATCAGTTTATCTTCTAAAAAGTGCCTTTAAGATGTTAAAGTGGTAGCATTACAATTTAAAATCCTTCTGACACTGCCTGTTCCACTGGAGTACTAAATCTTGTCTTCAGTGTGAATGGAAATCAAATAAAGCTTTCACTTGCTTGACAATTGTTGCAAAATAGAAGAAAATGTTCACGCTTTCATATAGTAATGACTGTGTCATGTCAGTGCAGTTCAAAGAGCAAACCCTTTTATGCTCATAGACAATGTTTACTTTTGAGATCCATTGCTATTTCCTAGACTTTTGTGGCAAAAAAATTAACAAGGGATTTTGTAGTTACCATGCTGTTTACCACAGTGTCACTTAAATGATCTTGCTCATTCACATTCTGAAAAAGAAAAGAAAACTACATTGTCAAAAAACCCCAAAACATTGGAACTCAGTAACAAACTGAGAAGCATGGAAGGGTTTGGGGGTTTTTTGTCTTCTGTGCATGATGGTATAGCTGACATCTGCATAGTGCCATGTGGAAGGGAAAAAAGAAATGGTTTATCTGTAGTTTCATCTCCAAAGTACCAAAGAATGAAAAAGAAGCAAAATGAAAGCTGTACAGCAGAAGAAGCAAGAGCTTCACAAAAGCAAGATCTCTCTCCTTGCATCACAGACTTAAAAACAGAGGAAAATTTCATGGCTGAAATGCCATCATCAGGGTTGAAAGTGTTGTGTGTACTTTTTCTTCAGGTAGACAAAAAGCTAGTAAGTCTGCATGCTCGTTACTTCTGTAATACGCAGTGATGGAGAGGGGATAATAATAGTTCTTTACTCTTTATGGTTTTTTCTCCTGTAGTTTCTGAAATTTGGGGTTCCATGGGGTGTTGTGTATGAGTACAGGTAATCGATGCTGCGAACAGCCCAGGTCAGGCTCTGTGGTAACAGAGGAACAACTGCCTGGTATGATTTGCCTTTTTAATTATCACTTCAATCGTGGGTGCTCAGCATTTGTAATGGCAATTGATACAGTCATCAAGGCATAACAAGAAGTTATTGAGTAGTGTGAAATTCATCACGTTTATTTAGCCTTTGTGACCCTTGGAGAAAAAAAGAATCTGTTTTTTAATGAATTATTGTATCCATGATAGTTAAGGTAAAGGCAGATAAGAGAACATGACTTCTGACATGAGATGCAGTCTTGTCTCACCCTCTCTGCCAGGACAGAGCAAGCCTAGTCAGCCGTGTAATGGGTATTTTATGGGGTACATGTGAACTGATAGAGGAGTTTACACCCTCCGTGTGCCATGGGAATGAATAGGGGCTGCTGAGCCTGCTCAGATTTGGGGGCAAGCTGACAATTTTCAAATCCAAAGGAAGGTCTCTTGCCTTCTGCCTGTGCTTATCATCCTTGCAAGGCTGAGCTTCTGCTCTTGCTTTTTCTGCACATGTATTCATCATCTACATCCCACTCCCACCGACTCTGGGATCTGCCTGTACCTTTGAGCAGGACTTGTGGAAGCTGGCTGTCTTCTCTCCGTGGAGTTTGCTGAAGCTGCAGCTCAATCCTGCAGGTTGGTTCTTCTGTTCCTCCCATCCCACTTGTGTAAAATCCAGACCATGGTTTACAATGTGGTGTAAACGACCACTGACCTCTCAAGCTTCTGTTAGCAGATTCTGGGCTTTAGGTTCCAAAAAATGAAGATATCTCTTTGAGAATTAATACAAGAGTCCTAATGAATCCGCATCTGCGAGTCCTTTCCTGTTTTTCCATTGCCTGAGTCAATTAGCCTTATGGTAGCATGGTGTATTTGTTGTTACTCATGTGGGGCAACCCACAATGATTTGTTTTTTAGACTTCAGCAAGGATATTGTTTTCCATCAGAGGCATTTCAGGATCTCTTCACAGAGACAAAAATAAAATGCAGGGGTCAATTCCTACAGTAGTTATTTTGTAGCAGTTCTGTTGGATAAAACCGATTACTTACCTGGCCAGTGAACTTGCATTGCTTTTTTGATTTGGGTTGCACTGTATGAACTGAAACAAAAACCACATCCAGACTGCTTTGGAGTGGAAGAATTTTGCTATCAGTTAAATCTGTTTTCCTTGTTGTTGTTTCCATGTAATGAAAAGATAAATATGCAAACATATTTACTTCATTAATTTTAAACAGTGCCAGGAAAAAGGCTCTGTCTAGGGATTGTGGAAAAATATTGTGAAAATTAGCTCTACATATTTTGCTTTCAGTCAACTCTGTTAATTAGGATCAAAGTACTGCAATTTTAAAAAGTTCTCACTGTTCCTTCCCACACATTTTCGTATTTCAAGAAGATGCAGTTAACTAAGTCTGAGACTGTCAGTAAAGCCCATGGGAATGAGGGTTCATGTACTAATAGCTGAGTACCAACATCCCTGAGGCCTTTGAAAATGCCAGGATTAGCTGTGGAGGGAGGTCAGATTGGGTTGCCTGTCCCTTGGGTGGCTGCTGGGATGGAAATGGGGCAACTGTTTTCCCACCCATCCTCATTGCGGGGTGTTTGTCTGTGGCTTCATCTTCGCTCTGATAAGACAAGTGCTGTGAGGTATCTGCTTTTACAGGTGTGAAACATCTCTTTTTGTCTTGAAATGAGCAATTGGGTACTTGCAGGAAGAAGGAAAAAATGAGTAATAAACTGGGTTGGTACAAGGTACTGGTAGATTGTGGTTTTCCAGATGAGCTCAGCACCTAATAAAGTCCTTAAGGTGGTTGCCTGAAAAGGAAACTGGGAC
Source organism: Corvus kubaryi (assembly GCF_017639235.1). NCBI lineage: Eukaryota > Metazoa > Chordata > Aves > Passeriformes > Corvidae > Corvus > Corvus kubaryi. Next base: position 6,211,160 of record NW_024580670.1, read on the forward strand.
ACAGAAAGGTGATGTTCAGTCTCCTAAAGCCTCTGCAGGCCATGGATAGAGCTGCCACACCAGACCCATCACAAACAGTACGTGCTCATGCTGTGTTTCATGTGCCTTTCCTCTCAAGCATGAAGACATTTCAATTTTAAGCAGGCACACTGTTATAAAAGAGCGCTGAGTCAGCTTAAAAATCATGCTGAGATAAATAATTTACCTTTATTGGCACTGATAACACTTGAAATTCTAAATACTGTTTTTCCCTGTGTTTCGAGGGGGATTTATGACTGTAATTTATGTTGCTGTGTTGCTTTTTCTCAGTTCAGATGCAAGGCTTCCTAGTTTTGTGCTTTGATACATATTTTACTTCCCAGTTATTGTGCATTGAAAGATCACAGCACTTGCCTTTAAAACATTGTGTGAACTTCTCTGGGTTCACTGCTGGATCTCCAGCATTGGCCTGTTAAGAGTTTCATTTTTAAATGCAAATGGTATGTAACTGTTTATAAATCTGACAAACGTCTATACAATGGGCATAGATCTGCCCTAATTTAATCACATTGGAAAAGTGGCAGGAGGTTTATTTTTCCCCCTCTGCAGAAGTGTCTCAACTCTCTTCCCCCTGCTGAGAAGCCCTTGGCACTTTGCTGGTCCATTCTCAGTGAGACAAACCTTGCCTTGTAACTCCCAAGGGCTGGGTGAGTGATGGCGTACATCAAACACATGTTTTCCCAACTCGAGTGACTGACAACAGCATATCAGAACGGGTCATGGGTGAAGGATTGTTGCTGCTTGGCTGTAGGTGCCTTGGAGCAGGAATCAGTCTCATTATTCTTTGTTACTACAGCATCTTCCTGAAAGTGGTCCTGGTCTGTAGCTTGGCTGTAAAACAAATCCTGCTGCAGGCTCTCACTGCTCTTGACTCGCTTCCTGGACTGGGAAATGCAATGGGCTACAGGGCTGCAACTGCACCAGAGGAGGGACAGAGGCACAGCCAGACTGGCCTTTTGCAATCCAGACGATGCAAATTCTGGCTTTGGTGCCAGAAATTGTCCTCTTTTGCATCTCTTGAAACTTCACATTTATTTGAACTGATCACATGTGATCACCTCACAAATGGGTGACAGTATTGTCCCCTGCCTTTCTTGGGACACTTGCTGGTGATCTAATCTGGCTGGATATGCATAGCAGCTACCAGCCTTCCCTTGTTCTTGCTTCTGGTGTAGCTGCTGATACAAAGCACTGTTGTTTCTGTTGGGTTTTTTTGAGACGGGGTGTAGAGTGTCTAGTCGCTTGATAGGGAGATGATTTTCTTGCAAAGTGCACAGCTATTCGGTTAACTTTTAAGTAAAATTCAAAATCAATCAATTTTTGTCATTGGGTGCATTCTAATGGGAAGCCTGTAATGGGCTGGTGTGTAGCATTAATTGTTGCAGATTTCTGCAGTGAGGCTAGGATGCATTTGTATTCAGGCGGAGGATTTCTAGGTGCAGGAGGAGATTTGAGGCTGATTCCAGACGCATTATAAGCAGCAGGCCATGTGTGCATGCCTCCATCCACATCCCACTCCTGCATTCTCCTGGGTTGGAGAGCGTGGCCAGGGCTCCCCAGCAGAGACACAGTCCCAGCTGACAGCATTTGGGAGCCACAGGTGCAAATCTCAGCCCTGTTTGGCTGTTTGATTTTCAGAAAATAACCTCCCTTCCTTTGTGTCCCTTTGTTCTTGACTTTTTTAAACAAGTAGGAATGCTGTTGTTTGGTTCTTGTATATTGAATTCCAGACCCTGTGCTCTATTTAGGGGCTGGCTATTGTTATTTCAGCAAAGTGCAAACAAAAAGAATGAGCTCTGTTTAGTCCTTGATGTTTGGTGGGAGAACTGGGGAAAATTACCTTTAGGTTGAAACAATAAAAGAAAGAATAAACATATATTGCGTTTTCCTAACTAATAAAAAATAGACATGTGGTTTCTAATCCTCAGCCTGATCTCTCTTGCATTTCAATTAATAAGAATAGCTTATATCACAGAATATGAATTTAAGACAGAATTAAAAGAACCGGTTTCAGGCAGGTCATCTGTCTGCAGTAACATGGGGTGGGTGGTAAGCACATGCCTTCTGAGCAGTTCAGGTGTGCTGAACTGCAATATACAATGGCTGGTTGTGTTTGGTGGCCATGGGAGTCCTTCAAATCCCTGGCAAGGAGCGGGGAGATAGCAGAGGGGCTGGCTGCTGAGGTGGGCAGGTTTGGGTGGGCCATATGGCACAAAGGATTGATTCCTTTTCCTGGTCTTAAAATCAAGAGTCAAACACGGTTAGAAGGGAAAAAGGGATTTTACCTTGGTATTTATTTTAAGGATCCTTAGGTGCACATGTCCAGGTCATATGCACCGAAACGCACCCCGCAATGCACACCCCCAAAAGATCGGGTATAACATTATATCAAAAATTCCCCAATGAGAGGCTTGAATGAGCCCCCCCCTCCCCAAGGAGCCTTCTCCTGGATGGTTCTATCTTAGTTTACAGAATGTGTTCTGGAGAGGACCTCGGGGTCTGGGGCACACTGATCCTTAGCTACAAAGCTTCTAAAATGTTTAGTCTCGTAGCTGAACAAACAAGTCCAAGAACGTAGGCAAAAAGCACTAAGAATACAGAAGTTGTAAAAGGTATAACAGGGATATAAAAGAAAAGGCAAAAAATCTTCATGGCATCAGGATCAGCAGAACCTCTGAACTGCTGACAGGACATGTCTTGTGGTAAGTGTCATTTGGTACATACATCACAGGTTTGCAAAGTTCAGTTGTTGGCAGAGGCATACAAAAAGCCTGGTGGCATTGTACCCTAAACCTGCATTGGAAACCGTGGCCTTTGAGAGGACTTTGTGAGCAAGGTGTGAAGTTGTAGCCATCAGCTGGAAACAAGGAATTGAGGAGGGGGCAGTGAGAGAGCTCCCTAATGGATCTGTGCTCAGGGGAGTATCCTCACTCATGTGCGAAGGGTCTCAAAATCCTGCTCAGGAGGAGAGATCCTCCGTGGCTGAGGAAATTCATGGGGCTTTCAGCAGTGCAGCTTGGTGGCTGCAGTGTTTATGGGAAGAGGGCTGGCTCTCACCTGGCAGGATTGAGCCAAACTCCCACTGCTTGTGATCATGTAGGTCTGAAAGGGCAGAATATGCTGCAACTGGATCACAAGGATTGTAAGCACTATTTTTATTATATTGTTGTTGTTGATGTTTATTGAGGCCTGTGCAGATGAGTAGATTGCTGCCAGGTGTCCTCAACTTATAAGAAGCATATGCCAGTCTAAAATGAATGGGATTGTAGAGCTGATCTGACTGGGCAGCTCACCTGGGCAGACTGGGAGCTGTGATCTGAATTGTGCTGGTTTAGGTTTAAGTCTAGTCTCCTACAATGCAGCTTTGCAGTTAAAATTAAATAGTTGAAAGTGGAATAAATTGCATCAAGTGGGTCCTTTGATGTCAATCAGCTGCATGTCTGAGTCTGGTGCACATTAGCAATATATCAGGAGGAGTAGACGTGAGGAAGGTGGCATTCCCATGGGTCTGTGGATGGAGGAGCTTCTAGCGTGTGACAAAATGAGTTGTGGTTGTCACTTTTTAAATTCTTGTTTTATTCTTCTGTTTGTTTATTTATAAAGATATGAAGATGGGGAAGGAGTGAGGACAGCTTTGGATTCCTCCTGTATTTGTCAGTTCCTGTCTTTCTAAAAATGTCAGACTTAAATTTTACTGTTTCAGTATTGCACAAAAAAATTTTTAGCCTGATCATTTTGTCTGCACAGTTTCCCCTAGAGTTTGCATCGCCTAATTTTTGTTTTAAATTATCCTTTAGTTAGGTGAGTAAAGAAATATCGAGGACCAGAATTGCAGCTGTGGTAAGTCTTTACAGCTTCCTCAGAGAGGAGCAGCCAAGTGCTGGGCTGTTACTGTGGATTGTGCACATGCATCCATATCCTGCCAGACCATGAAGCCAGACATAATTTTCCAGTTCTAGAACACTGAATCAGCGCTAGGAAGTGACATAAGACACAGGAAAGTACAAACCTCCCTCCCACTGCAGACATTTGTAGAAGTACCCCTGGGGTCTTGAGGTCTCCAGGGGATGGTCTCTTGGCTCTGTGCTTCTTTGCTCTCGTGCTCTCCTGAACATTTCCAGTGTTTCCATCTTCTTCTGTCCAAAATCAGCATTGCTGCGCTTAGCACTCAGCTTTTTCAAAGTTTCAACCCAGTTGCTTATGGTCCATCTCAGCCCAGATGCCTTTTTCCCTCACACTTGTACAAATCTGTGTGGCTGCACTGGCAGCAAGGCCTCTTCCCTCCCTAAACCGTAATGGCATCGCTTTACATGCAAGTATCAACTTCTGTATTACTGGTGTCAGTTTTCCTCATGTTAAAGAAATGTTAAGGACCATTAACATAATCATACATGTCACTGGCAGCGAACATACCTTCAGAGGTGCCTCAGCAAGTGCAATGTGAGCTGCCCTCCAGCTATGCAGAACAAAAGGTTGTGTGTTAACAATATTAATGGCTGCACGAAACCAGTGCAGATGAAATCAGGCTTACTTTTAATCAGTCTTCAGGGGTTTCTTGTGCTGAGGCTATTTGTTTATAGTGGAGGCCAGGTTGTGCCAGAATCTATTAAGCACAGGGAAAATGATCAGTCCATTTTTTGCTCATTCCTAATGTGAGAAAAGGAGACACTCCATGGCAGGGAAACAACCTGAAATGATACTTTGCAGAGCATCTCTTAGTCTGAGTGAGGCTGGGATATAGCGATAAACACCGTGATGAATCTGTCAAAGATCCTTTTAACATCAATGATTCTACTTACATCTGTAAACATCAAAGCTAAATGTGTCTGTGGCTTCTCTGGGGGAGTCCTCAACCTCTTCAGGGGGCTCTGTCTCATAAGAGCAAGAAATGGATTGTCAGGTAGAGATAAATACAGTCTCATAATTTGCTTGTGGGTTGTATATTGGTAAAATATTAGTCATTGACCACTTACTTGGGTGAAACACTTCCATGATTCAATACAAAAAGCACTGTTTCCTTTAATAGAAAGTTTACTTCATTAGGAGGGTTGTTATCTTGCTGTTCTGTGAATATTAAAAGTGTCATTTCCTATGTATCAACTGGAATCTGCTTAACTGCGATACTTTTATGGTATGGGGGATGGATTTTAAACATTATTTTTATTATACAAATCCACAGAGAAGTTTAAAAATGAGAAGTTTATTATTGTAACACTGTAAGAATTTTCATGCTTCTACTCTTGCAAAACGAACAGAAATTCATATTGAAATGTACAAGTGTACCAGAGTCATAGTTAAAGTTTCATATTGATATTGTTCAAAACGAGACATTTTCAATATCTATATTCAGTACTTCCATTTATCTGTTAAAAGATGCTGTTTAAAGAAACTACAATATGTGCTTCTAGATATTCTATGTAAGAGCAAGAAGGAATTTCAGAACAGTGTGGGTTGGGCTTTGTTTTGTTTGTTGTTTGGGTTTTTTTAAGCTGATAATAGTTCTGCAATTTTATCTGCCTGCGCTCAGTACCAGAGGAACTAATTGAAATTTTAGGCCTTGTTTTATACAGTGCAGATTAAATATCTGTTCCTGAAATCAATGAACATTAAGAAAAATCAGTGCATAACAATGCACATAGTTGATTACAGTTTGCAGATGACAGTGACTGTTGCTGTTCAGAATTATGCCCTCTTCATGTACCTTTGTGTAGTACTCTGAAAAAAGCTCGATTTGCTCTCTGAGGACACACACACATGTATTCCTTGCTTAGCAGGAGTATGGATGTAAAGCTTACAGGTGAAGCAACGACCTGAGATCTTATGACCTTTGTCTGTACTACACTGATCAGGCTTTTACATTCTTCCTTCCTCTCCTATCTGCCTGAAGTAAATATAGTGAAGTAAGTGTCAAATTAGAGTCTGAGAGAAGTTGGAAACCAACCAGTTGTGCTTCCAGCCAACTTCAAAGAGTGAGGTTGTTTTTTTCTTCCTTCTGAAACACAGAATCTTGTTGGATATGGGCTCCAACTGTTTCTCTGAAGTCAAGTTTTTCGGCTGCTTTAAGATTGCCTCTATGTTTTTCTCCTCCCTTTGTTTCTTTCTACAGAGTCTTGGCCAACTCCAGGACTACCGGGTGATCATTAGCATTTCAGCAGGAGACAATGAATGGAGAGGCACATGTGTCACCTGTTCCATGGTGACACTGCAGCCATCACTGCTCTGCAGGGGTGCTTCAGGGATGCTGAGCATCAGGGGGCTGAGATTCCTGGAGAGAAAGATCTGGGGATTTTTTTAAGAACTAAATTGCATTCCCTTAACAAGTGATCAAATATGCAGGAAGAAGAATGTCTTACAATCACTTTATTCTGCTTCAAATTATTTTTTAAGAAAATACTAAGTTAAATCCTAGCAATTCACTAAGATGTCTTTCAGGAATCAAATGTGACAGCAAAGAATGGACTTTCATTTTCACCTATTCAAAGTAATGAATTGGACCTTTTTTTCCCCTAATGTTCCACATCCTGCTGCCATCAAGGACAATGACAAACCCTTATTGACTATAATGGGGGAAAGGTTTGGCTTTTTATCAGGGCTAAATTCTAATTCAGCCTGAAAAAATAGGTCCTCAGCCAACTGTACTTTGCCATGCCAGTATCACATCTGGCCCGCATATCTTTACATTGTGCATATTCAATCTCCTCTTGCTGCTGGAATTTTCACCGTCTTTGCCCCATGCTATGGGCACCTGGAGTTGCTCTGAGATGCTGAGCAGTGGATCTTGCAGAAAAGGTGTGGGAAGGTGAGGATAGTCAGACTCTGGAGAGGTGCCAGCTGATCACCAGGAGTCTGAAGCATCCCTCACACTTTGATACTGCTCATATTGGCCAAACAGAATATGTGGGAAGTGCTTCCTTTCCACTCCCTGGGACTAAACCTATCCCCCACCACCCTTGGATGGATGTTCCTCAGCCTTCCCAGACCATGTACTGCTCTCTGTGTGCTGCCATGGCTGCTTGCATATGTGTGAGCAGCAGCCGTAGCTTTGATGGCAGTATCGACTGCCCTTCCCCTGGATCGTGGATCATACTTCCATATGGGATGAGGGATGAGGGATGAGCTTATTTAGTACTCTGTAATGCAATCCTGAAGTTACTTCAATCCTGCCTCCTGCTTCCTCTCACCTTTCAGGCAAGAGAGGTAATGAGTGAACAGAGATGAGTGGAGGGGCAGCACCAAACCTCCCTGTTCAGACAGGAGGAAATTAAAGATAACGATGCATTGCTGAGGCTGGAAATTGCGGGCGGGCAGAAGAACAGCGTTGGCTTTCCCGATCGCCAAAGGCACTGCTCACTCCCTGCTCATCTAGTTCATGGATTTTTTGTTTCATTTCTTCCCCTGAGCTTGAAATTTATCTATAACCCATTCCAAGAGCTTCAATCTTACCTTTGTTGAGATGTTTCTTGCTTCCTACAGTCAAATTTGGATGGTGGTCCTGATTAAAGTGACATTTGCTTTCGGGTATTGCCACACTTACAACATTAGGAAGGTGGGAATGGCTTAGGAAGCATGAGGTTTGTTTCTTTATTATTCTTTTTCCTTCCTCTGCCTTTTATTATCTTTTTTCTTAAGCCTCTGAGGAATTTCGGGAGTAAGTTCAAACTTCTCTTTCAGAGCCATAAAGTGCCTTTCCCTTCCCTTCAGAAAAGGAAGAAGGTTTTATGGAGTTTTGTGTTTGTAGTTTGTGTGATGGGTCCAGGAGCCAGAATTTTAACCCAGCTACACAGCTGGATGATGTGATGCCACGATGTCTTTCTATTCACCCATTTTTGGATAAACCTGATTTTGATTCAAGCATCAAATACCTTATCAGTGTTTGCCTTTGTTTTATGTGGATGGCTTACACTAACTTCTAGTTAAGTGCAAATGCTGACACGAAGTAGGCAGCCATCAGCGATCACCCAGATTGTTTGGAGAACTCTTCCAATTAATTGTGTTACTTTGCAAAGAGAGAGTTTAGATAACCAAGAGAAGCTGCATTTTATAGGACATATATATGTGTGTTTATTTATAGCTCCATATGCATATTGCTTCCTATGTTGGAGGGGACAAAGAAGGACACTGCTAGTCCTAATGATATATTGGAGTGCAGGGGAGAGAAAAGGGCTTAATTCTTCTCTATGCAATGACAGAAAAATTGAATGACTTTCATAAATGTTTCTTCTTCATGTTTGACCCTATGGGTCCCATTCATGAGTGTATTTAAGGGGAACATGCCTCCAGTGTTCTGTGTCTGCCAGCTTTGCTCCCCGCTCCCAAGGATGGCACAGTGTGTGCTTTATTTCTGTGTGTGTGTGGTTATTCCTATATGAATATTTTAAAATGGTTCACGGTGGGGAAAGGAGGAGAAACAAAGGGCTTATCACGTTTTCTTCTTTAAAACAACAAAATAGAAATCAGCGGCTTTGTACAGATCAAGGATGCACTAGTTGTGGTCAGCCTGTCTCTCCAGGAATGTATCAGACTTTATCGAGGATCTCTGGATAGTCTGAAGAAATAGTTAGAATTCTTAATGACACTTCATTTTGGAGTGACACTTCATTTTCAGAACTGAGTTGATTAGGAAGATATTACCCATCTTCAGATCTTTGCATTCATCTTATTTTTTTTTTTTCCTACTTGTTTGGGAGTGGGACAGAAAAAGGAAGGGGGGAAAAAAAAGGAAGGGGGAGAGGGCAAGAAAAAAGAAAGCTTTTCCCTTTAAAGTAAACCCTTTCTTAGGCTTAGCCTTTTTACCCAGATCCCGGCACCCAGCTCGGGCGAAGCGAGAGGTCCAGTGAGCGGCGATGATTGTCAGGATCATGTGGTGCGTTCTGTGGGTGCTGTGAGAGCCGTGTTTATCCAGGGCCATGTGGAGGTGGGCGGGTGCCTACCCGGGGACAGGGGGACAGGAGAAGCTGGGCTCCTGCAGCAGCCACGCTGTGAACAGCCCACATTGACTGAACTGTCTAACCGGACTAATTTGCTGTGCCTGTGGGCTTGATAAAAGAAGCAGCTGCTGGAAAGGGCTCGCTCAGATGCATGTAGATGAGGCTGTGGACTGCCAGAAGGATCCAAGCAGAATTTTTTTCTTCCTTGCTGCATTTCTGCTAGAATCCCTACCTCCGGCTCTCGTGAAGTTGCATTGATCAGGTAAACTATTTTAGTTGTTCCCTGCCTTTGGTGCTGGCTGGCCAGCGTGCCAGCCCATGGGATGGACAGCGGGATGAGCGGGCTGTGCTGCAGGGGTGGCAGGAACAGCTCCCTTTGGAGCAGACACACATTTTTCACTGCTCCCTGCGAGCTGGCAGTCGTGAGGCTTTGAAAATTGTGCAGCCATGTTACACAGCCACAATTATTTCCCCTTCTCCCCCTCTCCTCCCCGTTTAATTTTGCTGTGAATAAGGCTAAGTCTGGTATTTCTCGTTTGCATCTGTCGATGCACCAGCCAGCCATGTTTTTCATATGATTATGTGCTGTGCGGGTCTTGCTGGGAATGCAAAGATGTTCGCTGTCCTTTTGGAGTCAAGCCCTTTACGTCTTCTCCGGGGGGGGGGGGAAGGAAAATATCTGTAGCATGCTGCATGGATGTCTGTGAGTGCTGGGGACGCAGGCTAGAGGGCTCGTTTGGAAGCAGGGGGAAGATGAGAGCTGAAGGCTCCCCACATCCCCTAACCCACCAAATTTGATTCTTTGTATTAAAATAGGTGTTGCCCCATGTCATCCCCCCCAGTCCCTACCCCCTCCCACATTTGCATCTATTTTTAAGTGTTGATTAAATAAAACTATGGCTCAGCTGGAGAAAATGAAGAAGAAAAAAGGATGAAAAGGATGGCCTTTTGTGTGGAGATCTTTTGTGCGGCTCACCCGCCCCCCTACAGCTTCCCGGAGTAGTACCAGCAGCCTTTAGTTTAACTGGCTGCTGCCTGCAAAAACAGCCTTGCAGAATTTGGGGAGGGGGCGCGGGCCTGGGGGGGAGCTCCGATGTGTCTGCTTGCAGCGTGAGAGAGATGTTAAATGGGATTGAGAATCTGCAGACTGGAAAATGCTGCACAATTTAACGGAAAGGGTATTACCTGCAGGGATTAACCCTGTTTACTGACAATCTCTTTCTGCTTCTTCACTTCACACTTGCTGTGTAATAGCTGTGGCGTTTCTGCAGCAAGAGCCTGGATGCTTTGGAGCACAGGAGTGATTTTACCTGACACATTTGAGAAATGCTCTGTAAATGCCTTAAAACCCGAGCGTTTCATTTCTCCTCGAAGGAAGCATTAGAAGGTGTTGTCCCTCCCTGCAAGACGTGTTAATCAGCAGGTTACACCTTTATGAACTTCTGTGAATGAGTTTAGAATTCACTCACTGTGAATATTTCCCCACTTTTCCCCACTTCAAGTGCTTCCTCCCCAAATGTATCTATATGCAGTCCTTCTTCTAAGTGTTGCCACTTTTGGGGTCAAGGCTGGTTTGCTGTAGGGGGATTAATGGCTTCTGTGTTATGGGAGGTGCTAGGTGTCTGAGAGAGCCCTGGCATTCCCTTTTGCTTGAGGAAGTGCTGTTTTATCCTCACAAATACATATAGATGGAGATCCTGGCTAAGTGGGGGTGATTTTGAGCTGTTCCTTGCCTGCACTGGAGAGTGGAGAATCTCTTCTATATCAGACCTTAGTTTCAGGCTGTGCTGTTTTACAGACGTGGGGGAGCGCACGGTACCTTGAGCACACTCACCCACTGGAGACCAGAGCTCTCAGTTCAGTGGTGCTTGTATTGCCCTGCTTTCCCTGAGTCTCAGTGCCTCATGCATGCAAACTCATACCTGAATACATAAATTCGGCTTCACAGCCTGATTGCTGTTGGCCCTCACAGCCAGAACTGAGCGTGTTGCAAATTGCAATGTGCCAATATGGGCTGTATGTAAAACCTGATTTTCTCTATCTCATTATAAAAACTGTAATTAGGCTTGCAACTGGGTAGTTTTGAACACACACTCATTGCTGTGGGAATATGGGGGTGTCATCGTGCAAACATTTTCCAGAGTTTCACAGAGAGTGGAGCGGGTCAGGGCCATTCCTGGAGGGATCTAAACCCTAACCCAGCAGCCTGAGCTTTGTTGTTCAGGATGTCACTGCCTGATTAATCCCTTTTCTTGTGGGATATGGGCTGAGCAGAGATTGGCTATTGTCAATGTGAATTATGGAGTGGATGAGCATGTCATCTGTTGCTTTTAGTGGTATGCACTCTAAAATACTCATGCAGGCAGTTGAAATAAGCTGAAAGGAATCTGAATGAATGAAAAGAGTAAAAATTGTGAAACTTCAGGTTGCCTATGGACTGTCTCACCAGAGCAGGATGCTTTGTGGGGATTCAGATGCCTCTGCTAGGATCAGCACATGAAAACATAAGTCTGACTCAGTTATCAGTGGGTCAAAAATATTCAACTATCCATTTAAAAACAACAGCAGCAGCAAATCATTGGATAGAAAGTTTTAATTTTCCAATTTCTGGGTAAATTTCTAACTATGACCTTTATCTGCTTTTTGTTTGCCTTTGTTTTTCTCCAAGATGAAAGCAGGTGAATGCAGAAATGAAACAATGAGGTGAAGTGCACATAGAATATTGCAAACCAAAAGTGTAAAATATAAAATTATTAAAAATGAAAAAAAGATCTCTTTTCCCCTGTCATCTCCCTTGCAGGCATAATTAAAGCTAGGACCAGATTTCAGACAGAGCAGTGATTTTCAACTTGATGGCGTCATTTTTAAGCCCTCATTGGTTTCCTCGCCAGCAAGTGGTGTCTGGATGGATACATGATTGGAAAGCTAGTTTGCAATACGAGGTGCTGTGTTTCAGCTGTCCCTTCACAGTGTATTTGAAATACTGGTCTCCATGTGTCTTCTGGCATTATGTAGGATGGTGAGATTGTCATACTATTTTCTTAGGTTTCAATTAAAAAATAAAAAAAGAAAGAAAGAAAAAGCTTTTCAAGATTTTTGGATAGTAATAAGTAAATAAGAAAACAAACAAACCCTCCATGCAACTGCCTAAAAGAGTTTCACCCATGATGATGATCTGATGTATAGGTTGTCACTCTGCTTAAATTCCACAGCAGAACTGTGACACCATCTGTTCCCTTTCACTGTGTGCAAAAAATGGTTTCCTTTCATTAGCATTAAGCTGCATAAAGAGACTGGAGATCTAGAAATATCCCAGTCTTTCCCTTACACATACCTTCTTACAACAGAGTTCATTGCAAACATCACTCCTATTCCTAAGAGAAGGGGAGGGTTTGAGTTATAAGCTATTAAAGATCTTTGAATAGCAGGGAAATAAAATAAAAAATCACCCCATCTATATATTGCAATGAAACCAGAAAGCTTTCTGAGATGTGTTAAGATGATGTTGATTCAGAACAGCTGTCTTTACTACTGCATCCCCTGAAGGCAGTAGGGCTGCTGTCTGCCAGTGTTGGTGGTATCTGGACTGCTTTGGGGCCTCTTCGATGCAGTGATTTCCTGAGTGTGGGTCAAACCCCACTGTGCCCATCCTCAGAATGTGAGATTTTAACTTACAGTAGCCCTCTTTTCACTAAAAATTCAGATCAGAGGCCTCTGCAAAGTCTTAGTAAGGTCCTCATTTGTAGAATTGTTCTGGAAGTTATGCATTTTGCTTTCACTGTCTCTTTTCATTGACCACACCGTGTTTTAATGTTATTTTAATGCCAGTGCAGTGACCTGTTGGTGATGACACAGAGATGTGTATTCAGCACTGCCCTGTTGCAGGCTCGTCCTCTGGCCACTGTGTTAGGATAACCTGGTAGATAAATGCAAGGCAGGAGAAATCAACATCATTCTTCTCTGAAATGCTATCTATATGTAAATCTCTGGTCCCATTTATTCCCCCTTAAAAGTTGCAAAGCACTTTCAGTTCCTGTTTAGTGGTTGCTCCCTCTGAATTACATGAAGCAGTGAGAGAGGTCAGCCAATGCTGTCCTGCGGGAATGAAACCTCTTTTTGTTGTTTTTCCACTAAGCTGTTGCAAATAACATTGGAGATGCAGCGAACGTAGAGGAAAACAAGCCACCAGAATTACACTGCATACCCAGTGGATCTCAGCATAAAATATTAATCAGGCACTGCAGATCTCAGTTGTCATCTCTTCGTATGGAACAAGGCACAGAGCCCCACTCCGCCCCTTCCTCCCGAAGGTCCCAGAATTAAAATATTTGTTAGCTGTGATTAATAAAGACACCTGACTGAGCCCTTGTTGTCAGGGAAGAGTCTCTCAGCATTTTAGATCAGGTTTAAGGATCAGACTTCAGAGCTTGGTAAGCACAAGCCTACACTGAAGGGAGTGCAACATACTTGGTTTAAGCTTATGCCAACTGGTGAAATTCAGTTCCCTCGGATGTAACAGTGTTTGTCATGACTTAAAAAATGGTTTTGCCCAGTTATCTTTTAGTGATTCCTATTTCCTTTAAACCCCATTAGTTCTTTTCAGTTCTCTTTTTCAGCAGTGAAAAGAGCACTGTTGCTCAGGTGCATTTTGAAACTTCAGTTCTGGTGACATCTTCCATTCCAAACCAATTTAATACCACCACAGCTCTTTCTCTACAAGGTGACAGGCTGGGGTGAATGAGTTGTCAAGGTGTAGGAACTTTGCTTGTCATACAGTCACAGGGAAAGGCTTCTAAAATAAGATATACTCTTGGATTTGGCATTGTCTGAGCAGCTGGTAATTTCTTCTTCACCCATCTAGTGAGGGCCTGCTAGTTCCTGGTCAAAAGAGAGTAGCATGTCCTCAACATAAAGCATGGTTTGGTTGGTAAGTTTATGCCTTATAAAGAGACTTAGGTCTTTGGGATGCTGTTGTGCATGACCTATGTTTTTACAGATGGAGCTGGCATGAGCTTTTTTCTACCAGAGCCTTCTCTCCACCCAAGTAGCAATTTGCATTAAATGTGTCAGAGCTGAATAAGTTTTAAATTTTTCTCCTGATGCAAAATAAAAGGTCTGATTTTTACTACTCAGATTAAAATTGGAGAGAATTTGACTACAGCAATATCCTGGTGAAAGAGAAGGCAGGTCTTTGTACTGACTACACTGTGAAAGTCCTGGGAGCAAAATGAATCCTGTGCAAAGCAGTTCTGATTTGGGGAAATTCTCCAGGAATGGCTCCTCTGAATTCTTGCCTAAATCACATTGCTTCAAGTCACAGTTCTTAAATGGCCTACAAAAATATGGAATGTAATTTGTGGCAGCAATTTGTGATCCAGTGTATAAGAAACTGATTTGAGATAGAGATGGAGGAGGCAGGATGTGTTGGAATTCAAAATGTTAGGCTGCAGATTTTGCTCATCATGATACAAAGTTAACACCCGTCCTCCACCACCCTGTCCTGGTACAGAATTCCCTGTGTGGAGTCCCGAGGGCAGTTGAGCTTTGTGGCCAAGTGTGTGAGTGAGCTGCATCCTGCCACATCAGTGATGGGTGGGTACCCAGGATCCAGTCCGGCCAGTGGAAGAAAAATGGTGGATAGTAGAAGGAGACTTGAGAAGGGGTTAAGCCATGGTGCTGAATGTACTGAATATTCCTCAATTATGCTTGGAAAAGAATCAGATCTTCCCCTCAGTGTGTGTTGTTGCGTCTTGCAGATGTATTGAAAGTCTGTGTTAGAGTTGTGAGCAATTAACATGTTTCCTGAGGACACATGGAGAGAAACTAAACTTGCATGTGATCTACTGCAGTTCTGCCTTAATAGATCTTGGCTATGCCTGTGATTTAAAATGGCTTTACTGACACACAACCATAGTTAAGTGGTGGTGTTCTGATTGTGTGGACAGGGTTCATGGTGCCAGTGCAGGCTGCTTACCCCCCCAATTTGAGTCATTTGCTGGGATGCTGTGACTCTTCCCATTGCAATGGGTCAGACTTTGGTCCAAATTCAGACTGGCAGTTTTCACGTGGAAGAATGTGGTTTGGCTTCTCTCTACGGAGATGCTTTCAGAAAAAAAAAAGTAATGAATACAGTTAAATGGGAAATAATTTTCTTTCCTGCTAAGTCTTTTAA
Organism: Corvus kubaryi; assembly: GCF_017639235.1. NCBI lineage: Eukaryota > Metazoa > Chordata > Aves > Passeriformes > Corvidae > Corvus > Corvus kubaryi. Next base: position 6,226,298 of record NW_024580670.1, read on the forward strand.
GGTATCTGGAGCAAGAACATTTTTGTAAGTTCAAGACCTATTGCATTTTCTGTTGAACAAAGATGAGACACAAATGAAAAATAACCCTCATTGCAGCCAAACCACATTCTGGGGAGAGTATGGGAGAACTGGCCTTTAATAAACTGGATTGGCGCTATCACCATGCTCTTGGAGCATGGAAAGCACATCCAGTTTAAGCACTGCTCAGTGGAGACCACGTGCATACTGAAAGGAAAAGGACTGGGTGAACATCTACATGAGGGGGGAAACAGCAGGTAAGAGGATTTCTTGGAGAAGAGGAAAGGGTGGAGATGACCCTTTTATGATCTGGGGAATGGTATTCAGATAGTGTGGCATGGAGGAGGAATAAAGATAGTGTGTTTCTTGGAAGAAGGCTCCCAATCTCAAGGTTCAGAGATTTGAGATTGATTTGAGATTAAAATTATGTGATCTGAACGTATCAGTGACTTTTCTCTGAAATTTGAGTTCCTGATAACTCTTGGATGCTGTGCATGTGCTAAGACCTCATTCAAAACACTAAAATATAGATTTTAGAACTGTGCTGGATTGGGGCCACCATGATAAATAAAAATGTTAATGATTTTCCAGGCTCATACTTAAAATTCAGCGGTGGAAGTTTGCAAACGGATTGTGCAGATTGCCAAATTAGGTCCAATTACTCAAATTTAGATGAGCTTAGCATAAAACATACAAATGTGTTCAATGCAGTATTCTGCTTAGGTCTGTGATTTCACTTCACCAGGCTTATATTTGCATGAGTTCATTAAAATTGGTTCCATTTCTTTTTTCCCTTAGCATCGCTTTGAAAAAGTGGTATTTAAGCTGGAGAAAAATAGTAAAGAGCAGACTTGCAATTATACAATGAAGCTAACTGGAGTCATGCAGCACTGCTGTGGTTCATTCTGTCAAAGAGGGAACTGGAGAGCTCATTACTGAGTCCAAAGTTCAAACTGACCACTCTTTGTCAAAGATTCCTGGTGCATCAGTCAATTAATTGCAACCTTCTACTCCATGGTTATCCAGTCTCTGAAAAAAAAATTTCCACTTCAGCAGGACTCCTCTTGGTTTGTATTCTAATTAATATTTATTTTTCTTATTAAAAATAAGAACTTGGACAAGGAAGCACTGCTCCTCTTCTGTTTGTTAATCCTTTGGGACAAAAAGAAAAGGCAAGACATATCAGCCTGAACAAATGAGAAAATTTCCAGACAGACTAAAGGCTTTGATGAGGTTGTTACCTCTCTCTAAAGCCAAACAACCCTTTCAAAAGGTGATGGCCTGGCATCTCCTGGAACATGGAGACATGCCTAATTGTCTGTATTAATGGCTTTATTTATTGTTGTATAAGGTATCCAAATGTCAAAATAATATTTATGTTTATTTAGAAGTAACACTTAATGCTCCAGTAAATTATGGTTTGTTATTCAGAAGTTATTTTATCTAGTTCACAGTCCAGATGTGAAAAAGCAGACTTTGCTTGCAAAACCACTTTTTAAAAAAGAACTGTAATACAGCTCTACACCCCCTATATGTGTATCTGTATTGGTATAAGAATGAATTATCCATGCTGTGAGTCTGAACACTTTTAAATAGCAGTTTAAACAATAATCTCCAGCAGTCTCAAAGAAGCCCTAACGTTTAATAAATTGGTAATGAGCTGCTTAAAAAGTGTATTATGGTATCATAACAGCAACTTTGTAATCGAGATTGCAAACGGTTTTTTCTGCTGCAAGTGGGTTCTGACCACCTGCTTTTGCTCAGCCTTCTCCAAATAATGGATTTCAACTTGAAATTCCTTGTGTGTGATGGGAAGAGGTTGTTCCACTTCTCCCAGTCCCTGTCTGCTGAGGGTGATTGCACAAGGTGTTTCCTCTCATTCTCCTGTTTTGTCAAGATGTAGAGATTTTGCTTTTGAAAAAGTGTTCTGGCTCTTGGATAAAATGGAGTGTGTCAGAAATTGTTTTGTAGAGGAGAAAAAATATTGTTGCTTGGTTCACTACCATGACAGTTATGCAGGTGTTTTCAGAATAGTGGAGTTTTTTGCAGGATGTAAAAATTCATGAGACAAATCCTCTGACCTCGGTAAACCGTGTAAACCTTAGTTACTACTGGGTGTGGTAGCTTAAATACCTTTCTGTAATCATAAAATTAGCCATGAAAATAGAATCCAATCTCTGGAGAGTCCAGAGTGTCCTATTTCCCCACTACTTCCCAGTACAGCACTCTTAATAATCTGTATGTGCTGGATCTGCCTTTGTTAGTGCAGCCTCTTTCGGCATAGGTGCTCCTGTGCCATGTTCTTCTCCCGACTGGAAACGGGAACAGTAGCTCTATTATTTGTGGAATGATTCCTGGTGAATGCTAACATTGCAGCCACTTCCTCTGAGTGCCCTGGTGCTGTCAGTGTGAGTTTTTTGCAATGGGAGATGTGAGTTTGTGGGGAAAGCAGTTACATACTTTGTTTCCACGCTGTCACAACTGAACCAGGCAGGGCAGCCTGGGCAGGAACGTCTGGCGCAAGTAGTTCTCACTTTCTTCCTCCGTGAAAGCTGTTGCTTATTCATTTCATTTTTTTCTCTACTGTATCTCAGAATAAAACCCCCTAGAAAATGCTGACCTCCAAGTGATAATTGTGTGAAGTTTTGAGGCTAACCTCAGTGGCTGAGCTGTGAAACAGAGGGTTGTAAATAAGCGCTGCACTTACCCTCGGACAACATTCTGGAATGAATATTTCGGCATTTTCACTCCGTCTGTCACTTCCAGCCAGACACTGATTGTATGGGACTGAGCTGCCACATCTAAAAAAACGATATTGCTAGTTTTTATGTGCCTCCCAGGACTGCAGTTAGAGTTCACGGGACAAGCAGTGTGTCCTGCCTGCCAGCAGCCGTGTTCCATGGGACAGCCTGGCTCCCTGGCCGTGCCAGCCCTGCTGCCCCGGTGCTCAGAGCAATGATGTATTTGAGCTCGGTGGGAGCCAAGGTATTTGACACCTCTGAAAAATGAGGTTTATATCAAATAGACTGTTCAAGCACTTTATAAAAATGAAGTCTTTATCCTTTCCCATATAAAACAAGACACCAAACTGAGGCACAGGAGGGAACCAAGCAAAGAGGCAGCTGCAAAACTCTGAAGCCTTCCAATGTTTGGACTGAGCTTGCTCTGCCAGGATGATGCCCTGCTAGAGAAGCAGGGGGGACAGTAAAGGTAAGCAAAGAAAGCAGTCACTAAAAAGAACATTTAATCTGAACTCTTCTAATCAAACATGCTTTGAGGCTTCCCTTTGCCTTTGGAGGTCAGAAGGGGCTCCCATCTGCAGCTGGTTTGTCCAAAATTCATGTGACAGAGGGCAGTGTTACCTGCAAACCAGGTTTTGTGGTGATGGGAGGTATGGGGGGAGATATGGTCCAGATAGGATGACATTTTCTGGGTGTCACCTCCCTCACAGGGAATTACAGGACATTTCATCTGTGGGGACTGGCCAGCTGTATGTGTCACCCTAACGTGTGTCATGGTGTTCTGTGCTATTCCTCCAAGAGAGGGCTCTGACCTGATGTGAATGTATGAACTCAGGAATCTCTCGCTTCTGTCTTCCACCTTGAGATTTAGCAAGCATTACCTGAATTTGGATTGTCAAGACTTGAAAATTGAAGAAAAGACCTCTTGGTCTTCCTATTTAAGTGAGATGCATCAGGACCATCTGTATTTACTCCAAATTTATGCAAAAGTAATGCTGCCACTCCCTGCATTTCCAGAGACAGAGAAATCGGGGCCATCAGTGTTGTGCGCTTGGGCACATTAGAGGTTGGCCTAATTCAATTCAACTTAGGAGATAAAATACTGTGAGTGCACTTAGGTTTGTTGAGAAACCAAGTTAAATGTTTACATAAATACTCAGTCTGTGAAGCTCTTGGAGTGTGGCTTAATGGACAAAGCATAGTAGTTAAGGTATGTAGGTGGTGGTTGCAAATACATGTTTCTGACCTTCTTCTGTAACCTTGGGAAGCTTTTCCTTTTCTGTAAAATAGGGATAACAATGTATCTCTGATTTAGCAAAGTGCCTTTAAGCGACCTGATGAAGTGCTACATACAACCAGCCCAGGATAAGAGCCTTTATCTGCTGCGTCAGTTATTCCTATTCTAAGACTGGCTGCTGGGGGATTAAATAGAACCTGTTCCTCTATTAATTGAGTGCCCGAGTTCACATCTGTTCTATATTTAAACATGCAGTTATATGTTTTAAGACATACTTCTTTACAAGTTTTGTTATTAAGCACATGTGCCTTTCATAGTGTCATCGGGACCATAAAGTTTAAGTGCTGGATGCAGAAAGAGGAGAACAAGAAAACCTTTTAACCTGCACGTTATTAGAAATCCATTTCAGATGATCCCTGTGGAAATGTTACTGATAGTTTTGTTTCTGAAGGCAGACAGTAACTAGTCATGATTTTTCCAGAAAGGAAATGCTATGAACTGTGCAAAGCCTAATGAAGGGGAAGTGGCTGATTTATTGTAAACAGTTATAGCTTGCTGATGTTGCCTGGATTTTATGTTAATCTTGTTGTGTGGACTGTCTGTTGGGAATAATTGAGAAACATGGAGGATTGAGTAGCTTTTGTAGTCCATAAATTATTGTCTAATGAGTCTAGGTTGTAGTCTTGATCAGCTTCAGCACCAATTTCTTTATAACTTTTCCAGAATTTTAGCCACTTTAATATACCAAGTCATGATACATTATGAGTTCAGAATAGAATTGTCCTATAGAAGATTGCTTCAAGGAGGGATTCCTTTAAACCTTTAAAGAGAGGACAGGAGGAAGTGAAACATTAAAGAAAACCCAGTCTATGTAAAGTGTAAATTCTCTCATTTGAATTCTGAGCATATGTTTCTTTAGATAAAGAGATGCAATGGCAACAGTACTGCTGTATTTCCTGCTATTGCAGAAACTGGGAATGCCACATAAGACCTTCCATGCTGGGAATGATCAAAAGCCTCCCCCAGGTTTCTGGCTCATCCTTTGCCCTTAAAATGCCTTTTGGAGACAACATATGTGGAAGAAGTAAGAGCAGAGGACAAGGTGCCAAGGTTTCTGCTGCAATGCCCGAGTGCCACTGAATTCCAGGAGCCAGCTGGGTGCAGTGGGAGGTGAGCACCCTTTGAGATGGCTTCCAAAGCCCTGCTCTGCAACTGCCTTTGCTGCAGGATTGTCACCAGCCCCTTTTATTTTCTTCCTGGCCTTTACAGGGGCCAATGAGCAGTGAATTATCCATGATCCATAGGTTATCTCTCCACATTGACTCCTGATTAGAAAGAATGTAGCTCTGAAATAGCTATTTTATGAGAGTTCTGCTGCAGTCTTTTAGGGGGAGCACAGCAGAATGTACCGAGCTTAAACCTGTGCCTGCAACATCACTTTCTTTGTTAACAGGAATTAACACATAAAAAAAGGGAGTTTAAGGGTGCATTATGTAAATCAGTCCTAGATTTCAGAGAAGAGTGGCCTTTCCTCGTTAAATATGATCTTGAACCGTAAAATATGTTTGTGTATGATTTGTATAGAAAGTATGTGGTCGTGATAACTGAGATACACTTATTATGTATACTTGAATTCACCATCTCATCTGGACTTTGATCTTGTGACATCTTCTGCTTAAACAGAAAAAAAAATCGATGTCCAGCAAAAGAAAGTTCTTCTCTGCTTTCTACCCAGAAATTAATCTTCCACATGACATATTTCTAATATCACCCAGGTAGCTGGGAAATCCTCCTCCTTCCCTACTGTCTCGGTTTGAGACAAGTTTAGGGGGAAAGGCCCTGGAAGGGACATCTCCTCCACAGAAGACAGGTTTCAGCACTCCCTCCCCCACCAATATGAAAGGAAATTCTTGGATGAAAGCGAAAAAAACCTATTTACTTAACAAGCAGAGTACCAGCGCAGGGTACAGGAAAAATATGAGTGATGTCAGATAATAAACCTCCTCTCAGCAGAGAAAGCGGGTGGATTTAGAGTTCCCTCTGCGGCTGGCTCGGCCCTCCCGAGGTCCGAGGCCGGGATGCGGCGTCCCCGCTGCCGGTGCACGGGCCCGGTGATCTGGTTCTCGGATCACAGCGAGGCCCAACACTTCCAGAGGAGGAAGAAGCAGCTACCGCAGGATTTCAATATGCCAGTGTGGGAAAATTCTTGCCTCAGCTACCAGGCTGGCTAAAAGCAGGAAGCTGCTCCCTCGGCTCTGCAGCGGTGAGAGCGCGGGGGAGTGTGTGTGAGTCCTTGAGCACAAACCGTGCTCCGTTTCCATCCCCTTGCCTTCGGACCCAGCTTAAAGCTGCGGGACCCATTTCTAGGCAATAAGCAGGCCATAGGGGAATACAGTGTTATCATAAAATCACCCCAAGACACTTAGAAAATTCAGTGTGTCAGAACTGAGGACAGGATGGGAATTTATGGGATTTATGCTGCACCAAGCACAGCTCTTCTAGATGCAAAGATGCTGGGTGTTTAAAAAGGTTTCCTAGAGAGCTGAAGAAACAAGAGCTTTGTGCTACTGAAGCATGGAAATTTTTACCTACTCTATGAGAGGCCCACCTCTAGACTTGAGAGGGAGCTATGCAATCAGACTTGAAAGCTGTCACACTTCAAAGCTCTCTTTTTTTTTAGTGTTTTATTATTTCCTGCTGAGTTCCTATATCGATGTAAAAACATGTTCTGTTACAGTGCGTGTATTTTTATTAAACCAGTCTTTCTAGTTTTTCTGTGCACCAGTGTAAAAGAAGGAAAAGCTGCAGAGGGCTTTAGTAGACTGCTGCTGGGAATGGCCTCTGTATCTCCAGACAGGCTGTGGTGAATAAGGGTTACGTGTGTTTGTAACAGCTGATGAGTCCCCTTGATGTTGGTTCTAGCATGGCTTAAACTTAAAGCTAAGGAAGGCAGCTTGTGCATGTTGGCCAGCAGATTTAAAGCTCTCACGCTGTTTTTTATTGTTATTATAGTGTGGGGTAGCCTGAGAAAGGCACATTAGTCACAGGCCAGAGTTGTGCTGGGTGTGTAGACACTCAGCACAAAATCAATATGCAAGATTGCCAACAAGATATGATGCAAACTGATGCAGACAGGAAGGGACTCTGTGAAACAACCTGTTGGACAGTAGCTGGTGGTCCTGGCACCTGACAAAGCAGTGGCTGCCAGGAGGAGCCTTGGCTTTTAGAACATTACAGACAAAGAAGGCAGGGAAACTACGGTGTAGCATGGATGGCTGCTCACCACCTCTGCCCATCTGTGTTACTGTGAGCAGAAGAGTGGGATGGATGGAGCAAACACTGGTGGTGGCAGATGGATGGAATGAGATGTCAGTGGATATTCTACAACATGAAACAGCACTGTGTAAGAGACAAGGGCATGTGTTGACTTAGTAAGGTCTCATATTAATAAGTGTTTAATTATCTCTCTTTTTAGAAAAGAGATTTGACTTTGATTTTCTCAATTGCCATGATCCACACCTGGGTTGATTTTCACTGTGAGGGTGGCGAGGTACTGGGAACAGGTCACCCAGGGAGGTTGTGGATTTCCCAGCCCTGGCAGTGTTCAAAGCCATATTGGATAAGGCCTTGAGCAACCTCGTCTAGTGGGAGGTATCCCTGCCCAGGGCAGGGATGCTTGGGATTAGGTGATCTTTAAGGTCTATTCTAACCCCTTCAGATTTTATAATTCTAATGATAGTCAGTTGAGCTCTCAATGAGCTCACCACAACTCTCTTGTAAACTCAGAAGCAGCAGAAGCAAAGGTAGAAGGAGATTTTTGTGCCACAACTCTACTTTTTCGTTCCTTCTGCTTGAGGGAGGTTTGGATTTTCTCCACCTTTCACCCTTGGCAGTCTTCCATGTTGTTTTTAATTGCAAAGCAACATGGTGCTTTTTCCTCAGCTGGAAGAGTTGGCACATAGTTCTTTTGTGCAACTGGGACAATAAACTGCTGTATTAATCACTTCACGGAAGGTAATAAATAATAGCAGAACTGTTGCTTTTACCTCTCAGGTTTCTACTAAAATAATCTGACTTCCTGAAGGCCTTAGAAGTGGGATTATAAAACTGGATTTAAGTCTGTGTCTTTCCTAGTATCTTCTGCCTGACATTGCACCATGTGAGATACCAAAAATCTAATTGGCAGTGTAATTACTAAAATGTGTTCTTATTTGGAAGCAGGGTTGTAGACAAACTTTGTGTGTTGTATACCTGCTGAAGTCTCATTTAGGTGTGGGGAAAAGAACAGTCCCTGGCATCCTGAGCCATATGGCTTTCTGTGAGATGTTGCCAGGTGCAAGCTGCCTTTCTTCTCCAGCAAGATTAAAAGGAAAACCAAGCTAGGATTGCCCTTTGCGGATGGTTATAGATAGGATGTGAGAAGCCCTTCAAAATTCCTCTCTCAACATTGCTTATTTTGCTAACAGTACAAAGCATCGAGCACACACCACAGCAGATAAAGGGAATTTGGAAATCAGAGGCCCAAACCAGTTTTTCAAAGTCATGGGTTTTGATCTTTTGAGGTTGATGCTGTTTTACTGTCCCTACCCACACTTGTAAACACCAGTCTGGGAAAGCACAGCAGGGACAAGGATTTCAGAGACCCCACATAAAGATTGCAGGCTGGTGGGTTCCCCAGTGTGCCAGAGGAAGATGTTGCATTCTTTTTTTCTTTTTCTACTGAGGAATTGGAGACCCACGTAAAGTCTTTGTCAAGAAGATGTTACAATTAGAAGCAAGTAGTCAGGTGAGCTGCAGAAAGTGAGCATGTGAATGCACTTAGTCCAGTGCAGAGGTGAGGAGAAATTAATTTTCCTCCTTTATTTCACCATATTTAATTGCACAGTTGGTGTGTTGGTTTAACACAGCATGTTTTTAGTGGGGGCGGTAGAAAGTTGGTCTAAGGGGGACTGCAGTGAGATGCTGCAGCTCAGCTGGGCTCTGGTCAATGCTAAATGGTGGTAGCTGGATTTAAGCACTTGAAAATCTCAGAAAAACTCACATTTTGTGTTTACTTTAATTTTTGAAAGCAACAAGGATTGCTTGCTGGGATTTAAATACACTTAAGACAAAACAAATGCCAGAACAGCGCAGTTTTTCAGGCTAACAGTTAGCAATGTTGGTGGCAATACTTCTGTTCAGGGCTGCCTTGCAAGCAAGGCACAAAGCAGGAGTACCTGAAAAGCAGAAAACCACAGCATTTACAGTGGAGAAGTCTGTAGCCTTTCCCTACTGGGACATGGTGCCCATCAAATCAACAGCTGTTCTGCTCTGCAAGGACACTGCCAAGGTTATTAGTGTCTACAAATTGTCTTGCTGATGATCTTTTGTGAAGTATTTAATTTCTAGGTGAAGGAAGAAGGAGTGAATAAATTGCTTTATCCCTTGTCAGAGCTCTTCTTTATGAAGTGCAGTCATTTTACTCCCAGTTTGGGATTGGCTTGCATGTTTTTTAATTACAAAATTAAAATATTCTAATGATTAAACTTTGCTCAGGAGCAATAGCAATCTCAAATGTTTAAAAAAAAAAGAAGAAAGAAAGAAAAAAGCCCATATGTTAAGTTTCAATGTGGGTCATGTACACATGAAGTCTATTACAATATGTTAAAAAACAAGGTCACTTCAGTATTTCAATATTTCAAGGTGTTTCTACAGGATTTCTGTGGCCTGGTGTGCTACTGCAAGTTCCCAGATGCACCAGTGTTGCTACCATGAGGGAGAGAAAATGCCAGAGCTTCATGGAAAACTGTTAAATTCTTCAAGGACTGGCTACCAGAGTAGAATGGGCTTTGGGAAGATTTGCTTATAAGAGAAGCCTGCATGAATTGGGCAGACAGAATTGTAACAGGCTCAATAAGTGATCCTGAGCTGATTCTCAAGTGCTTTGGGTGTTTCTTCACTGTCAAATTTTACTCTTTTTTTTAAATGTGAAACAGTGTTTTTCATTTCCATGAATATCACTCAAAGTGCATGAACTGTGAGCACAGAGTTGCCTTCCTACACAGTGAGAACTGTGTATGCTTATGTGATTTTTTCATTAAAAAACAATGGTGGGAGATTCAAAATTCAGAATTCGTAAGAGACTCCTTAATAAACACAGATTCAACCCAGAGGAGAAGCTTTTCCTTCCAAATTGTATCGCTAGGAATTTTTAAAATAAAACTTGACCTATATTAGCAGTCCCACCTAAAATAGCATACCTTGCAGGTGATTTCCATGTGATTTTATTTCCTAGCAGATTACTGTGCTGATGGCAGAATTTCTTCTGTAATCATGCAACAGAAGTGTAAGGAAGCAATGGTAACTCAGCTGCCAAGGCAGAGCCAGAGACTCATGGTTGATTCAGTTGTTGGAAGAAACCTGGAGATTGGAAGAGATGGCAGAAGGTGTTGTTTCTGTCTTAGGTGGTGAGAGAACTGTCCTGTGGCAGATCATGGATATGACTGGGGAGAGTGACATGATGGAGAATGCACCAGTGAATCTGAAAACAAACCTGTCCAGTTTTGAAAGAGGGTCCAGAGACACAGGAGCAGAGATGGAAGAGGGAGAGGAGGGTGGACGCACAATCTCAGGTACAGGATGAAGAAGCTGAGTCTGTCAGGTGAAATACAGAGGGATTTACAGTGATAAAGAGGGACCGATGTCAAAATTCAGGGCCACTGAGACAGCCAGGCTGGTGACACTGGAGTGATGATGCTGGGTGGGTTATGCTCTGAGGTAGCGTTCATCTCACCTGACTGCAAACATCTACATCTGAGCTAATGCTCTAGAAGCCCTTTAAGGCCAATGCAGATAAATTGATGCTCCTGGAGTGCAGCTCAGCTCATCATGAGGTGGCTGTTGGCTTGAGCAGTGCCCTGGTTTGACTGTGGTTGTGTCTGGTCACTGAGAGCGTGGAGAGTATAAAGCACTGGCACAGTTTGAGGTGTCTGCCCTGCCAACCTCGAAAGCTGGGTGAGATCAATGCCACCCCCAGGACATGACCCAAGCTCCACTGCAGTTAACACAGGGTGTTTGGGTAGCCATTAAGGGACTTTTATCAGCAGCAGCAGCGGGGAGATATAAATGGCAGCACAGCAATAGAAGAGGTTTCCAGCAGACAAGGCTGAGCTGCTCCTTGCACCAGTGGCTGCTCCAAAAGCACAGTCCGCTGGTTGGGTGCCCACTGAGTGCTAATAAGATGGCTTGTGTTGCATTATTTTGTGAGGTGGTGTCAAAGGCTACAGAAGATCTTGTTAGTAGCTGCAGGAGGACTATGATATATTCTGATTTTGTTTTCTCCCAGAGGAAAATGGTAATTTAGTATTTTTCTCATGGAAATCAAATACTGGAATAAACTCCGGGGTCATGAAATCTAGTGACCCTGTTCCCTCAGGCAAACATATAATATCATCCCTTTCATAAACTGGTCAAATATTTGATCTCTCAGAAACCCAGCAAACTACAGGTTATGCTGATAAAAATAAGACAAGCTTATGTAGGGGAGAAAGTAGCATTGCTCTGTGTCTTTCCCTAGCTCTTTTGTTTGTTGTTTTATGCACTGTGGTGTCAGTACTCAGGGCTTTACTAAGGCTGTAAATATAGATTTTTAAGAGAAGATTTGGATTTGTTTAGTATTTGAACATCGTTGTGCTGCCCGTGGTAGTTCTCACCCATCTCCTTGTGGCTTTGAAATGGCAGTTGTGTTTATAAATGGCTTTAAGATAATTGACGAAAGGGGTGATTTGCATGGAGAACAAAGTAGTGCTGAAACTTTGGCTGAGACCTATCCACACCTTTTGGTGCATGGGGAAATATAACATGAAAAGGGGAAAAGGTTTTTTGTTGGATTTTTTCTCTCCACTTCCACTTGTCTTTGTTCCTGCCTGTGCAGGATGTCTGTGAAGCACAACTGCTCTATTCCCAAGATAATTTTTGAGAAGTAATCAGTTGGTCGAAAGTATAAATAACCTGTATCAGATTAAATAAGTGGAATAAAGTCCCAGAATTTATATTCCCCTTTATTATTAATGACCTTTCCTTATCACCCTGGAGAGGTAGCTAGCTGCCTTCAAGGGTATGTCCTTGCAAGAAGGTTGGAGCGCAGATCCATGGGTAATAGAGCTGGAACGTTAAAAACAGACCTAAACTGAGAAATAGTTGTAAAGATCTACTGAAGGTTTAGAGCTGATCACGTAGCTTTCTTTCTATGTGGGTTTTTGGGTTGGTTAGTTGGTGGTTTTTATTTTTAATTGTAGAAGAACTTGAGCCGTTGCTCACAAAATAATGAAGAGAATGAACTGCCCGCAAGGAAATTTAATCAAGTCCTCTATCAGTTTTATTTATTTGAGGTTAGTTACCATAAATAACCTTTTGTAAAATACTGCAAACGTCTACAGAAAAAGCAAACTGGGGAAAAGCTCTTGGACCGTGAAGTCACCAAGCTTTGCCAACACCAGTGCTGGCGAGAGGGTTGGGGCCGAGAGCTGGTGCTGTGTTGTGAAGCGCTGCTGCCCGTTTCGGAGGGGCGAGGATGAGGATGCTTCTCCCTCCGCAGGCGCTGTGATGGGCGGAGGCGGAGTGCAGGCGGCGGCCGCGCTTTACGGTCCCACCTCCGCATCCCCCGCCGCCTCCCAAGCCCTCTCCGCGGTGGGGCTGCCACCAACACGCCTTTTCCAGGCAGAAATCCTCCCAGGTACCAGGTCTGCATTGCCCACTCCTCGCTTGTGAAGGTTTTTCTCGCCTCGCCTTTCCTTCTGTGCTTGACATCCCGTCTTGCTCCGTGCGCCGGGGCAGGCGCGGGGCTCTGGTCCCCTCCCGCCGCCATTTGGTGCTGGCATCCCCTGGTTGACAGAAGCTGATGATTGATGTGAAGGCTGGGAGCAAACAGCTGCTGATTTGATTATTACTGTTTCATCTCCTCACCTTTTGGAGCATTATGGGAATACTTACCTTGTCACGCTTTAATGGCATTTCGTGCAGTACTTCCCCAGGAACAATGAAGGAGTGGTGTTGTACAGAGGTAGTTTAGAAATTCCTGTTCCAGTTCTTTGTGTTTATTTACAGATATAGGGAGAGAAGCGAAGATCTTGCTGTATGGAGGAATGGAAAATTCGTCTATTTGATTGGGAGCTGTTACAGACATAGATGTGCAATATGTTAATAAAGTAATTGTGCTATGTTGCTATAAAGAGGATGGCTTCATTATAAAATTCTTGGTTTAATACTGTCATTACAGCAGATGTATAGCATATGAACTAATTTGCATGCAGATAAGGAGGCTCTGACAGCTTGGTAGCATAATTACTGCATAGCATACAGCTCACTGGTGCTGGGAGCTGAAGCTTTTGCTGGAGGGGTGCTCATGGGACTAATTACATTGGCTTTGTTAAATTTAAAATAGTGTATAGCCAGGAAAGAGACCCTTCTCCTGTGCTCCACGGTGTTGTGCACAACAAGTTACAGAAGCCTTGAACTGCTGCAGCCATTTTAAGCCATGCAAATGCCTGGATCTCAGCACTTCCCAGTGTAGTGGAGTCATCAACTTGGATTTAACCAGGGTGCCTGTATAAACTTTCAAACGAAAGGTTTGAAAACTCTGATATTTCTGTATATTAGAGCTCCAGTTAGGTCCTTTGGATAAGTGAAGAAAACTGTAGCTGTAGTAACTTTGTTTTGTTCAGTACCTGATGGAAGTGGATGCTGAATGGGTGACCTCAGAGGGGTGAATGGATTCTCCCTCTCCGGGGTGCACCTATTGCCTTGCTTCATCACATCCGTGTCTTTGTGATTTGTCTCTGCTTAATTTCAAACATATTTCTGCTTCCTTTTTTTGCTTTGACTGTGTCTGCAGTTTTTAAAGATCTTATTATTGAGGTTCCTTTATGGATTTCAAAATGTTTAATTCATTACTAAGTCATTATAAACTGAAGGCATTTTATTTTCCTGGGGAAATCAAGGCAGTGCCACAGGAGATTATTTTCCCCCCTGCTACTGTCAGATTAGCTTGCAGAGAGGGGAGGAATTTGTGAATGCAGTTGACTTTGATTATGTAAGCTGGAAACTGGCAAACAGTATGGATTTATTTCAATTCCACTTACTTTAAAAAGAAATACGTATTAAACTGGGAGTGCCTTAGGGCATCAGACAAATGGGAAGCCAAGCAGAAAGTGTGTATTCCTCCCTGACCTCTCCTGCAGAGCAGTAGGTGATGCCAGGTAGCTGGGCAGACGGAGCTGCCGGGGCTGTAGGTTGTGCCGGGGGAGTGGGATGGTTCTGGCGAGGAGGATGGGAAGGAGACTGGGGCTGGTTTATAGCCAGGACCCAACTCTCTGCCTGCCTTCAGGGAGGGGAGAGGTTGCTGGTGTGTGCGGGGCACTGCGGGTTCTCACTGAGATCTTGATGCGATCGGCAAAGGGAAGCACCCTTCTCCCCGCCCTGTTGGTGACACGGCAGCGAGGGACCGGGTGATGCTCAGACAAGTGCTGTGACATCCTGCTTCAATCGGCTCCCGGGAGGTTTTACCCCTGAACCCCTAAGAGCCTGGCTCTCCTGGCAGGAGGGCCCTTCTCCCATTTCCTTACCTGCTGCCAGCCCCGGAATGGAGCTGAATGTGGAGCCATGCTCCTAAAAATCGTCAGCATCAAGGGACCACTGGGACACTCAGCAAGTCTGTCCCATGCTATGAGTAAGGATGTTGTGCTCCATTGCATTAATGTGTTCCCTCCCTCAAAGTAAACGTTGCAACTCCCACTCATCTGTGTCTATAATATCCCATGCTAAACAAATATTAGCTTACACCTTTTTTCTTTTGTGCTAAATATTTGCCCAGGTATTTTATTTTGCAAAATTCAAGCTCATGCTTGTATGATCTGCTTGCATTTTGTTAATCTGAGAATATTAATAGCCTGCTGGCATTGCTGCTAATTTGGAGTTTCTGCTGTGGAGTGAATATAGTAACAAATGTTTAGAATGGTTTGTTAATCTTACCAATGTTCATTATGTATTTATTAATAGTAATTAGAGCCAGTCATAGCGATGCATTTGGAACTTTTTGTATCAATCAAACAAGCATTTTTTGAGAGGATGATCATTTAGTAGGAAATTTAGTGTGTAAATATGTAAAAAAATAAATATGGTAGGAGAAAAAATACAGTAAAACACTGAAATGAATTAATAGTTTTCACCAAAATTTTTGTCTTGTCTGATCCTCCCCGCCCCCCCCCCCCCCCCGATGTCCCAAAGCAAAGTAAAAACAGGAGGAAGGAAAATATTTTATCCCCCTTTTTTTTTTTTTTTTTAATTACCCATTGAAACAGTTCTATTTGGGCTTTTTTCCATATATCAGAGATTTCAAGGCAATTTTTGCAGGTTATTCGGACAGTTTTAATATGCACATGCATGTTGAGATATTTTTCTTCTTTTTCCTTCATTTTTGGTGGTGAACTTGATTTACTTCAAAGGGTTTTGGTTTTTCAAAGGCCAGAAAAAAACACAGTTCTTTTGAAAATCAGGGTTCTGTGCTCTCTTGACTGGGTCTCAGTCACATAATCAACCCTTTCCCAGCCATTGGTGCTGCTCACTCCTCCAGATAATGTCACAATGTCCTTTTAGGGCAAGTCCTGAATGAGTCCTTTAGGTCTCTTGCAATTATATGAACAATGAAAAGAATAAGAGCATCTCTGAGGAGTCATGATTGGACTTTGTTGTTGTTGCCTTACCAACTCTGCTCCTCCGTTTATGCTCCTTAGGCCTGCTGTTGCCACTCAGGAAACAGATTATCCAGCACTTCTCCATCTTCCAGCCCAATCAGAGATTCCTCCTGAATCAGCAGTGCTTATTATTTCCAACTGTACATAATTATGGCAGAGAGGTTGCACCACCATAACTGGATAATGTCAGCAGTTCTATTACAGTGCCATACTTCTAGTGTCCTGAAATGGGGATATAAAATCTCACTTTAGCTTACAGTCCTTCCAGTGGTGAGAGATAAGTGTGTGCAGTCAGCCTTTAAGCAGTTAAAGAAACCCATAAAAAAATTCCTCTTTGGGATGTCAGTTGTGTAAAAGCTTGTTACAAAATTGGGGTTTAATGCACTTCTGCAAAACTATTAAGCACCTGAAGCTAGCAAATGGCCATGAAAATATCAATAATGCACAAGCACAGAATGATTTGCAGGTTGGTGCAGCAAAAGAAAAAAAATAAAATATGTGGGCTCCAGTTTTAGCAGGTCTGCCAAAATGTTGTGAATATTTAATGGTGAGGAATAACTCCTTCAGAGCTGTTCTACTCCAGGAAACAATTGAGTATACATATCTAACAATCTATTAGTACAGCTGTATAAAAACCTTTTATATATATTTAATTCTTTATGAAAATGGTACTTGACATGTGAGAGGTCAGCTTTTTGCAGTTGTTTTTCTTTATTTTTTAGTGGTATTTTGAACCATTTTTCTCACTGCAGTCTGCTCTCCCTCCTGTTACCCCCTGCCCTGTTTGCAGTATCATGAATTAAAGGGCTTCCACAGAATGAACCAGCTTGATTTCTTTAAAACATTCAATATGGTCTTTTTCAAACAGGAGAAGAGGGTGATAGTTCATCTCCATTTAAGAACTCGGATAGAAGTTCTGCCTCGTGCTCTGCTGCTTATCATATTCATGCCAGCAGAGACCAGTGATGATTGCAGTGCTCTCTGAGTTCTGACACACTTTTAAATATAGCATACACTGCTGTAAATTCCAGAGGTGATAATGAAGCCTGGACCCATGTGTCAGCAGAGCTCTGAACGGGTAATGCATTCCTGTTTGCACTACTGGTCCTTATTTGTTAGTTTGTGGGCACCTAGACTCCAGCAATGATGTCTTGCTTGTTTTCACTGAGCCAAGAGGTGAAACGTGCAGAGCAGTGGAGATGTGTAATTTTATCAAGGTAATCGAGTATTAACTATTTGTGTGTCCTTTGAGAGATGCACAAGGAGGGGGCAAGGGCAGGAAGCTTTTCATACAAGACTTTGTATAAACTTGTTGCCTAGCAAATGTTGACAGGTCTTTAGCACTTTGCTGTCTGATGACAAACTCCTTCCACTTCTTTGCATGGGGTGTAGGAAATGACTGATCCCTGTAAACTAGGCTTACTTATATAGCACAAATTCAGCAATCACAAAATCAGGATGTGTGCAGAGTAAGGGAGAGACTGCGTTGAAGATGAGTTAGAAACTTGCCCTAGGAAGCTCTTGGTGAGTGATGAAGACTTTTTTTCTTTTTTTCCAGAATTGATGAGCATAACCCTGCTGCTCTCTTATGCTTTCCTAATTGAGGTGTGAACCCATCATGCAAACCTTTACATATTCTGCGCTTTAATCTGAGCATGTGAACCAGGCTGGCTCTCAGAGAGGGAGGTAACCAACTTTGCCCTTCAGGTTCTCCAAGCGGAAAAAAAATAACCTTCCAGGCTTCAACCACTAGGAACACCTTCGTGTCTGGATGACCTGACAAATGAGTCCAGCTTCTTACTGCAGATAAACCAGTGCGGTCTGTGTGACAGATTTGGCCTTCCATGTGCTTTGCTGGTGACAAGAAGTGTATTTTGAAGCAGATCATGAGGGTGCAGCAACTAGCATCTTCTGTAGCCACTACTGGAAGTGGCCTTGCGGTCCAGTGTGGGAGGGTCTCCCCATCTGGACTTCTCATCCCTCTTTGGTGAGAAGAGCACACCCTTGTGGATGTGCTACATGTGGGCCAAGGGTACCAGAAACACCTGTAACGATGCAATTTCAGGCTCCAGGAGGAACAGAGGTTATCCCCTGCCCTTGGCTGTAGGGTAGAAGCAGCTGAGGAAGAGAGAAATCTAATTTAGCAGAGGTTTAACAGCTAACATGTTCCAAAAATTTTGATATGTGTTGGGGGCAAACCTGACATAACTGAAAAATCAGGCATTTTATCCTTCTGATCTCACCTATTTTTGTCCAAGAGAAGGACTGAAACCCTGTTGTGAGAGAGGGGGAAATTGCTTGAACTGGTATGAAGAAGATAAACAGAAAGAGAGAGATTAGATCGATCAATCGATTGATTGATCACCGTGGTCTCCTTATGTGCTACGCCAGAAAACTGCAGCCCAGTACAAAGCTGAGAGTTGACGAACATGGGCCTTTTGGTTCATCCATCTCTTTCTGCATTTCTAAAGATGTTCTTCCAGTTGTGTGTTACCAGCTTGCATTTGCCTGGACCACGGTCATCATCCACAGCTGTCTCCAAGGTTATACAGAATATCATTTAGAATTAGTTGCTATTGTTTAAATCCAAATGCAGCCTACTGAGGGCTGCCAGGCTGTGCTGCCCAAAGGGATGTGTGAGGCTGAGCCAGCAGTCGGAGGTGGGGATGTGCAAGCGGATCCGGGAGGGCAAGGGGCACTTGGAGGTGAGGAGGGGGTGGGAGCTGGCTGAGCACGTGGCACCACGCTTATCTGTGTGGAAGCGCAACACCTCGCAAACTTTTAAACCTTTAATCTGCAACGTGAATTTATATAAGGCTGCCTGTGGAGGTGTGCGGGTCACCGGGCTGCACGGAGGCTGGAGGTGAGCAGGGACCGGGGAGAGCTCCGGGGCGGCGGCGGGGCCGCTGCAGAGGCGGAGCGGGGGGAGCCGGCGGGGGCGGCTCGGGGTCCCGGCGGAGCTATCGGGGTCCCGGCGGAGCTATCGGGGTCCCGGCCCGGGACACGGAGTAGGGAAGGCGGCGGCAGCCGGGAGCTGCAGGGTAGAACCTGAGTTACAGGGGAGAGAATTTACGTTTTGAGGTGAAAATGAGGTGACTCGTCCTCGTCGGAGGCGCCAGCTCGGGCTGTTTCTGTGTGAATAAACGGTTCTATGGAACGAGCCACCCGAGACTGTGCCGTAGGAATCCTGGGGTGGAACCGGGAAGGAAACCTGGTCTGACTGTGGGAGTGGGGAGGGTAAGCGGGGCCCCTGTCGGTCACTGGAGCCGCTGTCGTGAAGGGGCTTTGGTCTCAGCAGCTGTAATGATCTATAAAGAACATACTGATTATAGGGTTATCTATAACGATATGTAACAGTTCCATATAGAACGATTGTGTAGCGATATATATATAAAATTTATATATACAAATTATTAAATACAATCCGGGACCGTGCAGAGCTGGGCAGAGCCAGGCCGGGTGCCACTGGTCCTGTTGCTCGCGTGGCCTCCCCGGTCCCCCTGCACTGTGGAACAGTGGGAGTGAGTCCCACCCAGCACCCTCCTCCATCGTCATTCCTCTCCCAGCCCTGGTGATCCCAGCCCAGGATCTTGGGGGAAGAGTTTGGTTCTGCACAACATTCTCAGGCAGACAGTGGGATTGTTGGGGTGTCCCATGCAGGGCCAGGAGTTGGACTCGATGATCCTTGTGGGTCCCTCCCAGCTGAGGATATTCTGTGATTCTGTGAGTGTGTGGCTCTGTCTATGCTGGAAAGTGTTGATCACAGGTGTGTAAAGGTCCTTGGCTGGATATGAAGTTGAGTGTTGCTCATAATCCAGACGCACAATCTCTTGCCCTTGGTAAACTGCAGCACCTGCCTTAACAAATCCATAAATACTTGGCTGCTGAGCTCTATCCTCAAATGACCGCAGTGTAGATGTGCACTTTGTAAAAACTCATTTGGAAGAGGCCTGCTCTAAACAGATGAATGGGTTGGCTTGGGTACCTTTAAAAAGAAGAATCCTCTTCTACCAGCACGCTTTACAACTCTGACATAATTTAGAACAACATTGTCCTCCTGAAAATTCTGCTACATGATTACAGTGTTGCCAGCTCTTGTGATTTGCAAACTTGAGAGCAAACCTTGAAGGAGATCATTTAATCCATTCCTCTACCTGAAGGCAAGAGCAGCTTTCCCTAAGCATCATCTGTGAAAGATGTGGTAGGGAGAGTTATTTTCTGCTCTTCATGGTTTCAAAGCCACTGACCATTGGGACCACTTGTAGCTGCTAGTGCAGAGCCAGTCCTCCTGCAGACTTGAATTTTTGATGTTGAACTCTCTTAAAATCTACCTGTAAGTGCTACAGTTTTTACCTAGACATTTAAATATCACCCTGGGAATCTGAAGTTCTTTGCATGGGAATGATGTATGGGAAAATAGGATGTCACTAAGTAAACAGGTGCTATCAACAGTTCACAAAGTTACTGGCCTGTGTAACACAGAGTATACAAAATAAAGTACTCATTTTCCTCTGCACTACTGTTAGGCCTGGGAGGAAGAAAAGCAAGCACTGGATGTTTGAGAATAAGCAGCTTTATAAATCCAGTTCTGTAAATATTGTGACCATTGCTACCTGATGAGCAGGTATACCAGTCTAGATAAATTCATTATTATTTGTAAATTCACACATTGTGGTAACTCGAGTCATGGTTTCCAAACAGATGAGGAGTGTAAGCTAAAGATCATGAAATAGTACCAGAGATAGCCTGTAGGTATGTTCAGCACCTGAGCTTTCATTGTGTCTTCTCATGGCCACATGCTCCATGCTCCCACTGGTCCTAAATGGGAATTGTTTGCACACACCAAGTGGGGAATAAACCAGGAAATCACCCACTGATCCATTCGAGAGGCTGTATGTAGATCTGTGACAAACAAGAGTCACAGCTGCCACTGGGCTGTGAAACATTCCTGCTGAATGACCCTGATCTGTGTGCCATGGAAAACACCTGTTTAGGTCTGTGGTAGCAAGAGCCTCACGTTGATCAAAGCAGGTTTCTCAAAGTTTGACTTTTTAAAAGTGTGTAAATTCATCGCTGTGCCTTTATCTTTTAGAAAAAAATCCTAATCCAAATTGTGGCTGATCAATGGTTGCATTAATTATGCACAAAAGGGTTAATTCGACCAGCCTTGTTCCCTTTGAATGCTGCTTTACCCTGGGAGGAATTGATTTGCATTATGCAGGTTGGACAAATTCACCTCCAGTCTGAACTTCTGTAAAAGTCTCCAGGGAAGGTCAAGTTTCTGTTATTTTCAATAATAAATGAGATTCCCATTGAGTAAAATGATCCAGGAAATCAGCTTCAGCTCTCGGAATAACAGTTCTGTGGTCTCTGATGAGGGGCTGGGAAGAACTGATAAGAGTTGGAAGAGAGATGAATGAATTTCTCCATGCTGCAGGTTTTACAATTCTAACCTAGTAGAATTGGCTCCCAACACAAGTGTTAATAACTTTTTATTTATTTTGAAGGTTGTCTCAGAGTTGTGATTTTCAAATACACTTCTTTACAGTCTTATCCTAGCTCAAGGAAAAATTTTATAGGTGAAAGACAGCTATAACAATAAAGGAGAAGATGGTATTTTTATAATAGACAACAATTTCTCACAGCTCACAGGAATGTCTTCCCTTCCGCATGGTTTTCTGCCAAATGGATGTTTGGAAGCGTTAGTAATTGCGTTTTCCCCTTCAACTCTGGAAGTAGCCTGATTTGGCTGAACAGTCAGAGGGGAAAAAAGAAATAATTAATGTGAATCATTCATCTAGAAAGTGCAAAGCATAACTTAAATGGCAATAGTGGTAGACAAAGTGCTATAGTGAATGTTTCAAACTTCAGATTTCTGTTGCGGTATGAAGTGATCTGAAACGAGTGAGTGGCAGTTCATCAAAAGGATGTGTGTTTTAATTCTGTTTTATTGGCCCTTTCCAGTTATTAATCTCAGAATTGCTAAAAATACATGGGATAATGGATGGTTGCTGTTCAAAGCTCTAGTTTACTGCACAGTCAGTGTGGGAAAGTGCTTTAGTTACTTTGGTTCTTTTGTATTGCCTCGAGAAAGAATTTTCCCCATGTGTTTTGCTCCAGAAGTCATCTGTTGTTTTTCAATGTATGCACATAAACAGCTCTTGCCATTATGCCTGAACACTGAGTCAGCAGTTCCCTCTGATGAAGCCATCACCAGGGCCTGTCATGTTTATCTGCACAGATCAGCATCACAGTGCACATAATGCTATTAGCTCCCAAACGTTGTCTGCTAACCACAGAATTGTGGGACACGAGTGACCTTCTGCTTTTTCCTTCCTAATCGGCTCTGAGCTTGGGCTGCCAGCTTGGCTGTTCTGTGCCTCCATTACCCATCTAAAAAATGGGCATGATTTCATCTTCCCACGTTGCTGGAGGCATTTTGAAGGCGAATGTACTGACAAATGGGACCTGCTCAGATTTTTTGATGTATGTTTGAAGATTTGGGTGTTCGTTTTATTTTTATTTTAAATATTTAAAATGCTTCCAATGAAATTATTTTCATTCATTGGACTTAGGTCACTCTCATCCTGCAGTGACAGAAGTAGCAGGGATTTCTCTCTTAATTTTCTTTTGCCTTTCTGCAACACATCCTTGACAGGATGAGAGAATATTTCTTAAAAAAATAGTGCTGGGAGATGGAGCTGCTGGCTCTCTCCAGCCTCATCACCTCCACCAGTACCATGGGCAGTAGGGATCACCTTAAATCAGCAGTGTCCTGAGCCAGAACCAAAAGACAGTATTTTTTATTTTTCTTTTTTTATCCACAAAACATTTACTGCCCCGAGGCTGTTATCCTGCAAAAGCTTGAGCATGTGTTTAGCACTAATCATGGAAATTGGTCTTGAAGCAATTGGGATACTTGTGTGCTTTGAACTGAGCAGGTGATTTGCAGCAAGTCCCATTATCAGTTCTGTACCAGCATCTGTCTGGCAGAGTGGTTTCACCTGCATCACTCCTCTGAAGGTCTCAACACAGCTGTCAAAGGATGAATGCTTCACACTTTGAAAATAAGTGCTGGAGTTTAGATTTAAACTTTGTTTTTTTAGTAAGGTCTTATCTGTCATATGATATTCTTGTCCTGAAGAAAGGCAGCCTGTCTCTCTGATAATCACTCGACTGTCCTTTAAGTCAAATAACATACAGATACTTCTGAGAGAATATCATCTCAGCGTTTCTTTAAAGCCTGGATCTGATCGTGTGCTTCCAGGCATTCATTTTCCAGGCATGTAGTGATCTAGGAGCATGAGAAAACAGATTTCTGGGGAAACTCTCTTCTCAACACCTCAGATCACAACACCCTCCACCAACCGGGTCTAAGCCGAGGAAGTAATTGGGGTGTTGAGGATTTCTTCTGTATCCTCTGTGTTATGCTGACACAAGTGCAAGCTAAAACCTGGTGGTGTTTTTCTTTGCAGGGAATTGGAGGCAAGACAATGAACAGCTCATTTGTTTGGGCTGCCAGACAGTTGCATGAGGATAATTATTGTGTGATGTTTATTTATGTTGGACTCAAACCAATGGTTGTGGGGACCTGGAGATACTCTGGAATTACTCACTGCAGTGAAAGTTAGAGCTGCCGGTGTTGTAGCTCCGTGGGGCATCTCGTGTTGTGTGATGCCCAGTCAACACCAGCAGGGCATTGATAAACTAGCAAATGAATTTAAAATGGCATTTAAAATTGGGACACTTGCAGAAAATTATTTGCAAGAAGCTAATAAAATGATGGAGTGTGTAATGTGATGGAAAGATTGTTTTGTGTGAACACAGAACTGTAAACGACTACACAGGGATATTTAACAGAGAGAAGGTATAACTAGAAATAATCAGATTAAATGAAGCAAAGATCATTTAAGCCAAGCACTGGAGTATTGTAGAGGGGTGTTGCTTGGCTTCAGAAAGGCAAAGTAAAGCATCCTGTGAGAGTGTATCCTATGAAACTCATAGGTGATGACAGGATTTGTAGGCAAGGTTTTATTGTTTGTGTACAACTGGAAAAGCAATAAAATCAATGGAGAAGCTTGTATACATCATCAATAACATGACAGTTCATTTTGGACTGCAAAGATGCAGAGTTATGTGCGACCTAGCCAGCAGGCTTTTACTGTACCAGGTAATGTTTTAATTAAAAGTGAGGAGAATGTATTGTAACTTGAATTTTCTTTAGTATTCTATTGCACTTAAAAAACTACAAGTTCTTTCTGTGTTAGAGCTGGGGGATGTGGAATTTGCAGAAAAGGAACTGTAAATAACAAAATATTGTAATAGTTTTTATTTCAGTGGGGTAAGAAAATACTTAAAATTTATGTATTCGATTTCTTTTACATTTCAACACTTCCAGTTATCAATAGGGATGAATCTGAAACTCAGACACCAATCAGCTTCTCAATGTTTTGCATTTTTTCAGCATCTTGAGCTGTTGTCTAATCAGCATCACAGAAGGTGAACCAGGATAATGTTTTCAACCAGCTGAAGTGATAGCAATCATGAAGAACTAAAACATGCCTTGCATACAGAGCTACTGAAAAAAAATGCAGGAATTGGTATCAGTTAAGAACAGGTAAAATTAAGGGACAGAATCTGTAGGGAGTATTGTCTAAATGTGCACATTGCTGGGTAGATTTGCTGTCTGTTCTAGTCCTTCCCTTGAGTTTTACAGCAAGTGCATCCATATGGTTACATGACTGCACATTTCTATAGTCTGCATCCTCCTTGCTATAGCAGAGGCATTTGCATTTTTTTGGTCAGTATTGAATGTGAAGCTGGAAAACTGCTAAGCAAAGGTGAAGGAGGATTTGTCAGGGAAAAAGAACCATCTGAAGCAAGGGTTGGTGAGTGGCCAGAGACAAAAATTGAGGAGCCACAGGAGACTCTGACGTTCCAAGAGTGTGATGAGGTTATCACAGTTTGAAGTCCATTAGTTTTACTGCATTTCATGGCTCTGAGCTTCAGGAGAAAGTATTCCATGGAGACAGTGTTTTCAGTGTACATTGTTCAGGGAAAAAGACTGCTTTTAATAACTATTTTGATGTCCTGTGGAAGTGTGGTGGAATGGGGGGGATGGTGGTGGTGGTTTTTTGTTTGTTTTGTTGGGGTTTTTTTTAAAAAGGGAAAAAAACTCTCTGCCTCCTTCTTTTCAGTAGACTGGATGTGGTCACTGAAACAAACTTGAGGGAATGCCTCAGAGATAAATCAATATGTTTTCTGTGACTCTCTATTTCTGTGTTGGAATTTTACAGGGATTAGACTGATGAACTGGTCTACCTGCTATTAGGTGAGGTGTTTTATTCAGGCTTTTAACTGCAAACCAGAGGTCTGCTGCAAAGGCAATTAAAGTCAAAAGAAGGAGTTTTATATCACACCCAAACAGGGATGACCCACATTGTGTTGTATTACAAACAGCAAGAAGAGGTAAAGACTCTCTATTGAGGCAGCTGAGCTGTTGGACATCAAATAATCTGAAATTTAGTACTGTGGCTTTTAAGTGCAGAATATCTTTTCATGGATATATGTGCACATATGTATGCAGATGTTAAAAGCAAACATTATTTTTGAATAGAAGCTGAATTGAAATACTGTAGGTGTTCAGCCTGTGTTGGAAATGCCATTTATTTTGAGCTTAATTATGGTATCTGATCATAGGCCACGTCTGAAGTCTTGAAGTAGAATAGAAAATAGGATATCTTGTTTTGTGGAATTTAAAATGTTTTGGTATCCAAGTTTTAAAGAGATGCATTTTTTTTCGTCCCATAATTGTGTCAGCTTGTGTAGTAGTGCTGTTGAGGAACACACCTGGTCCAGGTTCGTGGGCTCAAAAGCTGCAGATTGAGATGGAGACTGAAATGCACGTTAAACTCTGGGTGGGAGCCCCAGACAAGAGGCTGTGAACTGCCAGCCTTTGGGATAACAAAGGACATGAAGATGGGGGATGCCAGCCAGGTAAATGGATACTGAGAGACACTGCAGGAGCCTCCCAGTCCCAGAAATTAAAGCCTCTGGCCTTGGGAGTGTGACTGTCAGAGTATTCTTCCTTTGGTTGAAATAGTTGCACATATTGCCAAAACAAGCTTTCATTATTTTTTTATAAAACTGGTCGCTGTGTTCTTGTTCCCTGTTTTTCTGCTTCAAAACTCCGCTGCATGTCTTTCCCCAAATAGGAAGATTTCTCCACTAGTTCATGGTAGGCAAAAAAGATTGTATAATGTTTATAAAACCCTTAAGGTTTCTCAAAAAATCGGTGACCTTGGCTTATCTGACTTCTCTGGTTTTCTGTCTGTCTTTGCTCTGTGACTTGGCAATTCATCTTGCAAGAGTTTACAGTGTACCCAGTTCCAAATGCTGTCTTGTCCCCTCATCTTTTCCAAAGCCCTTTTCTCCCAGCCTTTGGTCTGGAACATCAGGCAAAAAGTTTGAGAGCCATTTATTTCTTACCTATTCTATGATTCTACTCCTGCATAACCTACTCAAAACTTGTACCAAGCCATGTGAAGATCTGATAGCTAATGAAATGCAGTTTTTAATACTACACTTCCTTAATCCAGCCACTCAGCCAAACATCACAGGGAATCAATGGGTGTTTTCTTTCTCAGCAGCTGAATACTGCTACTGGACCAATTCACAGCTTGGTTTAATGATATCCTTGAGTTATGAAGCTCTCAGACTGGGCTACACCTTCTCTTTGGCAATTTGGAGAAATCAGATAGCTCTGCAAGCAGATATGAAAAAAGCAGATATAAACCACGATAGGTTATACATCCTGATAAATTACTTATAAAATGTGAAAGTATAAATAAGACAATGCAGTATTTGTTTAAAAGTGCTGAACGCGTGGGAGCAAACCTCCATCCCAGCTCTCCTGTGAGTTAAGGGTATTTTAAGCACTTCCCCACACACACACCTCTGGCCTGTTGTATTTAATACAGATGTGCACATTCATATGGAATAGTGATCTGAATCCACGTTGTGCTTTTCCACTGCTCTGCCTCAGCATGGTGAGGCTGCAGGTGACTGAAGTGGGGCAGCCCCATGCAAGCACTGCAGGGATCAGACTGGGCTTGGGTTGAAATAGCCCAGAGTGAATGATCTACAGGATTAAAAATAACCAGCTAATCAGAGTGCTCTGTAATTATCCAGTGTAGGTATTTAATTTACCACCATCAGCCATAGCCTTCCCCAAGATAGACATTTCTACTGAAAGTAACTGTGATAATTTTTACATAGATGAAAGGTGGACCTTTTGAAATAAAGGTGTGTGCCATGGGTGTAGAATTATCTAAGCTTCTAAAAGTGTATATGAGAGAAACTGAATATAAGTGCATGTAAGTATATAATCACCTCGTTAATTTACTTTCAGCTAATTTCACTTTCTGTAAGTTGCATCCACACTTAGACAAATGGCAATTTTCACTCATTTCTGTACCAGTATTTAAAAGCAGAACATTACAGTGCAATCTCATTACTACTGCTTTATTGATTTATAAAATTACATTTTATTACACTAATCCGTATATTAGAATGAATAAAACTGTGCATAGCTACAGCTGAGGTATTCTTGCCAAGTAGGTACATAGTTTGCTTTTTCATCAGTAGTTCACAATTTAAATTAGTGGATGTCATGCTGTTGGACTCCAGAAACACAGGATTAATGGCAAACTCATTAGTTCATGAAGTTTAATCTTCTTGTGGGTGTCCCACCTCATGGGAAATAAGACGGATTTGGCTGCAGGTGTCTGGTGAGGTAACAGCAATCACTCAAAGAAAGGGATGTAGAGCTGCTGCTATTGTGAACCTGAGAATATTTATTATTTATGCTTTATTTGGTACCAGAATACTCTTTGCTTAGGAGAAAGCAAATGAATGCTCTGAAGGACACATGAAGAGGCTGTAACTGCATTAGCAAGTGCTACATGGCAGTAGAGCCACTGGTACTTTTCTCAGGTCAGGGGGGTGATGCTCTGTTTGAATATTTGGCATAGATCCTTAAATAGGTCTTTTTTAAGTGGCTTTCTTGGGGAGTGTGGCAGGTTTTATACCCTTACTTCTCATCATCAGGTAATTTATCAGTTTCTTTTAAATTGATATTACAGTGGTGAGTGATCCCCTCATGCTGAATTGGCTTCGTGCAGCCTTGGCATGGTGTTTCACAACACGCACAGACGAGCTTGCAAAGCCCCAACGAGGTGGCAAGTTATTTTTGTCCCTTTTAATCTGTTAGGCCCTGATCCTGATCTGTAGGGTTTCCTAAATCCCACTGATTTCTCTAGAATTAGGTTCCTGGAGTCCTTTGAGAGCCTGGGTTTGGCTGATCTTGTGCTATTAACTGGAAACAAACCCACTTTCTCTATCTCAGAGGGCTCTAAGGATAAATGTGTTGAAGATTGTCAGTGTTCTTATTTGGTGGCAGGGAAGGCCACTGAAATAGCAAAAATAGATTTAAAAAGGACAAAAATAACTTGCTGCCTGGAGGGTTTACGCAATCCGAGCTGCGCTGTGTGGCTTGGCTGAATCACTTCTCCAGGGAGGCTTGGGGCAGTCCGTGCTTCTTTGAGGGGAAGGGTCAGGGAGATGCAACTGGACTCAGCATTTCAGAGAGAGGGAAAACAGCTTCTGTGTGTGCTGAGGGTTACTTGTGTGCATGGCTGGCACAGCCCTTTGTGTGAAAGGTGTTCCTCACAAGCTGCTGCTCTGGGCTCCTTCTTTGGTCACTTGCTGGAAAGACTGGTGGGAGAAGGAGATACTAAGCTCTTTGTGCAAATCCCTTCCATCTCCCCCATGGAAGAAGAATGCTTTAGAACTCAGCCATGAAATGCATTTCTCTCTGAAAAGTGTCTGTAGAAAGAGTTTTGTCTTGGTCAGCTCTTTTCTGGGTTTAATCAGTCTTTCCTGCTGACCACAGTGACAGAAATTTGCTTTTATTCCTGCAGTTGTGTGTGTGGCCAGGAAGAGTCAATCAGCATCTGCTCCTGCACATGCATCATTAACAGGGCTGGGAGTTAATTTCTGGTGGCAGACACATTCTTCTTTGGATTGAATTTCTACTCAGCCACCAAGACACTTTGAATGCTTGTCACGTTCTTGGGGTTTATAGGTATCAAGACGCTGGCTAGAGAAGGGATAGACAGAATTTAAAATCCCAAAATGAGCTTTCTGAGTTTCAAGTTTCAGGAGAAAATTGTATTTATAAGCTGAGCGTGTTCGGTTTGTAACAGATTGGGCCTGTCTGAAATGTCCATATTTTATGTAGTTACAAATATGAATGATCCCTTACCCACAGGTATGTGGGGTTACAGTGTATAATGGATTGCACAACAATGTCCAAATGCAATTCCTTTTACTTATGTTGGGGAAGAAATAAGGTATTCTTAGTTTGAACAACCCCAGAAGTCAGTAAAATAAGGTAGTTCTGTGTACAGTGTCTTCTTACAGACTGGTTACACTTTATTTTTGTGTATGTGGATAAGGCTGTTTTTAGTACTGTGCTACTGCAACGTTCTGCCTTAAGCTTGGCTGCTGATCAGGTTGCCTCTTCTGGAGGCAGACCAGGTTGTCTTTGTCTTTTCCCTTCTCCATTTGCTGTTAGCAGATTTGTGAAGTTTGTCCTGCCTGGCAGTTATCTGGCACCATAGGTGACAGATGCAGGAGAGCCAAAGCAAGCTCTCCAAATAACCCTGCGATGTGAGAGAAGAAGGTGACCTCCAAACACAGTGGGAGGGAAAAGGGGCTGTTTTCCTAATATGTTTCTTCTTTGGCAGCTGAAGGCTTTTTCCCTGTAGATGATGAGAGCAGTCTCTTCTTGCTGAATGAAGATACCAGTTTCTCAGAACTGAGATGAATGAAAATACCAGTTTCTCAGAACAATGGGAAGAGCAGCACCCTGTCTTCCTCCCACCCCTGCCTTTCAGAACCTCCCACAGCAGCACTTGGCCTTGCAGCCTCCTGGGTCAGGAGCATCCCTGCACACTTCACCTTATTTACTGCAGTTGCACCCACTGCTGGTAACCACCAGTGGCTTGAGTCTGTATAAAATATGGTTGTAGCAACTATTATCATTACTTTGAGTGTACAATTCCCACATTATCTGCCATTTTATGAGATGCTGGTTAATGGAGATGAGGAGTAAATGACTTGTGGTTTGATCAGATGTATTTTGGTGGCTCACTGCCAGCCAGTGGAATTGAAGAAGGAGTTTGCAGAAATTACTGCTTTGCAAATGGGAGTTGTAGGTATTCTGCACTTGAAATGGTGACTTCCAAATTACTTGCTAGGGGCTGTTTTGGTGCACAGTAACAGTACTACTGCTCAAGAACTGCTTTTGTTTTAACATGGAAGCAATTGAAGTGACTTTAGCCCCACTGAAGCCTTAGTTTTGGATTACAATAAGCAAGATTCTGATTAATTTAGCAGCAGGGCATCAGTGACTATTAGCAGCTTAACTTGAAGGCCTGGTAGATTGATAAAGAACTAAACAGCCCCTGAATCATATATTAACAGTCTGGCCATAGTATAATTGAGGCTCATGTTGGGTAAGTGTCAGCATGGTTGATAGGCAACACAACAGCAGAAGCTATTTGTCTTTTAAATGGGCACTTCAATTATTCAGGATAGTAGTTCATAGTCATCAAGGCATCTGAGCCACAGTCCAGTTATTCTAGGCATGTGTGCACAAGCTCTAATTAGTTCATGTACAGCACTGAGCTCTCCTTGGACAAACTCACCTGTGTCTAGAAGCAGTTTCTCAGGTGGAGTCTCCAGTCCGTGATGAGATCCCTCTACTGTGGCCCAAGCATTAGGGATGCATGAATAAACTGGGATGCATATAGCTTGGGGGTGATAACCAAACCAACAGCTGGGAAAACATTTCATTTAGTATCTGAGTCACTCATGTTAGATGTAGTTTTACTTCCCCAATCCAGGGGTAAAAACTGCAATGCTAACCAGTAGCCTTATTTTTTTGTTTTCTTATGTTTTCTGTGGTTACAGGAAGTTTGAGGAATTCCCCTGTGAATGTAATGTGTCTAACTAGTTTTATATGCTGTGGGATATGCTAGCCAAATAAGACTGAAAGCTTTTGAACCATTAAATATGCAGAAGGAGTTGGTAGCCACTCAGTTTCTCCTCCAGTTCCTTCTTTGCAGCATTAGCAATTCTGAGGTAGTCACACAATGGACATAGCTGAAATTAATTAGCTAAATTGGTACCTAATGGCAATAAGATTTCATGCCACTTAATATTTCAGTGCAAACAAGACCGGCAACTAAATGTATTTAAATATGATTGGCTCATCTTCTCAAGTGGAGTATCTTATCTTTTGTTTGGGCTAAATACAGCTCTCATTGTGCTCAATTAATTCTGCCATTAGCAGTGGTCTGACCTGCTATTAGCTCTGATAAAATGTACAGTCATCCCCTTCACTGAAGACCATCCTGTGGTAAGGATGTTGAAATGCAGTTTAAAGGGGGAAGGAGGATACACAGACTTTGCCTTTGTACATAATTAAGCCATGCTAATGATGGGAGACTTAATTACAATTGGAGTTTATCAGCAGAGAGCTCCAGTGGTGGCCTGCAGGCTGTGATGGTGCTGGCCTGTGCACACTCAAGCTGCACAGCCATGGAGCAGTTGTTCCAGGCTGTGAAAGCGCTCTGGGTGGAAGGTTCTGATTATTCTTGGTGTCCTATGCCTGGGAAAAGTCATGGAGTTTGCGCCTCTTGGCTTTCTTTTCTTCCCCCCTTTCTTGCTGCCCGCCCTCTCCCCCCCGCTCCTTGTGAAGCAGCCCTTCTGGCTTTGTTGTAAGTGTGGTTTGTAATCATTGTACACATCCCAGATGGTTCATGAAAACTCTTTGAAATGCCATCTGCCAGGCGTGTGTCCAGCCGGCAGCCTGTCATTCTGCTACAAGAAAAATGGAGGCGGGTTTTCCCTTCCCCCTGCCTTCCTGAATCGCATTCAGTAACACTTGCTCAGATGTGGAGCAGGATAACAGCCGGAGCATCTGCAAGCAATCTCTGCTCCAGACAGCAACATGGAAAGTTGTTGGGTTTTTCGCCTTTGCCCAGATAAGATATCACAGCCAGTGTAGTTTTTATTTTCCCTGGGCTTGCTGCTGAGGACCAGCTGAGGTGACAAATGTTATCTCTGTGATGCAATGTTTTCCTTTTCCGCGATGACTTTCCTAATGCCTTCCGCGTGTGTTGCGGGCAATCGTGCTGATAGCAGGCACAGCTGCGATTTTTTGACTTGAACATTATTTTCGACTTGAACATACTCAGGAAATTAAGAACACTGAGATGAAACAAATAGATCCATTGAAATGGCTCAGAGGAATTATGACAGAGAAATAAGTGTCGTGTCAAATAGGCAGCCAGCACTAGTAAACTGCTGACTGCAATTTCACTGCTATAAAAATTCAGATGGAAGAAAAAATTGATTAATAAATATCCTCTGTGGGAAGATATAGATAAAGAAAAGAAGAGGCTTCAAAAGATAAGGTGAAAGCAATCCTGAAGTTCCCTGATCTTTGTGTCTCATCAATGTCTTAGTAGTTATTGGGAAAACACACATCGCAGTCTTTGTCATTCGGCTCACGTGCCACATGGCCGGGGGTGACGTTTGACTGATTGATGCGCAGTGGTACAGAGGCTAATTCTCACTTCCATTGTGCTCCAGGCATGGGACAGCTACAACGTATCATTGGTCATAGTTATTGTCGTGGCTTTTCACCCTTCTTGCTTCCCAGTCGCGGGGCAGGTTTAGGGGAATGTGGCAGTGACCACCAGACACAGTGCTCTGGGGAGGGTCCTCACAGCCTCAGTGTCTACGGCAGTGTCCGTGCTCAGGGAGGAGATGTTGCATCTGGTCTGCGACCCTTCATCCCGGCTGCTGGGTGTGTGCTCCACGCTCCTTGTGTGCCAGGGAGGGACCTGAGTGAGCTGTTCTGCATGCCTTTGGATGGAAGCACCTGCACTAGGGCGGAGAGGGGAACATGGTGCAGCTCCAGCATTTCTCTGGACTAGATCTGTGAAAGAAAATTGCCTTCTGTTACAATCTACCCAGTAAAAATGGTTGTAGCCTTACTATAAGGATTCAGAAATACAAAGAATACAAGATTGAGTCCTTTCCAAATAGGAAAGAGTAATTCTGCTAGCAGGGTGGAGATATCCATCACTATTCCCATCCCCTTCCTTACTTTTCCTCCCTCCTTCACCCATTCATACAGCTCCAAGAGGAGGAATGATGGAAAAAAGCACAGGAATTTATAAACTCTCTGAAGGCTGCCAGTAAATAATAAAGAAAGAGAGTTTCTATTTTGAATCAAGAAATGGAGCGTGTTAGAGAAAGTGGATGTCTATCAAGGAAATTAATCTAGTGATAGTCTTTCAAGGGTGACACTCTATCAAGACTGACCTCTTGAGCAGTCTCTCAGATGAATAGGAGATAAGCAGACTTTCCGCTTTCCTGGCACTTGAGGAAAACATTTGCCAGATGCAGGCATGGTAAATTTATGCTCTTTCAGCTTCTGAGAGCTGGAATCTTCCCAATTAGTTTTCAGAAGCTCAGCTTCTTTATTCTTTCTTCTGTCCTTTTATAGAGGGTTTAGGAAATTGTATTCACTGAGAAGACACTGCCCAGGGGCCAGGAGAGTCCCTCAGAAGTGAGAAATCATGCTTTGTTAAATGTTGGGTATGGTTTCCATGTCTCTGAAGTTATTCCCAAGACAGCAGACTGATTTCAGCCACAGCATTCGGACACCTCCAGCTCTCTAACTCCAGTCTTTCTTCCAAAATTCAGTTTCCTATACTATCTGTAAATCTGTCATTTATATTTAATCTCAGACGTGCAGAATCCAGTCACCTCCCAGCCTCCAGAGTCATGGAAAATAAAGGCTATTGAACAGAAATTGATTCTTATCAATGAAGCTGTGCTCAGTGACCTAAAACGCAACATCCCAAGCCATCTTAGGGAAAAAGTCATGAAATGACTCATCTTACACTGTGCTTCAGAGTGCTGTAAATTGGCCAGAAGGGAGAAGAGTTTCAGAGCTGGCAGAGTGGCAGTGATCAGAGCCAGTTCTCCATGGGTGCTACTGAAATTGTCAAGTGCTGGAGAGGGAGATTCAGTGTGACTTATTACTCAAAAGTATTCCTGAACTGGAATGAGCTTGTAGGTGAACTTCTGTGAGAAGAGTTGGCAGGCTGTCTCTTTAGTGAGCACGTGTGAATGGTGCATCAGAACTGTCTCATAGTACTTTTTAATGCTGAATAAAAAATAATAGCATAAATAGAGATGAAACACTAAGAAGAAACAAGGGAGAAATTATGTTTATGATGTGAGAGAACATTTGATGAGATAGTGGTATAGAAATAATGGAGCCTGGAAAGTAGTTGCCTTATCTGAGAATACAGATTGCAATTTTAGTGAGGTTGAAGTGGGAGAGACAATTCTAACAGCAGGAAAGTAATTGCTGGCGTTTTCTCAGGTACCAAATTTTTCCAGCTGTGTTTCTGGACAGAGATGAGAGATTTCTTTGCCAGAGTGTTTCTGAGAGTACAAGAAACATTGTCCTTCAGTTGTTTTGTTCTACTTGGTGCCACCAGTTCAACCTGAAATCTATGTCCTGTTTTTAATGGGCTCCTAACTTCAAACTTCTTTTGACCCTTGTAGCTCACAGAACTGTGTTTTACAAATACTGTTGTATCTTTGTGAAAATTTGTTACTTAATTCTTGATAAAAAAACAACTCGTTTAATGTTCTAATTTCTCCTTTCAGGCACAACCCGCCCTCCAAGAGAAGGAGAAGTGCCTGGTGTGGACTATAACTTTCTGACTGTGGAGGAGTTTCTGGAGTTGGAGCGAAGTGGGACCCTTCTGGAAGTAGGAACTTATGAAGGTATGGAGCCACAGGCAGTGAAAAAGCACTTCAGATACCCATGGTGGGACACCACATTTGCATCACCCTCGCTCAAGTTAGGACCTTGCTTTCCATCCTAGTGCTCTGCTTCCCTTTTCTCTGTAACCTGAGAGAGGGAATTCCAATTTTGCTGTGCTTTATCTTTTGCCTGAAAAGTTAACTGCCTGAAAAGATTAACGTCAGTTGGCCAGGAAAATTCGATATGTAATCCCATAACAGAATACTGGGGCAGTATGCATCTATTGTTTGTATCCACTATGGCTCATCTCCTTGTTCAGTTTTTCTTTCCTCCTGCTGTTTCTCTTTCCCTCTATCTTCCCTAAATACACTTCCTTCGCCACCCAGTTGTGTCACTATGCAGCTACATGATGCATTGCTTTTTTGGTTTTTTCTTATTCTTGGATAATTGCTTCTAACTTGGGTCATTGTGTTGATCCTTTTTACAGCACAATTTTGCAAACAACAGCACTGAGACAGCCAAGGGGCACTGAAATGTCACCAGGGTGAGAGCAGGAAAAAGCTCCAGAGAAATGCAAGGCAGATTGACCATTTTTAGGTACACAATAGGATTTGTGTAACTAAACCTGCAATCTATAGCTCCTTTAAATTGAAAACTCCTTTTGAACGGGTTTGGGGTTTTTTCCTTTGGAGAACATTCAAATGTGCCTCTTGACAAGACAATGAAAATAAATACAGGTTTGAAAGTCCTTCCAGTGTACTTCAGCTCAGTCATTTCATATTTCCATGTGAAAGAAGTTTAATGGTTCTTTTTGTAAATATGAGAGATTGAAAAAGCCTTATTATTGCAGCCTTATTCTAATTATTCTTTATAATAAGAAATATGGAATATGTTTAAAAATACAAACTACACACAAATAGCCAAAAGTCATCAAACATGAACAGAAAAGATTGTGACATGTGGTTTTGGTTTTCAGGGTCTGACGAACGAGTCCTGAAATACTGTTTGTCTGCTTCTTTAAAAACTCCTTTTTAAGGGCACCTTTAAACCTTGTGCTAATTCCCAACTGCAGACAATTGCAGTGTCAAACCTGGTTTGCATGAAGATGCTAAATGTATAATTTGGTTTCACTCTTCCACCTCTCTGAGCTGATTAGCTCCATCAGCACCAATGCTAACATTCCAGCACCAGCTCTTCTTCAGAATGAGCTTTTTCCTCTCTGTGTTTCTAATTATAACACCAAATTAGTTTTCTTTGTCATGGTCCTTGAAATAGATCAGCTGAGAGGCCTTGCCGTTGCTTCCTGATCTGTTTGTTCTAGTGACCTTTCCACTTGGAAAGACAAAATGGGTAACTGTCTGTAAGCTGGCTCCTGGGACATGCTGGGAATTAGTTCTCAGGAAATGCTGTATCCATCTGGGACAGTTACAACGTGGTAGTTTCACTGCTTATGTGATTATATGCAGCAGCAGCTAAACTGTTTAGGTTTCATGGCTTGCTCTTTTCAGTTGCTGAAGATGGTGTTGATTTCTCATAAGTCTAATGTGTATTTCATTTCTGTTGGTGATAGAAGTGCCTTAACTTTAAAGGAATAATTTGTCAGAAGTGCTGAGAAGCTCCTTTCCCCATTGACATCAGTGATGCTGGTGCATTGTGGTTCTGGAGTGCTGGCCAATGGAAGGAAAAATCAATAAGAATAAAGCAAATAATGATGATGCATGTGTGCACATATGCATCAAGACACATTACTATTTGATTATAATGTAAAATAAATAGAGTTCATTTTTCACTTATGGCTTCAAGAAATTATTTTGCTGCCTTCTGAGATTTCTTTAATGGCTTTGTTGTACTTTTTTTTTGAAATCTGGTTTTACAGCTGTATCGATCAAGAGGGTGTTGATCTTGATTAGATCTTGGAAGATGGGGTGATTCAAACCCAATGCTGAAATTGCAAGCAATTTTGTCTATAAGAGAAAATCTGCCAAAACCCAAACCACAAAGCAAGTTAGACTTTTAATGGCCAAGTATCTGTAATTGTCCAGCTTTACAGTTTTAGATATTTTAATTATCATTTGTTTTACACTGCATTTTGCTGCCACGTTTTTTTTTAATAAGTGTTCCACCATGGTTAATTTGACTGGTTTTGATCAGTGATGGCTTATTCTAAACCAGAGAAATAAAGCCCAACAAAAGCAAATAGTCTTCTAATTCTACCTGCTGTACTGAGTAGAAATTGTAACAATTGCAGAGATTGGGTTGCTTGTGATTTAATGCTCTCAGGTGATTTAGAGATGAAGGAAGAGGGATACTATGAAATGGACAGTAGGGATGAGGAATGGGGAAGTTTTTGTGTGCCAGCCAGCCACAAGCTCATGTTGCTCTAGCAGGCTAGTGGTTTGGGGTCAGCATGGTCCCAAGGACCCTTCGGGCCTTAATTTGTCAGCATCAGCATGTGGTGGTGGAGAAGATGGACATAAAGACACCTGGATACTGTCACTTGGAAAAATCTTGTAGAAGAAGAGGTAACAGAAGCATTTAATAACAGTTACTGAAGAGAAGTTCTGGGGAGAAAGATTAGAAAACAGGGAGCCATTGGAAGAGGGGTAATACACAGGACTTTGATGCTGATACAGATACTATCGATTTGGAAAGAATAAAGAACAAGCAGAAGAGAACAGTTGAAAACCAGAAAAAAGTAGGAGAGTGTATCAGGTTTTCAAAGTGCTCTAATTGCAAAAAGAGAAAGTGCAAGCTGAACAGGACAAAAGAGGTGTTGCTGACCTACAGGGCTTTGTAATGCCATTATTATTTCTTCTGGTGCACTGCAAATAGGTTCCTTTGGGCAGCTTTTGATTCACATCCCAGTGAAGGCAGAGCAGGCATGGCAGCTGCTGTTCTGGTCACCTCTCATCTCCCTGGTGTTTTCTGCACCCAAAAGGCTTCAAAAAATGTAACCAGGTGGGAGGGGGCACTGGCAAGCCTTAATTCCTGGGGTTTTCAGTTCAGGTTTTCACATCCTGATTTTTAACCATAAAGCCCAGAAACATCTTCTTTCTTCCCCTGGTGAAAGCTACATGTTGATCACATGAATCCAGCAACTGGAGCTGGAAGACCTGCCCAAAAAGCTGCGATGCTGCCCCAGTATTGGTGATTTTGCCCCACGTGGGTGCTGCACAAAACACACTCAAGCCAGTTAGAAATTCCCATTGACAATACTCATTAGGAAGGAAAATTCTTTTTAGGCTGCACATTGACTAGGCCTTCTGGTGGATAGGAAATCACTGTAATTGTAGTCTCAGGCATTTATTGACTGCTCCTTCAGGGCAGAAAATACTGATGGATGCATGGAAGTACTTGTGTAGGTTACTAATTATTTAGCAATTACTTCTGCATTTGAATTGCGGGCTCTCACAGGGACCCCAAGGGAGGGCTGTTTTGAGCACAGTCACAGCTTCCAGATTTTATTCCCGTTTTTTCCCCAGCTGCTGAATGGCCCTGGGCAGATCAGGTAACTGCTCTATACTTCAGGTTTCTGGCCTGGAGAATATTAAAACAACACTTGCTTCTCTCTTCATTAATATTTCAGCAGATACCCTGTGCCTGCAGCTATCTGCTCTTCCAAAATAGGAGGGGGAGAGTGGAAGCAACGGTGTTCTGGAGGGCTGTGCTGAATTCAGGCAGCCCTGGAGATGGGAGCTATGCAGAGGCACATGGGGACATGAGCATGGTGGCTGAATTTTGAACGGGGGTGGCTGTATCACCAGGATCTGATGAGGCTGTATGAATGAATGCCTGCCCAGCACTTAGTGATCCTCAAAAGAAAAAGTGCTGCACTTTATAACATGTGAAGGGTTATTACATTATAGAGTATTATTGTCAAGGCATCATCTTTCATTCTCAGGACAAGTATTATGTGATTGCCAAGAGAAGTAATAAGTAATCTGCATTAGTCTCATGACTAAGATGTAACGGGGTGACTTGCTAACATTTTTAAAGTATATAAAACTAGCTACTGTAGACAGGGTCTCCAATTGTGGTACTTAATGATTGTAATAAATTACATTAATAGTGCAGTTTGAATTTCAGCTGAAGTAGAGAGGTGTATTCAGCAACATGCTTCAAATCAAGATGCCTTTAGCCTAATTTATCTGATGTGCTGGCTCTCCTTGGGTTTCTCTGCAGCAGCCACGCTGCCCCAGCTGCTTTAGCAAAATGGGTGGATTTTTTTTGCTGGTGCCTTTGCAGCCTGTGGGTGTCACCAGCTCGGTCCCACCTGGAAATGAGAGCCGAGCCTGTGGCAGGCAGAACATGAGGGGAAGATTGGATGAGAAAGGCTGGCAGATGCTGGGGATGCCTATGCAGGTGAACAACATGTTCTGCTTAATAAGATCAGATCTGCTGATCTTTGTCTCCAGACTAGAGACTGACTCAATAAATCATAATGGCTCCTTTAGCTGAATATCCACATACTAATATCTGTGTACTGCAGAATGATTCCTCTTCTATCTTTGGCTCTTAATACTTTGCTTGCTTTTTTTCTTTTTATTTTTTAAACCACTAGTAGAGGAAAGAAAGGTAAAACCTTGTTGTGTATGTGCAGGATTATCAGTGTTAAGAATGAGTGTTGCTGTACTGAAGTCTCATCTGATAACAATGCTTTATTCTGCAAACAGGTGAAGTGGTACCCGAGTAATTCTTGTTTTCTAAAAGCAAATATTCAAATATCTGATAGGGGTTTAGAGTGGCTTTGAATTTCCTGTGGCATTGCTGACTGGATTCTCCCTCTCTCTGCACTTTCAATAACAAGTTTCTCAATGTGAGCTCTGTCAGAAATTGTTCATTAGCAGTCATGCAATTTAAAACACAAACCTCGGGGAAAAGGCTCCTGAACACCTCTGGCAAAAAAAGAGATATGGTGAATTAGTTGCTTTCTTCTTAAGTTAGAGTTCAGGTTATTTTAGGCATAATTTACTTTGTAATCGTAGTTTGATATGTTGAAGACCATTCCTAGTAGTCCAGGCACATTTTGGCATTGTTTTTTTGGTACAGGGTGTTCTTGGGGCACTTCAGAAGTGGCTGCTTTCTTGCTGGTGTTATCCAGCTCCTCTGCAGAGGCAGCCTGGCCTCTGCAGGCTGCAGCACTTCCCTTTCTGCAGAGCTCACTGCCACTGCCTTCCAGACAGGGAAGGTGTTAATGGGACACATCCTCATGGTGGGACTATATATATAAATATTTAACTATTTGCAAGAAGAAGAGTTTCATATTTCAGTGGCTTGACATGATATTTTCTTTAGTCCTACAGCCCTATGCTAGGTAGGGTGTTTCCAGCTGCTTCTCCTGCTTTCTGTATATCATACACAAGCACGTTTATTTATGTTCCCTATGAATTTTTTTTAAATTTATTTGAACGTGGATATAGAAGTTGATATAACACAGCTGGTCTCATGGAACACCCTGAGCCTCCCCAGCCCTCTCCTGCTCCATGTTACCCAGGTTGTACTGCTTATTTATTACTTTCAGTATCATTGCTTTATTTTAGGATTTTTGCATGCCTTAAATGTGCTTGGATGCACTTGTACGTGAGTGCTAACAATAGCATGTGGCAACACCTAGTGATAACACAGGAAAAATCAGAGTAAGTAAGAGTGATTTGTTCTGTGGGTGACTTTCTCCCATGCTGCCACTGCCTTTAGGACACTAATTGGAGTATATGTTAAATTGCAGACATAATTGAAATGTGCAGTTTGCAACAGTTTGACTTATTTAACAAAAAACCCAAACTGATCTTTCAGTTAACCTCACCATGAAAAACTGCAAAAATTGACAGAGAATCTCCTATTTAAAGCAAATGGATATATTGCAGGTTAATTTCTCTGAGCTCTCCTTCGTGTCCTGTTTTCCTTCCGATCCAGATGCTGTATCCGCAGCCTCCTCCCGGTTGCCTGGATACTCTGAATTTCCTCAAGGCAATTGCTAATCAATGTGCAGTTGCAGCTAGGTGAATCCCACAGACAGCAGCCAGATCTGTCATCTAAATGTGGAAATCTGTAGCAGAATGGGATCTGGGAAGAGAACAGACAAAACACTATGGCAGGAGCTCACTCCCAGGAACCAATTCATCCTGTGCTAATCAGACACAAGCACTCTTGCTGGATTAGATGAGCAGAAGCTCTTCTGCCAAAATTAAGGGTCAATTGTTTTGGTTCTTGTACAGTGCAGAGAAGAAGAGCTGCGTCTCAGAAAAGAAAACCATTACATTAACAATTACATTTCAAATCTTTGTGTCAAGACCTTGCTTAATTTGCTGCTTATCTCCAAGTGTCTTTCCCAAAATACCCATTTGCACCAAGACAGAAAGCTATGAAGTGCTTTTTAAAACATGAGCTATTAATGGAGTCCTTGTTAGCACAGAAGATCAGATGCACTTTTCATGGACGCAGGGCCCTCTGTGCTGCACACAGGCCTTTGAGTTTCTTGGGATTTTTATAATTGCAGAATTAGACTTCACAAGTACGCATCAGTAAATTCAGAACTGCATGAACTCTTCTTGGGCCTTTGCGGAGACACAAATGTACTCCCCGTCCCAGGCATAGACATCTTTCCACCAGAAGGAAAGAGAATAGCTGCTGCAGAGCAAACACCTACAAATTAAAG
The DNA here is from genome assembly GCF_017639235.1 of Corvus kubaryi. NCBI lineage: Eukaryota > Metazoa > Chordata > Aves > Passeriformes > Corvidae > Corvus > Corvus kubaryi. The sequence continues at coordinate 6,267,600 of NW_024580670.1, forward strand.
TAACTCAAATACGTGCTTTGGGACCACATTCTTCAATTGCTGTAATTGCACCATTAGAATTAGTGCTCAAACTCATGTTTGACCTTGCAGTCAGCTCTTCTGCCTTCTTCTGCCCCTCCATGTCAGCTCCCTGTCCCCACCCCAGCAGCCTCCATGGTCTCCTCTTCTCTCTCTGCCTTAGTATCCATTCCACTTTTGAACCTGTTAGATTGTGCCTCTCTTTGTGTACGTTTCTACCCATTCCAGAAACAGCATCTTGGCTGGCTGGAGTCCTTTCAACCCAAATGGATTTGAATTCAACAGTGTGAATTCAAGGTTTTTATGAAATATATTCATAGTTATTTTACGTAAGGGTATTTTTGTTCATGTATTTTTGTGAATTGTATTTTAAATTCCAGCTCACATAAACAATTTAGGGTGAGTTTACTGCCCACCAGGGGAATATTTATTAAGAATGCTTTGTTGTTTGAAATACAAGACAAATTTTCCACTGCCACTTGCTTTCTAAAACCTAAAGTTCCCTTGACTGACAGTGTTGCTTTAATTCAGGACAGGGGGGAAGCTGCTGTAGATTGCATTCATTGATTGTGATCGCTGCTTGAATTGGCAGAGCAGGAAGTGTTATGATGATGAGAACTTGTCTTATTGTTGTGATAAGCTGTTACCAAAGTCTAATTACCGGGTGTGATGCTAAAATGTGTAAGCTGCTGACACTTAAAGATAAGGAGATGAAAAGAAACCAACTCATTCCAAATAGCTCTTCTGTTTGGGTTTTTTCATTATTATTGTTATTTTTGTGCACTCTCCTGAGTGGTGCTTTAGAGTGCATGGATTAAGTAATAGATTTGGCTGCAGATGCTCCCATCAAACTTCAGCTGTAGTTAAGTAAGTTTTAAGCACCAGGGGACTGAATAAAATAAGGGTTAGTGAAAAGCGATGACAAGGGATTCAGTTAATGGTACGTGCATCTGCAGAGTGAATGTGTTGTTATTAGATATTAATTCAGGTGCTGTAGGCAAGATCCAAATGTGATTGAGAAGAGGGTAAGGTTTAGAAGCCCAGTTCCCATAGGAATCTGACATGGGAAAGTGCCATTCCTGCCACGCTGGCTGCTTCAGAACTGGCATTTCCACAGAAACGTAGTTAGTTTCCTGCAGTTTTGTTCCAGAAGTCTCCATTGTCTGGGAGACAGGCTGCTCCTTTCCAGCTCAGAGACATCCTGCTGGGGTCAGAGTCCTCAGAAGTTTTGCAGAGCTTCACCTGAGCTCAAGCACCCCGGGGAGTCCTGCCCTAACTGCTGTGCTGACTTCAGAAAATGTTTTGGGATCCTCTGGGATGACAGATGCTTGTGTATGCACATGTAACATGCTGTTAATAATTAGAGCTGATTGGATATTCAGTACAAATTACACTGGCTATGAAGTTAGCCCCTTCTTTAGGCTTACAAGTGGCTCACAAAACACTATTAAAGCCTATTTTTAAATGTATGTTTTTTCATAAACATTGATAGATTTAATTTGAACAAATAATGTCAAGTCTAAGTGTTGTAAAACTCTTGCTGGGCTGTTCACTGTCAGTCGTTAATGGAGCATGTTTGGATTTCTGAGTCACAGTGTAAATATTTTCTATTTCCAATTTTGAGGATGAAACATGAGGTTTGATGATTATTTTTACCAGTCCCCCCAAATAGTGTGTCTGCTCCCACACCCAGGCCCACATGCCATGTCTTCAAAATTAACTGCTTAGAGAAGAGAAGTAGGGCTGACTGCATCCAGCAAACATGAGGGAAAGATAGCATTTCCATTTTCTCTCGTTTTCTGTGTCACCTGGGTTGGAGCATTCTTTTGAAGATTTTTCATCATGAGCTGGGTTATTTCCCCAACCTGTTTGTCCTTGTGTGAATCTGAAGGAAGAGCTCCGATTTTTTCAAATATTGATTCAGGCTTAATCTGCCTCCTGTGGAAAAAAAAGAAAAGTTCAGCCCCAGTGGTTACATTTCCTGTAAACCCCACACATGCAGAGCCATGCTCAGTTTCAGATTCATATTTGCCCTTTTTATATGCTCATTTATATTTACAGGGATCCTCTAAGACAGCACACTGTCTTGGTAGAAAGTAATTATTCACTAATATTAGTACCAACAACCATGTCTGGTTTGAAAAATGACTAATGATTTTGGTGTAAGAAAACCTGAAATACTTTAGAGAAGCCTGTTTTTCTGTTGACGAACAGCTCTCCATGGACTGCTAGGAACTCCAGCTTTGCTGTTGCTAGAGGAACTGAAGAAGAAAAAATTTTGAAGATATAATCATACATTTCTTTGTAATTGGAGGAGGGATGGTACCATCTGTGCTGTGTTCTTGTCCAGGGGAAATAAAACCCACACTATCAACATCTGTATATCCCCTTCGTCCACTTTGTTGAATCCATCCTAAAGAATTCAACCATTTACAACAGACCCGAAATAACTTTTGCATAAAATAGTCATGTGCAGTGCTATAAATAAAAGTTGTTTTTATGTGTATGGCACACACATGACTCTCTCTGCTTTGCGGTTAATATCCTTAGAAAACTTTTTTTTTTTTCCCCCTGGAAAACCAAACAAAGCAACAACCAAAAAAAAAACCCTACAAAATCCCAGAGTAGTATCATTCTTCATGAGAAATGCCAAAAGGATAGATGGGAGCAGGGTTGATTATCCTTTTTTTTTTTTTGCCCACCTATGTTTGCACTGTCTCTCTCCCGTTCCTCCCCTTTTTGTATAAAACAGTCCTGCAGTATGTAGAGCACACGAATTATTTCTCTAGCAGAAACTGCAACCTGCTTGCCTCCGTACCCATTAGAGGCTCTTTCCAGAAGAAGTAATTTCCTTCTCCCCATAAATTATGCATCAATGTACATTTAAGATTCTGACATGATGAACAGAAGATGAAAGCGTTGCGAAGCGTTGCCGCTCCCATGGAGTTGGATCCACATCACTGTGTACAGGCTGGAACACACCTTGTTAAGACAGACCTGCACGTGTTGCTGTCCTACTACTCCAGCTGTAAAAGCATGGAGGTGGGAGCTGCTCTGGCTTCTTGGGTCTCAGCTCTATGAGAAATACTTCACCTCACAGGAGGCAGTGGGGGGGGAATGATTACAAGTGTTTCCTAAATGGTCTTCCCAGATGAGCTCTGCCAGTCCAAATCAAGGTGATTCCGGCTCCTGATGGGTCCTGGTGATCCTCTTTCCAGGAGGATCTGCTCCATGATCCTGCCAAGCACAGACTGGCTGGCATCTTTCTGGGTCCTCCATTGAGAAAGGGGTTATGTTTCTCCTTTTACAGTCAGTGGGAATTTCACCAGACTGCCCCAACTCCTCAAATATGATGGAAAGTGATGTAGCAACTCCATCCAGGTTCCCTCAGGACCTGTGGATGCACCTCATCACTTCCCATGGACCTGTGCACCTTCAGGTTCCTTAGATGGTCTCAAACCTCATCCTCTCCTGCAGTTGCTGGGAAAGTATATACTGAAAAATTGAAAAATAATGCTTTCAGGCTATATATAGCCTGTGGAGATCAATAAAGAATGCAAATAAATGTATGTTTTAGAGAAGAATTTTGCACTGTTGCCACAATTGAACTATATGGGAGGGCATCCTTTGTGTTTTGTCATGTCAAAGGGCACAGGGAAAATTCTTAAGTCTACCCTTAGAATCCAAAGATGGCAAATAAAAATTAACAATAATTCCTGAAAGAGAAATTTTGGGGAATTTTATGTAAAACTGTTGTATATAACAGATCATTGTGTAAAAATTAAAAGATTCACTTTGCAGTAGGTCTGAATTCCTGTAATGCCCAGTGCTGTGGGAATAGATTCCAGACCTGACGTTGGAGAGAATTTCAGGGTAAATCAAGCACTGCTGTGGTGTAGAGGTGAAGTGAAGCCGGGACAGTGAAATACCTCTGTGCTGTTGTGGCGTGAGTGAACCTGCACTTATTCTGTGTCTCTTCCACGGTCACTTAAAGTGACAGGGAAGCACCCCAAGCACTTTGCACTGTTTCCATCACAGATGGATTCCGAGCATGTACTGGCATAACTGGGGGTGCATCTTTGTCCCTTCAAGTTTAGCTTTAAGGTCTGGTACTTCTCTTCTACCCAAGCTGACCCAACTGCTGAATTTCCTCTTTGAAGAAAGCAGAGCTATGCGGTATCTTTCCTTTTCTCTTCTTTGACTAAGTTTTCCTTTAGAGAAAGAATAGTTTTTGCTTCCAAATGTAACATCCCCCATAAAAGAACCTGATGCTTTAAAACATCAAGTGTATTAAAGCAGGCCATCGAGCCTTTCATCACTTCTCTTGGTGATAGCAGTCATGAATTTTTTATTTTCTGCAGGGCTCACTCCAGATCTGCCACAGCATTGTGTGGGTGCACAGATGTAAAAAGGCTACTAATTGAAATTCAGATGTAACAAGATGAAGATTTGCTATTCACCATGACTGCCTTTTGTTTTAGCCCATGTACGCTCAGTGCACCTAAACAATGCCACCATTGCTTCTCCTTTTAGATACAACAAGAATAACTGAAAAGGCAAAAAATATTTCTGTGTCTGCTGTAGAGATTAAGTATGCACCCCCAAAAACGGGAATGGCATGTGTTATCTTCTTTATTTACTTACCTGTGGGGAGGGATGGAAATTTCAATGGAACCATAAAGAAAATGAAATAGAAACCTTACTGCTATAAACTGTTCTGTTTTGAAGATGCAAATGTGTCTCTATTGCCTAGGTAACTATTATGGAACGCCCAAGCCTCCCAGCCAGCCCCTCAGTGGGAAAGTGACTTCCACCGATGCTTTGCAAAACCTGCAGTCTGGCTCCAAGCAGTCGACTCCAAAGCGAACCAAGTCTTACAATGATATGCAAAATGCTGGCATAGTGCATACAGAGAATGAGGAAGAGGATGATGTACCTGAAATGAGCAGTAGCTTCACAGGTAAAGCAAAAATACCGCTCACTGTCCTTCAGTTAGGATACGTGAGGAAGGCTTTTGGAGGGTATTTTGAAGGGTGGGTGTTGTTTTTAATGTGTTTTCTGCAGAGCTATCAATGTCAAACAGAACTGGCCGACACGTGAATGGCAGATGTGTGAACAACCTCATGCACAGCTGTGTCTTTCCAAAAAGGATTTGTGGGATTGAACTGGTTGAGACAAAAATGTGGAAAAGTTCAAATCCATTAATTGCAGAAAGGTTGGGGAAGAGTTGAGCTATGGTTGACAGTTACAAACAGTATGAAATGACTCAACCAGGATTCCATTTGAAATTAATTATTGCACCTTCCTAAATATTTTGCTGTCCTTTGTCCTTCCTTGCATCTAGAGCTGCTTGTCACATAAAGTTACCGTACTAGGTCTTCTTCTCCAGGGTACCTCCCAGCAAATGGAGTGCTGCTTGCTGCAGGAATGAGATCTGAAGCATGGGTGCAAGTTCTGTATTTCATCGAGGTCTTATGTCCTGCTGAACACAGATTTTGTTCCCGTCATGGCTATCATCAAGCCTTGGCTGAAAGATCACTGGAAACCTTTGCAATCTAAAGTCAAGTGCTATGCAGGCAGATTCAGAGTAAAACACTATTGGAGATCTGTTGAGTTTCCGCCAAAATCAACTGGAAGTTTGTGGAGCTCTTCCCCATGTCCCCAGGCCTAGTGTTTGTTAGTACTTAGAGCATTGTTACCTCAGCTCAGTTTCAAGCTCTGAATTCATCTTCTGGGCTTCTTTTGAAGCAGGTACGGAGCAAGTATTATCCACACCTTCAAGCCTTTCCTAGCTTGTGGGAGCTCACCATAACTGGCACTGGGTCCTTTGTCCTCTGATCACTTTCTAGCACCATGAAAACTTTCCTTCCCAGCCTCTGATGAGTCAGAGGATCTGTCCTGCCAGTTCCTACCTGCCAGTGTCCTGGCTCTAACATCTGTTTAGAGCTTTAAAAGGATTTAGGCTGAGATTTAGTTTTTGGTCCTCTGGGCCAAACTGTCAAATGGCTTTTGAGGGTTGTGCTCTGTTTGGCTGCTACCTGCTACACATTTCCAACTCAAATTGCTCCTAGCCAGCCTAATTTCTCCCAGGTTGGAATTTCTGTCTCTGCTGACAGGTAATTGCCAAAGTTTGCACTGAGGGTGGTTTCTCACATGTTGTGACATGATAGCAGCCTCAGCCTTTGTCACAGGATCTGATTTTGGGAGGAAGCTGGTGGGAGATCTGTTGTTTGATTTACTTGCTGCCCATCTCAGTTTGGTGCCCCTGAAGTAGCTTGAGCATCATTTCTCTTCCTTGTTTTCCTTTGCAAGATGAAGGACTGGAAGATGAAGCTCATTTGTCACAACGTTATCACACCCTGGCCCCTTGCCTTCATTAAATGGGCACAGAATCAAGAAAAGAGTTATTTCTCCTATACCAAAGTGATTCCTTATGCTTATTTCACATGTAAGTGTGCTAGCCATATTAAAACGATCCTGCTTCCCTCGGAGACCTCTCGGTAATTTGTGTTTTCCAGATTTTGGCATGTTTATACTCTCAGTTTTAAGCTGGCGATGATTCTTTCATGCTTCTTTATCTTGTCATCTTCTACCTAAAAATATCAAACTCCAGGAGGGCTGAAAAGCAAGCACTGAGGGTACTGATATAGCCTAGATCTTTTTCTTCCTGTTCCTCCCAGTTTATTATGTTCTTCTCTTTTGGTAGTGGCAGCACACAGACTAGAATAATGAAGGAGCTATTTCCAGGGCTGTGGGCTGTGGATTGAGGATGTCCATGGTCTCTGGTGTGGAGAGCAGTGGTAAGGTTCTGTTTCAGCCTCACTCCTTGGAGACATGGCCAAGGGTGACACTGATCTCTCTGTCTTTTGCTCAGTGTGTTGTCTGTGCTTGTACTGATGTTCTCAGGGGATGTGGAGGTACTGCCATAAACTTTCAACACCTTTCAAGAATCAAACAGAGAAAATTCCTTTGGTAGACACAGGGTTAATTTTAGAATTTGTCTGTTGTTGCCAAAACCTCTCTGTGAAGGAGTGAGGGCATGGACCTGTTTACTGGGGAGCATTTACTGTGATTAGTGATGGAAGGGATGAGCAGCAGTGTTTCATGGATACAGCTCAAAACTGCATGAATACAAGCATCAGAAATATTTCTTTAGAGGGAGAAGGGCCAGATAAAGCATAAAATACTCCTGACTGACTTTGACTGGAAGAATACTGTGATGAGCTGTGGAATAAACCTCCTCAGACAGCAAGAACGGGCACTAGTGAGCAGCAACACGTGGACACATGGTACAGTGCTGACATTCATTATAATTTTTAATTTAAAATAGCGTACTGCACTGAAGACATTCACCATTAGCTTGTTGAATTTGAGCTTCTGGCAACATTTTGCACATGTAAAATCTCCTCTTTTGATCATTCTTCAAACAGGAAATTTTATCCTCCTAATCCTGTCCCACAATTGGCACTGCAGGAGTGAACCTGTAAGCTTGCTCGAAAGCACACTGAGCTCCTCTACACCAGTGAGCCTCAGACAGCTTAGAAGAATTTGGTACCTCAGCAGGGCCTGTTGGAGCGAACACGGGAGCTGATCACAGCTCCCGATTTGCTCAGCAAGGGTGTGGCTGCCAGAGTGTGTGTGGGCAGGGTGAGCTCACCCCTGCTGCCACAGAGACTGCTGGGGCACTGCCCTCACTTCATCTGTTGCTGTGCCTTGTGACTTAAAAGTCAAGGAGAGGAAAACTGGTAGGATAAACCTGGAGGAGCAAACCGGGGAAGAAAAAGACTGATTCTCACTTTTACCTGTGCTTGTTTCTTCTGTAGCAGAGTCTGGTGACCAAGACGAGCACAACACGCAGATCGTGAGAGAGGCAGCCCCACCGTCTGCGACTGAGAGCCACACCCACGTCCCCACCACGGAACCATCTCAGAACCTCCCTCAATACCTACCTCCTTCTGCCGAGGATAACCTAGGTCCTCTGCCGGAAAACTGGGAGATGGCCTACACGGAGAATGGAGAAGTCTATTTTATAGAGTAAAGCACATTTTTGTTGTTCTAATTCCATCTCTCTCCCTCTCTTTGGGCATAAGTAAACCTCCGTGGATGCGTTTTGTGTGTGTACGTGTGTGTATTAAATATTTAGCGTATACTGTTATGTTGCAGAGCTGTTAGTTCTTTACAGCTTCTGAAGGGGGTTTGCGTTTCCTGATTGGATTAACATCGAAATTACTCCTGAGTTCCAAGGCAGTGGGAATTGCTTGTTTCATGAGGGTAGTTACAAAAGCAACAGACACTTATAAAATACGGGCCAGTTGTTTTCACAGGTGGAATGAAAGTTCCTAATTGGAAGGGCTGAGACTTTATTTCTGGTGCCTGCCTCTCTGCGTAATGCAGCAGAGGGGATTCCTCCAGTCCTGTGTGCAGGCAGTAGAGCCAGGCATGGACTTTGTGTGTTGTGGCCTCGTCACAGCAAATGGGCCAAATGTGTTAATGTTCTCCAGTGGTTTGCAAAAGTTACAGCTCAGTGCAGGGTAGGCACAGCAAGTTTGGTACGCCAGTGCCTTATGCTCTGCAGTCTTTGCCTAAGAGCTGATTGCTGTCAGCAGTTTTATGATGATATTGATTTTTTTCATGCCATAAATAATAGTCTCGAATTATACTTGTCTAAATTTATTGAGGTAGGAGTAACTTATAAAATAGGACCTGTTAGTGTCAGAGATGTCTTGCACAGAGTTTAGCTAGACATTAACACTCAATTAGCCTTTGAAACTCAAGCCCTTAGCTGCCAAGCAGAAGAAGGAGTGAGGAATTGATTTTGGATTTGATGGTCTGTTTAATGCAGTTGTGGAAACTGTACCAGAAGCCAATGCCCAGTTACTCCAGAAGATCTTCCTCTGCTAATTACCCCTCTCTCCTGTGGAGAGTTATGCTGGATCAGGGTTGTGAGGGCAGCAGTCCTGCCTTGTCATCAGGAGAGGGGACTTTTGGACTGGGCCAGGGAAAGGTTCAAGAGCAGGTTTTCCTTTGGCTTCAGTGGCAAGGGAACACATTAGAGAAAATTGCCAGAAGATCTGAGGAGCTGGGATGACTGAGGGCACCACAGCAGCCCTTCACCAGCTGGGAAAGGGATGCTCTAAAAAAGGCCATTTTCCAGGGCACTCTCAATTACCTGAAGAGGCTCCAACAGTCCCCAAGTGTAAGACAAGGTTGAAAAGGCAAAATGCAAATTCTTATTAGGTGAAACCAAGATGTGTACATTACCCTGAGCATGGCTTTCTGCCCCTCACTGTGTCCTCAGGGTGCCTCGTTATTTGATGTACTTTCTGGCCTTTATATATAGAACAGCCTAATAGCCTGTTCAGCCTGCCATTTTCCCTTCCTGGGCAGCATTTCCTGCTCAGATGATGAGTAGTAAATGCTGCCCAAGCTCCCCTTTTTGACCCCACAGGAGCCCCTGCTGTCCTTCCTTACAGGTGTTTCCATTGGGGGTTCTGCTGCCACCACTGATTTCCCCAAACCCAGCCCTATGGCTGCTGTGTCTGTGTTCTCCCAACAATGCAGGACTGTAGCACCTCTAAATAATTTGTCAGACCTTTTGCAGGAGAATCATGTATGTGTTGGGAAAACATAGCCTGTACACATAGGCCCATGTGATGTGAAGGTCTGGTAGCAGCACTTGCTCCCTCCCTGCAGTGCAGTTTGAGATACATTCCCATGAGGCTGATTTTGTGCATGAACCTGTTGGTGTGGATGCAGCACTGAATGACTGCAGTTCTGTTAATTCTAAGGACACCCTGAGCCTAGAAACCATTTAGTTTGATTTGTACCAGATCAAGAAAGTGAACTAGGGAGCAGTGTGGACCCAAGCCAGCTCAGATGTGTGTTCCAGCATCTGTGTTGCTTTGGGTATCAAGTCAGGGTGCTGAAGGGAGCAGCATGAGCTTGTGCAGAATCAGTGCAGGTCCAGTGGGGCCAGGGCTGTGTGTCAGATAACCAATCCCAATGTAGCTGAAGCAATTTGGCTCTTGAGATATGTTTCTCTGGTGCTTTAATTGGGATTTTCATTACACAGCATATCCCAGTCCCCTGTTACCTGTGCATGTTACAGGTCTAACACAATCCTTTCCATCTAAGTGTGTGATCTGAAAGGTGTTTAGCTAAATTTTCTGTGCCTCAGCAAACTACACTGTTGTGAGCCTTGGGTTAGCGAGTACAAAAGTGCAAGAAATATGCAAATATTCTATTGCTCTCCTCCCACCACCCTCCTTCTCAGCTAGACTGCAGATTTGCTTATTTATAAGGTGGCAGACCCCCTCTGCTTTATTTTTGTTAATTTCCTGACTTGCTGAATTTCTGCCATTCAGTTTTCTAGGTGCCAATTAATTGCCCTGAAGCACACTTAAGGATTAAACACATTTGCTCATCCTGCCTTGGGAGGGCTGGGTAGTAGGATGTGTAAAACAAGGACCTTTTATTTACTCAGATCCTGGGAGCAGGGCTGGCCCCTTTTCTTCCAGTACAATACAAGTTTGCTGGTTGGTTGTTAGTTCCTCAGGGATCATGGCCCTCATTACAGAGCCCTCATGAGACTGTTGTGAGGCTAAAGTTCAGTTTGTAAACCTCTTTGAGACCTTGAAGGAGAAGTAAATAGCATTACTGCGGTATTGAAACTTAAAACTGTTAAGCAGTGTTAAAGGCTAAGCTAGATAAGTGATATCTCAGGAACTGGAGGGATATCTTTGTAGGTTGTGTCTAAGATGACACCAGGTTGTAGAGGAGGCATTATATTGCCAGATTGTCTTCTTAGGCAAATGGAATTATGGCAGAAAATAACTTATAGAAAAATGTGTTTTAAGCCTATTTACTGTGCAGCCTTCACCTCTGAGACTGACATCATGAGGCTGTCAGGGGACTTGTGGAAAGGAAGAGTAGAAAGTAAAGCTGTTCAGCTTCCACCAAAGGCTTAGACAGAACATTTTTATTTGTGTAATCATAAAGTTAATCAAAACCATTTTTGACTAATGCTTGGGTCAACTCTAGATGTGTCAAAGGTCTTTTGTAGGAACAAAGATCACTGCGTAATTTAGTGAGGAAGGGAAACTTCTGCCTTTAGCTCAAAGACAGCTCTTGGAATTAAAAAGCAAGCCACCAAAGACAAAAATTTGGAAATTAATATTATAATATTGTAGTATTCACATGCCACTTCCCAGTCAGAAGTGCTGATTTGTATATTTTCACTTGTTTGTGTTTTCAATGCCAAAGTTCTTATGATTTGGTTGACTAGTTTGCACAACATCAAATTGTAGAGCTGTTTCTTTGAATCAACAGTATGCCTTCAGGTCTGTTGAATAATAAAGAGGATATATACTTTTATGTCAGGGATACTTCAACTCTGCTTTATTAACAAAGGTCATATTTCCATTTTTGGTTTCCAGCCATAACACAAAAACAACATCTTGGCTAGATCCACGGTGCCTGAACAAACAGCAGAAGCCTCTAGAAGAATGTGAAGATGATGGTAAGAGACTAAAATAGTGATATACTACTGTGTTTGGTCTCTTCCTAGGTAACTTTTTTTCTTTTCCTTCTCTCTTCCTAATAACTAGTATTCAGAAAGACTTTTTTTTTAAAAATAAGAGGTTTATTAGTAAGTACATAGAGACAATATCCATTATGTTGTAAAATTGTTGTGAATGTAAAACAGCCATTGAGGTGCCAGATAATTTAATAAAAATCAAGGAGGTGCTACAAGTAAGAGGCCTCTGTTTTTGCAAAGGCATTTGAAAAGTCACTGATGCTCAACAAGACTCAAAGCTGTCTGACATGTTTGCTCCTTGGATCACTGTGTGGGAGGGAACAACTGAGTCTCTGCATGCTCTGCTGTGTTATGCTTCAACTGCTTCACATGGATTGAGAGAGTTATGTCATTATTTCCTTGTTTGAGCAGAAATAACTCAATTGCTTCACTTCTACTGTTAAATGCTGACAGTCTGCGCAGTGTTGTGATTGCTGAAAACAAATTCCATTTGAAAGTGTAGATTTCTGATGCTGAAAATTTGCAATGATAAGATTTTGTATTCCTTGAGATGTTGGAAATGCAAGCCACTGTCCGATTTAGAGCAGCCAAATGCAGGACTGTTAATGGAGGTTCTTTCCTTTAGGAGATGCTGGAATAAAAAGGGAATTATGAAAATAACTTAAATGTTTGGAAAAACCTGTGAGGGAATTTTGGTCTATTGACCAGGAAAGGTGATGATATTCAAATACATAATCTTGGCTAATACAGTACTATCATGGTAGACACTTCTTAAAAATGAAGGAGTTTCCTTCATCAGTGTTGGTGCTGTCCTTGTAAAATCAGTTTTCATAATATGATTAACCTCCTACTGGTGTCAGTCATCTCAGTAAGAATCACAATTTTATTTCAGAAAAGAATCATCTCAATCCCTTTTCACTGTTAGGTTCTACTCTGGCCTCCAGAACTGCTGTTACTGTTTTTACACATGCAGTTTTTCAACCTCTCCTATCTTTCACTTGTGAGATTTTGCAGTGTGTGAGAATTTTCCTCTGCAGTCTTGGCTGCTGTGATGAAGCAAGTCACCAACTTCCTAGTGCACAGTGCAGGATACCCTCAAACTACAGGGATGTGCCAGGCGAGGAGCAGCCACGAGGCTACTGTACCACGAGGCTACAGAGGGTGACAGAGCTCCTCTGTTACACAGTTCTAAGTCTCCTTGCAGAAGGGAAAGTCTTTATCTTGTCCTCTTAGCAATTGTAAAGCAAACATTGGAATAATTTGTTTAATTTGGAACAGAAACATACAGCTGGTATTATTGTATTTCATTGAGTTCATAATTTTGGAGAGCAGTGGCATCTTTGTTTATCAACTTCTTAAAATCAGCTAATTTCATCTTCCCACACACCCCTTCACTTCATTCACCAAGTTGCTCATTAATGGATATTTTTAACATTCAATAGTTAAACCAGTTGCTTCATAGTTACAGCAGGGCTCTGCATTGCTTTGCTTAGCTGCTCTAATCTTGCTTAGCACATAAGAATAATTATGTTTCAAAAAACAAAGAGGAGAGAAGGTTAGTTTTGCTGCATCATAGAAGCTGGACATTTTTTGGCAAGGGTCACTTTTGTGTGTCATTCCACAAAAGTCAGTGGGATGACTCCTCTGTTTTGTTTGCTGTGTGTGCATGTGAGTTGTCAGGCTCATCCCACCCTCTTTATGAATTTTATAAATGTTAGATGTTGTTTCAGATTTGTTTGGGTGCAGTTGCCTTGTGCTTTTGCTTCGTCAGGATACGTGTCCCTGACAAAGTTTTTGCTTGTCTCCAGTTGTTTAGGCTATCAAAAGAAATTGCAATTTGTATTTCACACTAATGGTCCCAAACAACTGCTTTGATAGAATATTTTGCAAAGAGGTCATGGAAGTGGTTTTTTGGGTGTTCAGATGTTGCAACCCTATATTTTCTGGTTGCTTCTGTCATTCATTTATGTGGGTTAAACTTTGGGTCCAAGATTGTTTTTACCATCTTTGTTCTGGTTTTGTCACCATCTTTCATTTTCAGACTGCATTGTTATTATTTATAGGCTAAGCAATACTTTAATCATCTGTGTCACTGTTAACTTATGAATATGGAGCAGATAATGATAAATGGAGCAACAGCGAATATTGATGGCTTTGTGTCTTTGAAAAATGATGTGATCTTTGTCCCAGGTGCCCTGCTAAAACTGGTGCATTCCTGTCTGTGCCTCACCAGTGCATCTGGACTGTGGGTCTGTGCCTCCAGTTTAACAAGGCACTTCACTTCATGTCTATCTTAAATCATCTGAGTAGGACAGTGAAGTCTTTTGGACCTTGTAGGCACATAAATTTAGTTGCTGTCTTGAAAACCTTGCTACATTAGTCCTTATTTAGGTGCAAGGTTTTCCTCTCAGATTTCTTCATTAGTATCCAGGTCTGGCCTTATGATAGATCCTTGTGTCTGTAGAACAGATTGCCAAGGTCGGACTGTACGGATCTGAGGGAGAAGCCTCACTACAGTGAGAACATCACAATTGCACGACTTTGCCATATCAAACCATGACATGGAAGTAGTCCATTGATGCAGATGTTTTGAGAGTACAAGAACCAGTTCTTTCATTATGTGCATCAGACCCATCAATATTCTGATCACTGGAGTGTGATAAATGGAAAGCTTGGGCTCGATGTGTAGAAAATTAGTGCTGGTTCTGCTGTTTGCTGTAGGGAATTTCTTGCTTGGTGCTGGTATCTGAAATTTTCTTTTAATTTTTTCTGTCTCATTTACTGCTCTTCCCTTGGAGAAGAAGGGGTACACACGGAGGAACTGGACAGTGAACTAGGTAAATCATCCATCTCTTGTTTTGATATTTGACTTCAACTGCACTGTTTTTAGCCTTTAATTACTTGCTTTCTCCTTTGTATCATTTTGCATCTTTCAGTTGTTTTTTTTTTTTTTCAACAAGAGTAATTTATCAGCAAAACTTCCCCAGTGCACAGAGCATTTATTTTTCCCTAGCTTCAGATCTGCAGTGATTTTCTTACTGATTCAAAGTTTGAAGAAAGCTAGAGAGCCCTAATCTTGCAAAGCTGATTTGAAGCCACTTTCTTCGGGACTCTGCAGAAGTCAGGGTCTTTTCCTTTGGCATCTCTGGCTCCAGGAAAAAGCTTATAGATGCCAAAGCTGAAATGAAGTAGCTCATGATGCTTTTTCACTGGGGCTGAAGACATTTCCCAGACAATAGAAGCCAAGTGTGATTCAGAAAGTTTAAGTATTGCATTGGATGCTTTGGCTGAGCTTGGTGAATGAAACAGCTTAAAATTTTCCCTCAGTCAGTGATTTTATAAACAGATGATTTTCAGTGATGTGGTACACTTTTATTTGCTGCATCTCTTTGTGAAGAATGCTGTCTTGATATCTAATCTCAGCAGTGCTCATTGTGTTTGTACTGATGGCAGAGGTAGTTGTTATTTCTGTTCAGCTATGCTCTAGTGCACTCGGAGAGCTGAAAGGATAAGAGGTTACATAGGATTTTATTTCCACTAGGACTATTATTGCTTTTAAAAAGGACTGTACTTACAGTTCATAGTACTGCAGACTGGAGGAATTGTATTACCAGAGAATTAAGCTCTGGTTTCTGTAATGACTTGCAAGTAACTGTATTCTGCTCCCTGCTTCTGTGTGATGGATACAGCCTCAGCAGCTAGCAGTGGACTTGGAACACTGCTCCACAAATGGTTCTTCTGAATAATATGCCTGGAATAATGTTGGAGGCCCAACTTCTTATAGAGCCAGAATTTGAAAGAAATGACAATTTAAAGAAGAATGCAGTCTCTTTAGTGGTACAAGTGTTATGTGCAGACCAAGTAGCATCAGAAGTAGGTGGATGCACGCCAACAATCTGAAAAGTGTTCTCACAAGGGTCTTCACAACAGTGGCTTAAAATGAGAGGGAGGTTTTGAAAAAGCAAATTTAGAGGCAATATTAGACAGAAAATACCCTTCTTTCAGTCTGCTATCAGGAACTAGTGCAAGAGCAGAGCTGAAAAAATAGATGCAGGAAAACTCATTAGCTGATAAGCCTGACTCCGGATCTGCAGGCACTTATGTGCACAAGTGTTTTGCTGGAACATCACGAGATGTTCCCTTTTTTTCAATGCAGATAAGCTTTATTGAGCTCACAGCCCGTCAGTACGCTGTTGAGATGAGCAAATGTTGCAGTGTAAAGAAAGACATTTTCAAATTACTCAATTGGTTACAGCAACATTAGGGAAGGGGCATGAAAACTTAGTATAGTTGTAGTAACTCAGGTTAGTAAAAACTGGTTGGCAACAGCTATTTAGCACCTTAACTTATCAACAGTTTCTGTTCTAAATATAAGAAGATTATGACTTAAGGCATTTTCACAACTTCTTGTTTTCTAAAGAGCTATGGAGTAGTGGGTCACCTCATTTTAACAGGAGGTTGTTCTTCAGACACAAAAACTTAACTTCAGAGCAGAAATTGACTTGGCTTGGACCAACCCTCCTGGCTTCACAGGGAGCAGTAAGAGCTGAGTGTGCCGAGTTCCTCTCCAGCTCCTTCACAGTAATGCATGGCTGCAACTGAAACTGTTGGCTGGAGAAGTAATTTTTTAGGAATCCATCCAGCTTCTCTGTATGTAGGGCAGGATACTAGAGCATCTCAACAGGAATCCATGTACTTATCCAAGGCTTAAAATTGTGAAATTAGATATTTGTCCGTTGAATTTGCCTGCTGATAAATGCTCTGAGACTGCATTGGTGCTGCATGGATGTACCAAAATAAAAACCATATGGCTCACTCAGGCTCCTAATGATGCAAAATGTTTTTTGAAATCTCATCTTTGTGATAAAATCTAATGCTCTTGGTCATCTTCAGTTTGGCAGGAGAGACAGAGGAAAGAGATTCATTTAAAGCAGCTAAGAAGCTAGACTGCAATATGGCTGTGGAGAATATTGCCTTTCGCTTTAGAGCTGGAAGCTTGTAGAAGTCAAAAAGTGCATCTACATAATCAGCAAGAAATGTGTTAAAATTTAAAACTGCAGTTTTGTATATTGTTATATCTGAAAACATGGAGATTTGTTCCTTAAATGAAAAGCTGCAGAGACAGTAAACTGGAAAGATTTTGGCATAGTGCCATTTTTGGGGTTAGGAAAGTGCTGGTGTTCTGATCTTTTGTGAAAATGCTTTAAAAGGGAAGAAAAAAAAAAGAAATTTAATATCAAAATCTTTTGTGAACAGAAGAAAAAAACCAAAAATTTTTGCTTAAACTTTAAAAATAAAAAAGCACTTAACAGTCCAAAATAGACAAAAGATGTTTAGCATGAAAAATGGTGGAAGTCATTTGAAGGCATTTGTGCATTACTTCTCCTTTCTCTCATTGACTTTTTGTTTTTCTTTCACCCCAACTTGATCTCTTTACCATTCTACTTTCACCATAGTGCAACAAAGTAAATGGCTGCAACAGCTTGTGATTTTCCCAACCGCATGCTAGGTCTTAATTGAATTGCACTGAAACTCTTGGAGCCAGACCCATGGTGTTTTCACCTTCTGGGACTCCTCTGGAAACCTGAGAGTTCCCTTTGTGAAAAGACTTTCAAGATTGGCCTCTAGCTTTCTGACTTCTTCTCAGATAAGTTTGCAGGATGTAAAGGAATATATGATTCTGAAGCGTTCGATCCGCTGATAAAATCATGGAGTTTTTTCATGCCCAAAAGTTAGCATTGGCTTGCATTTAATGGCTTATGTCTCAAGGAATCCAAAGAATAAGTTAAACACAATGAGGATAAAATAATGATAAGAATGGAAAACCTACCCTTTACCTGCAAATAAAGGACATGTGGAGCAAAACCCATAGAAATTGATTTCATCTGATCTCCAGCCAATTCTGAACACAAACATAAACTTTGAGTAATTAGTCCATGTGTGTTTGTATAGATTCTGTTCCTCTCCAGTCTGGAGATATTTCTATCCTTATGGCAACATTATTCTAATTAATGGGCCATTGTTGATTGTATTAGCTCAGCAATTGATGCCATTAATGGAAATAAATCTCTGCATTTGATAATGAACAAACATAGATTGCTGTCAGTGTTGAAAAATTTCATGTTAAATTTTGATGAATTATTTTGCATGGGGTATTTGAACTTGTGTTATACAACAATGTTGGTTTTTTCTAAATTTAAATGAATGTGCAGAGTTGGTAGGACCACATGTGCACAGTGTTTAGTGTGGTGGAGCCCTTTTCTGAGTTGTTTCACAGTATTACACAAACACGCCACTGTATTGTTAAGTGGATGATTATTTTGTTACCTCCAGCCAATGGGAACATTGTGTTTAAATGAGTGGCACAAGGATCAGGCCCTTAAGTAACACATACAGCTTTAATAACCCTCTGTTGGATGCTGAAGTGATTGCATTACATTCACTAATTATAGTTAATGTACTATCTACAGTCTAGAAAATCAACAGGAACAAAAGTGGATACATTTCCAAATGTTAATTTCATCTTCAGAACTGTTTTTTGTTAATTATGGTAATGAAAAGAAGGAAATCTCTGTTACATGTGACTGTGGCAGTGTGTGTTCTTACATGAAGTGCTGTGCAGTGAAATACACCCATGCATGCCAGCCCCTCTTGGCTGGGTTCCATATGGTGGCATACATGTTAAAACCATCTTGTCCTGGTTTTGTATTGGGCTCATGTCTGAGTGATGCAAATCCCAAAGAAAGGAGTAAAAAAATCCTGTTTTCTGCACTGGTGAGCATAAATGGTTCAGCCCTGGTACAGAAGAGGGAAGTGGTCTCTGTCAGTGGGCTACAATTTTTTGCCATAATCTCACCCACCTTTATGGATTGGTGTTAAAATGCATCTGGCCTTTCCTGCATTAATTTCCCCTGCAGTGCCCCATCCAGGATCACTGGCCATGGTGGAGAAACCAGGGGGTACTTGAGGCAGTCCTAGACAGGAAATTTATGGAGCATTTGCTCATTTAATGCAAAAAGCAAATCAAAAATTGACCAGTGCTTGTGTCTTCCCAGTGATGTGCTGACCCAGCACAGGGGGTACAGGCTGGATGTTGGTGTCATGCTGTGCCAGCCCTTCAGAGGGAGCTGTGATCATTCTGAAAAGTACCCAAGCAAGGTCTGAGCTACTGACGAGTTTTGCACATTGGGCAGGAGCAGCTGCCTGTCAGAAAAAAAAAAAAACTGCCTTGGAGGCTTCAGTAATGCTTTTTCTATTTCCAGAGTTGCCTGCTGGTTGGGAGAAAATTGAGGATCCCGTATATGGTGTCTACTATGTAGAGTAAGTGCTGCTCCCCATTTCAGTGTGGCTGTCAGGTGGAGGAGGCTTTCCCTGCACCCCACTCTGTGCTTTGTTTGTCACATCTCAGACCAAGGAGGAGACCTTGGCCCCTTACAGGCTGGGGGTTGTTATAGGATCTGGGAGAGGGCAGCCCTGTCTGGCCATTCCCCATCCACACTGGAGTGGGAATGGGCTCAGGGGAGACAGGAGTGCCCTGGGGAGGGGGTTGAGCTCAAGGAAGACAGGAGCAATCCAGGGTTGGGATGTGCAGGAGCCCCAACACCTCACAAAATACTTCTATCCAGAGAACATTAACAAGTGTGCAATTAACTGAGTTCGCTCGCCTACATGCAGTGCTACGGTCACAAAATGAGAGTACAAAGCAATCCACCAGCCAATTGTGTCAGAAGACACCCAAAAGGATGGAGAAGGTGGTGTGGCCAAATAGCCATGGCAGAGGCTCTTCCATCATGCTGTGTTGTTGTGAATAAAATTGGAGGTTTAATGGGACTCTCTGTGGAATTAGAGCAGCTTCTCCTTTATCAAGATGTCAGATTGCTCCTTTGGGAAACCAGAGATCTGAGTTTTGTTTCAGCACTGACCCCATAAAATGAATTTTTAATTATGTGTATACTCCTGTCTAGTAGGATGGCTCATGATAGCCCTCAGAATAGACATGGAATACAGTTTCTGTCTGCTTTGGCTCATTTCTGACCCTACCATCTGTGCCTAAGGAAACAAGGTTAGCAAACTGTGTGATTAAGTCTTGACATTTATTTACCAAAGACATCAAGAATATTTTTTGGCTATTAAATGCCATGGCAAGAGGTCTTTAAAGGATTTTTCCCTGTCACTTTATATACACATGCCAGTTCGTTTTGTGGCGCTGCTTACTGATTGAATTAAATCAAAAAGTAACTGCAATAAGACATAATTTTATTTTACTTGCTGTCTCTAAGCTAGCAAGATGGTTATAATTTTAGCATTTGTCTCCGTCCCTTCAAATCAGGCACTCTGTTATTACATAATGGCTTTTATTGAGAGACAATTCTATCACGAAAAGGTTTATATCATTTTTAAAGTAGTTATCATTTTTCTTATCTCTCTGAAGATATCTTGAAATGGGAAATCTTTTACAGAACTCATTAACTTGTTTTTTATTTAGTAAGTTAAATATTTTTCTAGTGATTTAATATTGATCTTTAGCAGAAAAATTTCTGAACATAAATCCCTGGAGTGCTTCTGTCACAGTTACTTGAAAAAAGTGGTTGGTTTTCACGTGGGTTTTTTTATAAAGACATACTGGATAGGAGACAGTAGAATAGCAAGTTCTCAATGGTAAACTTTGCTTTACATGCGAAGATAGCTTTAAGGTAATATATTTTTCTGAGATCTACCTGTTCCTCTGCTGTAGCAAAATCACTACTGAAAATGGCTCTTGAACCATCGATGAGCCATTCAGGGAGTCCCAAACCTGCCCCTGCCACCCCAGCATCTGTGGCTGCTGTTCATCACTTGGTTTCATAAGGTTGTTCATCCTCTGCTGAGTGCATGCCTTGTCTGCCATGCTGGGACTGGGCTGATTTTTTTTCTTGTCCTGGAATTGGTAAGAAGTATTGGCTCTCAACATCTCATAGTGTTTAAAAGCTGCCTAAGGAAAGCAGCTGAAGTTTCACTAAATGCTGGTTTCCACTGGGAGTATTTGCTGTTGGCTGATTCTGGATAGATTTTGATCTATTTGGAGCCCATCTCATAGCCTGCATCCCTGCAGATACTTTTAAGACACCCTGTGTGCATTGATCAGATCGCTGACAGATGTTGGGGTTTGGTTTGTTAAGTTTAGTTTGGTTTTGTTTTTAACTTGGGTGCGCCAGGGAATGACTGCACCTCTGGGAATCTAAATAAAGCAGGGATGATACAAGCCTGTCTTTTAAAATGCAATCAGACAGAATGCCTTTCCTGCTTTAATCTCATTTTTCACAGATAGATCACTACATTACTGTATTTGAAGGAATTAGCCATTCCTACTCAAGACATCGTATCAATACCAGAATCCGCTTGTTTTTCTAAGTACTCTTTTTGGCACAACTAGATGAGCCTTGCTCCACATCCACTGCTGTTGAGTGTGTTTGGTATTTTACTCCTTTCCTCAGAAAGAGGAGTTTCAATGCCTGGCCCTCATTCCTGCTTGTTCCATAAAGGTTTCCTAATTCATTGCTCTTTTTCATCTCCAGCCACATCAACCGGAAGACACAGTATGAAAACCCAGTTCTTGAAGCAAAGAGGAAGAAGCAGCTCGAACAACAGCAACAGCCTCCAGAAGGTTGGCACCCTTGAGGGCATGGTGTATGGGGTGTTCATGAAGGAATGCCCTCCCTTGCCATGGCATCACCATGCCAATGTGTTTGTCCTTCCCTCCGTGGCCTTAGTGTTTAAAGGCAAAGTGATGTGCGTAGCAAAAGCTGTGTTTAGCCTTCACAGAAGATGTAGCAAAGGAGAAAATCTAAACTGTATCACTTAAACATAGAAGGTTTCAGCCTTGTTGAACAGGAGAGATTTTTCTTTGTATGTCCTTTATTTCTGGAAAGTTTCTAGACTTCCCAGAAACAACTAAAACATGTTTTCCTCTTCAGTCTGCTCCATCAAGTTAGTCACTGTAGGTGGTGTTGTTCCAATCTGCACTGGGACTCAGGCTATCAAAGGGGTTGAGGAGTGGGCACTTACATGCACTAGACAAACCCTGCATGAGAGACTTCTTAAACTGAGACCTTTGTATGTTGTCAGGCTCTAAAATTTGAAGTAATTGCCTTATTTTGAAACACGTTTTTTTATTAATTTCCTCCCTCTTGCCCCCTTTTTTTTTCCTTCTCACTTTTTACATTTTTTTCTTCAAATGCAGTCCAACTGCAGTGAGGGCCATGTGGCATTTGGGTTTGTTCTTCTACTTAGATGCCATGAACGGCACAGGGAGTAGATTTCATTTAAATGTCAAGTCCACATAGATGCAAATCAAGTCCCAAGTTTGAGTGTGAGGTAGGATGTCCCAGCAGATGGATGAGTTGACCTGGATATAGAGATCCTTCAGGACTGGTTTTTGGACATCCTATTTATTTTATTCCCTCTGTCTGTGACTCTGTTTCCTCTCTTGCCATGCTTTTCACACCTCCTCTGCTTGACCCCCACTCTCCCAGTGTGTGCACATGCAGCAGCTCATGGTGCTGTTGTAAGCAACCAGTAATATTTCCCTCTCTGCCCTCTCTAGAGTGGACAGAGGAGTGTCCATCTCTCCCTCCACCTGCTGCTCCAAACCATGTTTCAAACAACCAAGAGGCAGTTCGGGAAGCACCAGTACAAGGTAACAGCCTTGTTAAACCAGCTGTAAAAGAGCAACAAGTTCTTTTTCCTGAGAATGAAATTCCCTTGGCCACCACAAGGGCAGTATTTCCACGACTGGTGACACACCAGGGCCTGTGCCTGCTTATCTGAATTCACAGATTTTGAGACTAGTTGTTTCAAGACTACATTTGTTGCTGAATGCAAGAGGTGAATGAGATTGTGTGCATCAAAAAGAGGATTGTGGCTATTCTCTGTGTAGTGTTCCAAGTTTTCCAACAGAGTGGACTTACTCAGAAGTTGTACTTTTGTACAGGTACTTTGGGTTATTACAGCCTTATTTATTGTGTCAGTGTTCTGTGTAGCCAATTACTCACAGACCAATTGTTTGCCTTAAATAACCCACTGCAAATCATTCCTGAATTTGCAGCATGAGCTGAAACATTGCCAGGTCAGGTTGCCAGCAAGGGCCAGGGAATTCCACTTGTACCTGTGGCAGTAAAGTGCTCTCTGATTACAAGTCGTTTTAAGAAGGCTTATCTTTGTATCTTTGACTACATCTGAATTGCACAGCAAGTGAGTGGCACTGCCCTGGTCTCCAGGACCCAGAGCCTGGGGAAGGTGAGAGGGGGAATCTGGCTGGAATGCATCTTTCTGACAGAGGTGGGAGCAGCTGGGAGCTGGGAAATACTCCCATGGTCTCCGAAGGCAAACCTGACTGGAGTGCTGCTGTCCCAGGCAGCCTTTCCTGCCAGGAAGACCCAGGGAGTGCTCTCTGCAGCAGCTGGCAGCAGACCAGCCCTTCCAGAACAGACATGTGGAATTTCACAGGACCCAAAGCCCCCAGCACAGTCCTAAGGGGTATTAGAGCACACTAGAGTAATCCAACCTGGCAGCAAGGAAAAAACATGAGAGGTCTGAGCATGGCACCCTGACCACCAGGCACCTGGGTTTAGAGATGTAATCAGAGTGCCCCAAAAAGGCTGATCTTCCTCCTGGAGGCATCTGTGGATGCCACCTTTGCCTTTTCCACAGTCAGGCTGAAGCAAAGGCTGCCCAAACATCCACACATGGTGGTGCAAAGGATCCATCGCACAGAGGTGATGTTGGGAGCCTGCTCAGCCACCAAAATTGTGCAGCAGTGTTAGAGCAGAGCATTAACCTGTCTCAGCACCGCTCTGAGTAACACGTCCTGGTACCTGCTGATGACTCCTCTCCTCTTTCATTCCTTCCTCCTCCTTTCTCAGTGCTGCTCCCTCTTTTCTCACTGCCCATTTACAGCACCTTTTCCAGCTTCCATGCCCAGAGGTTTCCATCTCTCCCCCCGATAGCACTGCTGGCAGGGACATGGGCACAAGGAGCCCTCCCTGTGCCCCTGGCAACACTCTCAGAGCCTGGGTTTTTAGATGCACTAATTTCAAATGGGATACCCTCTTGAATGCTGTAGGTGGCATATAGCCTGTGGTGCTGCTGTCCTGTTGCTGCAGGGCAAGCTCAGCCTGTATCAGTGGGTAGACACTAGCAAGCCCTGCTTGTTCTGCTTGTCCTTTGAACCAGAAATGAGCCCTGCTGCACTCTGCCTCTCGGCTGTTTGTTACCTGAGACACTGGGTTGCACTTTGATACTCAGGGCTTTTTTGCAGGCTGGGGTCTGAGCAGAGGATCTGCCCACGATGTGCAGGATTACCGTGTTCCTCTGCCACCCTTCAAAGGCAGAAGACTACAAGTCCTCATGCTGCCTCCTCATGAATAATCTTCAAATACACATTATTTCCCCCAGTCAAAGGCTTACAAGTCTCAAATCCCCTCGCTCTCCCCTGAGGTCTCCTTTCTGAGCAGAGGCCCATGGCAATGCTGCCCAGGTGTTTGAAAGTGCGCCAGCTCTCCTGGCTGTGATACCCACTGCTGATCCCGGAGCTGTCACCAGAGGGCTTAGTGGCATAGGCTAAGCATTAAAAACAATTAAAAGTGTGAAGGTGTTTAGTGTTGGCACTGTGAAGTGAAGCAACCGTGATCCCTTTTCTGAGACTGTGCAACATGCTTTGCAAGGATGTGCTTTTGTCCATGGAGCACCTCTTTTCCTCCTAACTGTGCTCCCAGAGAGCATTCCCAGCCCTCCAGCACAGCTGCTCCAGTCCTGGGCTGCTCTTTGATTCATACTTCACATCAGAAGTGTTTCATCCACAAGCGGCAAGGAGCAGAAAGGGAGGAGAAAAGACTTCAAACAGTGTCTGAAGAACAATGTCAGCATCCTCCTGTTTTCACCAGAGGAGGTCACAGGGTGGTAGCAGTGGTGGGGCTGGGGGTTGTGCTAAAGGGTATCAGTGTCTTGTCAGAGCTCAGAAGTTGCATTTTGCTCAGTGGGTTGGGAGAGGGTCAAGTGGTGAAAAACATGATGATGCTTCTTTCTGCAGAAACTCTTCACTGCAGAGTCCTTCTGTAGGAGGCCCCCTAACCCTGCCCCATCCTTCCCAGGATGGATATAACCACCTCAGCACAGAGATAAGACATACATCTAGCCCAGCATTCCCAGCTTTAATATATTCCGTTCTTTAAAGCAGCATGTGTTTTCCCCTTTGTAGCCTTGGGGCTTTGGTGTGCACGACCACAGCTAACAAAGTGCCAGGTACTGGGGTTTTGTTCATGCCTTTTCCTGCGTGCCTAGGTCCAAGGAGATGGGTGGAGTGTGATGAGATGAGAGGATGCAGGAGTGAAGTGCAGTCCTGTCCCTGCACACTGCTGTGTTTGTCCACGGACTCGTCAGAATGGGGAGGGGCAGAGGAAAAAGAGATCAAACACTCATGTATGCCTGCTCATAGATTTTTTTTCCAAACCTCCTATACAGGAAAACCTTTTTTTACACGAAACCCTTCTGAGTTGAAAGGGAAGTTCATCCACACCAAGCTAAGGAAAAGCAGCAGGGGGTTTGGCTTCACCGTAGTTGGAGGGGATGAGCCAGATGAATTTCTCCAAATCAAAAGTTTGGTGCTTGACGGTCCTGCAGCGTTGGATGGCAAAATGGAAACAGGTACTGGTGCTTTTTACCAAAATCATCACCACCACTTCGGTTTGTGTTTTTGCAGCTGGTTTTAAGTGCCATTTATAAATGTAGCCGTCATCCCCTTCTTGGGGAAAGGCATTCAGCTTTCTTATCAGCAAGTAAGGAAGTGAGATACATTGAGAATCTTGGGAAAGGACACTTCATGTATTGGAATTCCATCTCAGTGTCAAAATACCCAGCTGGGCACTGCCAGTTCCTGCTCTCCCCACCCTGATCCAGCAGTTGTGGGGTTCCACATCAGGCTGTGGGTTCCTGCTCCTGGAAATGGATGATGGATTTTTGTAGGGCTGCACCACCATGTGTTTGTGTCTCTACCATGCTGCTTGCCCCTTTCCAAAGCTACTCCCAAGGAATGGGCAGAGCAGTGGGCTAATCTGCATCTCCCTGTGTGGAGGCACCAAGGGCAAACTCATTTTGCCAGAGATCAGATCGGGGATTTTGCCACAATTCAGTGGCAAAATATGAAATACTGTTTAGTGGTGAACACAGTGGTGCTGGGTTAATGGTTTGACTCAATGATCTTAGATGTATTTTTCCACTTTAATTCTATGAAATCCTTTTAGGCTTCATCTGAGGTCACAACTCCTCACTTTCAGTTGGACCATCACAGCACTTAACATCCCTGTTTTGCAGCCCCAGAGTTAATAAAATTACTCATAACTTAATCGATATCTGAATTTCAGGCTGAAATATGAGACATGACATGTGGCACTCACTGTGTTTGAGCAGTTGGTATTTGAGAGCCTTCTGTTACAGCTCCTGTGTGCTCTCGATTTTGTTTCTATCATATGTCAACGTGTAACAGTAAGAGCTGGACTTCAAAATAGCTGTGAAACGGGCCATATACCATCATTTAAATTGATTAAGTTTTTGCATGAGCCAATTCCATTTTCACTTTCAAAAACATTTATGTACATAAAGGCTTTATGCCATGAATCCACAGAGTTTTTGCTCACCCAAGTGTCACCACTCCTTTTTCTTGTGCTGAAATGCTACTGTTGCCTGTGAGTGGTACCTGTGCATGCTGCAGATCTGCTCTCAGGCTGTAGTCCTCACCTTTCTGCAGTGTGCTAAATGTATTTTCTTGGTCTGTCTGTCTGTGTCCTCTGCAGGAGACGTCATAGTCAGTGTGAATGATACCTGTGTTCTGGGGCACACTCATGCTCAGGTGGTGAAAATCTTCCAGTCCATCCCCATCGGTGCCAGTGTGGACCTTGAACTGTGCCGGGGCTACCCCCTGCCCTTCGACCCCGACGACCCCAACACGAGCCTGGTCACATCTGTGGCAATTTTGGACAAAGAGCCGATCATTGTGAATGGGCAGGAAAACTACGACTCCCCAGCAAGCCACAGTAGTAAAACAGGAAAAGTAATAGGCACAAAGGAGGCAAGGCCCAGCAGCCCAGCTGAGGTCTCCTCCAATGGACCCCATGGCTACCCCAACGACACGGTGTCTTTGGCATCCTCGATAGCAACACAACCTGAACTCATAACTGTGCACATAGTGAAAGGGCCCATGGGCTTCGGGTTTACTATAGCAGATAGTCCTGGCGGGGGCGGCCAAAGAGTGAAACAAATTGTGGACAGCCCACGGTGCCGCGGCCTGAAGGAGGGCGACCTCATAGTCGAAGTCAACAAGAAGAATGTGCAGAGCCTCACTCACAACCAGGTGGTGGATATGCTGATTGAATGTCCTAAGGGAAGCGAAGTCACGTTGCTGGTGCAGCGAGGAGGTAAGTCTTCAAAACTGTTTTAAAACATCTCTTCTTGAAATTAAAAAAAGGAAAAAATGCATGTCACGAAAGATCTGCTCTCCTAAGCGTCTTGGTAGAAATTATTTTTGTCCTGAGGTGTAGGAACTGCCCCAAGCTGGCAGCTGTCAGGTCACATAGATGGTTAAAATTATTTATTGTGTTGCTGCACTGGGAGGGGATGCTCAGGTTCCCACATGCACACAACACTGTTAAGGGGCAGGAGGGTGATGTGGTTACACCTTTGCTTACATAACAAACCCTGGTCTCATGCTCAGAAAACTTGAGTGTTTTAAATAGAACATGGATGTTCCTTGAGCTATTCTGGGATATGGAAAAGGCTGGTAATATGTTCTGTAATTTGCAGTGATCAAAATCAGATACTTAATGACTCTCCATTGGGGAAGGATTATACCTGGAATACATCTGGGAGAGAATTTATATTTCTCCAAGTTGTAAGCAATTGAAATGTGACTTCTGCACATTTGTTTACTGTGCCATTGGGAGCTAAGCTCATTTTTTGGTTGCATTGCCGAGGCCACCAGCAGGTACAAAACCTATCCTACAGGCAGTATGTCTGCAGCCCACATGGAGCATGGTTGGCAAGTAACCTGTCAGTGGTCACTCCATCCACAGGAACTCTTTCCCTGCACTCTTGTAAGTGTAAAGTAACCTGAGGTACCACCCCTTTAGCCTGTGGATTGCGATTACTGGGATAGGGTCAAGCTCACAGGCAAAGTCCAGCTCAGCTGTTGACTACGAAGTCAAGAGCAGAGGGGTCAGCTCTCCCCTGCTCCCTGGCATTGACAGTGGGGCTCTCAGAGGGACAAAGGCCTGTCCCCACTGCTCCCTGTCCCATGCAGGTTTTTGTGGACAATACACACATGGGTGCACAGTGGATCACAGGAATGACCTTGCTGCAGAGGCAGGGTTAAACTGACAAGGAAGTGCTGAACACAGCCCCCAGCCAGACCTGGGGGGAGTGTGTGCTATAAAAGTACTTTCCTGGTGACTTCTCTAAACTGTTTTGATTGTAGTAAGCACCAAAAGCCAGTCCATTTTAACAGGGGACAAGTTGTTTCCTGAATTTGTAAGTCTGGTTTGCTGTTTTTCAAGACCTATTTCAAGGCATTGAATACATTGATTCTGCAATTCATAGCAGCTCTGGAGAAAGCACTGCCTTTCCTATATTGCTTTCTTTCCAAGTGTTGACTGTGTTTTCATATTTTAATAGTAAATTAGAAAGTAGAGAACAGAATATATTAAGAATTCTCCAATTTTCAAAGTTGAGTTCCTTAAAGACTTTCAGTACTAGAGAGATTTAAAAAATGCACTTCATTCTCATGATTAATATATGTATTATGGAGAAAATATGGTTGGAAGAAAAATAGCAGCTATTATTAATCCTCCTGGAGAGTGTGTATATATCTAGTAACACCATATATTAATTATTTGAATTGTGCCTGACATTTAATAATCCTCCTAAAGCCTTGAAGGCATAATGAAAAGTTTTGATGAGGAAATAAAAGCCTGGTTTTAATAAAATAGTAAATAGTTCCCTGGTACTCTTGTTGAATCTCTTCATTTTTTTTTTTTTTTTAATTTAATCAAGATACTAACCACATTTGCTATCACCTTCCTAGATAAGGTACCTTATCAGTCTCCTTGAACAGCTTCCCTCCCTCCTTCAAGGTCCTCACATTTCCATCTCGACACAGAGCACTTGCAGTTTCAAATTTCACACTCTCGTGGTACAGAACTTGGAGATCCTGGTGGCCCTGGTCCACAGTTAATCATTGAAACAAGGTTCTCTTCACATCCAGAGAAAAGCTAGACTCAAAATGCACTCCAGCTGTGGCAAGGAAGCCAAGCAGAGTATGCACAGTAGTAGACCCAGAACCAAAACCAGTCAGGTTTGCTTAAGGCTTCTAAGGTGATGTTGGCAGATGAGAGGCTGGACGTGCCCCAGCCATGTGCGCTCACAGCCCGGAAATCCAACCGTGTCCTGGCCTGTATCCAGAGCACCATGGGCAGCAGGTGAGGGATGGACTCTGCCTCTCTACTCCATCCTTGTGAGGCCCCACCTGGAGCACTGCATCCAGCTCTGGGGGCCCAGCATTGGAACAACGTGGACCTGTGGGAGCAAGTCCAAAGGAGGCCACCAAGATGATCAGAGCTATGAGTTATTACCACAGGCCTGGGCCCTAGGGTGTATCACCGTGTCCCGCAGCCGTAGGGAGGAGGAGGAGAGAAGATCCAGCAGGCAGGAATTGTGCAGCAAGATTGATTTATTTAATTATTTTACAAACTCTTTTATAGAATTTTTTCTTCATAGTCTAATTGGACAAAGGACCAGCCACCCCTTGGGGGTGATTGGGTGAAGTCCTAGAACGCCCATTGTCAAAATATTTTTCTACTGTACCATAAACAAACTTTTCAAGGTTGCAGGTGGCTTGGTTGTTTACATTCCCTGCTACCTCTTCTGCGTGAGAGAAAAGTCTCTCACAGACTTAGAAAATAGCAAGAAAATCCTTGCTAGCAGCATTTTTGTATCTACAACGAGTAGCTCTGCTATGAGTACAGGCGGAGAGTTGGGGTTGCTCAACGTGAAAAGAGAAGGCTTCAGGGAAATGTTATAACACTTTCCAGTACATAAAGGGGCTTGCAAGATTGCTGGAGAATGACTTTTCACAAGAGCGTGTAGTGACAGGGCAGGGGGAATGGCTTTGAAACTGAAAGTAGGTAGGTTTAGATTGGACATTGGGAAGGAGCTGTTCCCTGTGAGGGTGGTGAGGCCGTGGCACAGGTTGCCCAGGGAAGCTGTGGCAGCCCCATCCCTGGAGGTGTCCAAGGCCAGGCTGCCTGGGGTTTGGAGCAGCCTGGGATAGTGGGAGGTGTCCTGTGCCCAGCAGGGCAGCTTGAACTAGATCTTCAAGGTCCTTTCCAATCTAAACTATTTAAAAAAACAAAAGGTGGAACTGGCTAAAATCCACCTGGCACTCAGTGCTGCTGCACTTGGGTCCTTTTCCCTGTAACTTTACCTCCTATTACCCCTGCCAAGTCTCTCCTCAGCAGCACCATCCCCAGACAAGGCGCCACTATTTATTTTGGTCCGACTGCAGAAATGTATTTGGCTCGGGTGTCTGATAAGCTCCTTCAGGGCTTTTGAAGCTGTTCTTTTGCTTCCCTGTCACTTATCCTTTCCTCCTCCTCCCTCTGGTGTCCAGTGAGAAAAGTGCTCAGATGCTGTCAGCATTCTTCCTTCAGCCCAACATTTGCATTCAGTCCTGCTGTGCAGGAAGCATCCCTGCAACACTAAGGCTTGTATTCAAGGGCTGTCGAAAGGATTTTCAGAAGTGATTACTAATCAAGCAGAAAAATATCAGAAAGAGATGTGCAATACACAGGAAAAGCTCTGCCTGCTCCAAGCTGCTGGTGCACTCCCAGCAAGGAGGTCTAATTGTTAAAATGCAAACCCAGAGCTGCTGAGAACAGCCTGTAAAATATTTACTGTGAAGTGTGTTCAGCTGCAACACTGGCTTATGGGAGAGGGCAAATCCTGCCGCTGCCTCTGAGTGAGGCACACAAGGATGATTTCAGGAGGGATGAAGCTGAAACGCCCCCTCTGTGTGCTAATGTCTAAAATCGTTTGCAGAACTCATGCAGGATTGGGGCAGAGGGATAAATACTTGTACAAAGTCAGATCACTGAGAATTTGCTTCCCAGAGGCCTCCAAAAAAACTTACCTTGTCCATGTTCTGGTTTATTTTCTAATTTTTTATTTTCTTCTCCCTCCTCCCCTCTGTAGGATTAATTATATTGGTGTTGTTTTCCTGTTTCACCTATATATGGATAAAACTGGAAAAAACTCACTGATCTTGAGGGGTTCAGAAAGAGTTCAGCCCCCCCAGGGTACAGAGGGTTGATTGGGCCAGTTGGCAAAGCTGCTTTTGCTTAGCAAAATGAAGGGACAGAGGGGACAAAATAATTCTTGTCTCTATTAGGCAGGAGAGATAGAAGGTATTTAAACGAAGAAGTTGACTGAACAACTGTGTGTTGTTTGCTGAGAGTAAGTTAAACTGGGAATGAGAAGTGAGTGCCAAGCCATTAGAGCCTGTAAGTAAAACTGGAGGAGGTACAAAGGCTTTGCTGCCTGACGGTGAAGCTTGGCACATTTGAAGAGGACAGGACATGGTCCCTGAAACAGCAGAGGAGGTGCTTGATAAGCCAGCAGGACCATTTGAGGGCTCTGCGCCTGAAAGTAAACGGTGCTGCTGCTGCAAAATGGAGAATTAAGTATATGTTTTTGTCCCTGCACTGGAAATTGTGATTACGTACTTTGGTTGTTTTAAAGAATTATGGTTAATGTGACCACAAAAGGTACAACTTGATTTTGAATGTTTGTAGCTGAAAACGTTCTTTCAACCTTGTACCTACCAAGTACACAAAGTACTTTCCACAAAAAAAAAAAACCCAAAAAAACCAAAAAGAGCGAAGAAACAAGGTAATATTATTTGCCACTTGAAATCCATTAGTCATTGAAGCCTTGCCTATGCACTGTAATCAACTGAAATAAGCAATTCTCAAATACCTCTCCATTCTGCATGGACTCTATTCATAATAAAAACAACATTTTGTCAGGATAATTTCCCTGCTTCCCACGGGACTTTTATTCTGGAAGTTGTGTTTATGGTGGGACAGGTTGTGTCAGAACAAGTTATTCTGCAAAACTACTGTGCTGTATTTTTTGGAATCACTAAGATCTAGTCTTTGTTTCAGTGAAAACTTGTATGTATTTTATATTTTGTGAATTGCCTCTGATTAAAGAGGATTTTTTTTTCCTTTTTTTCCTCTTTTTTAGGTCAATCTTCAGGTTAACCAAAATATATGTGTTTAGTTTGTGTTCAGTTCCAAGAATTACACTGGGCAGTGTTTGTGCAGGTTTGAATAGACAATTTACCTTCAAAGCTCTCACAGTTGCATCTGTATTCACCGGAAGGTCGAAAATAGCATAAACCTTGAGCCTGATCTACATAATCCCCCTGAAGATGTGTTCCCACTTTGCTCCAGATCAAAGTAAAGGCACACAGGTGAAATGTCCCTCACATATCATGTGCAAATCAGTACCATTTCTAATTGCTTTCCCTAGTGCCAAACTCACATTAAACTGGGAAATGCATCTTCTGGAAAAAATATATGTGCTAGATAGATATATAGATATATACTAGAGTGTCAAAACGAAATGTATTCTATGGGAAGACGAACCAATGCAACATCTACTTGTCTAAATGCCCATCAGTGGGTACCTGAGTCTTACCTCCATGTAAGAGTCCATAGTAATATCCTATTTATGGTTCAATGGAATGGAAGGTGTTTGTGGGGAGTAGTGAGGTTGGTGGGAATGGGGAGAGGTCTGTTGCAATAGTCCTGCTCACTTGGTCCTCAAGTCAGTAGGCTTAAGATGTTCCTCGTGACACATGTAACTACAACAAAAATTTGCAACAATGGAAAAAAATTACAAAGCTCTAAAGCAATAAACCTATTCCTTAGCTTCATGGACCTTCCCTTGCTGGAATTCCCACCTGGAAATGAAGTTTTTCCTCCCCTTCCTTAGCTGGAACTGGATCACTGAGTGGTAAGAGCAAAAGAAAAAAAAAAAAACTGTTGGAATTAGAGCTCCTTTTCAGTTGCTGTCCCTAATGATGTAAAACCATGGTATAATTAGAGCTGCAATCAGCTATTCAGTGCAGACTTGAACTCTTTTGAGCAAGCCACTCACTTCTGTTTGCCCTTTAGGCTTGCAGTGAAGGGTGAGTTGAAAGTCATGCCACTTAAGCATTGAGCTGCCAGAAAATTTCAAACTGTCTTAGCAGCTGCTGAATTAGAGAGAAAGTCAGTCCAAACTGCATTTGGGACAAAAATCACAACCTGGGAGTCATCTGATGGTTACCACAGAGCATGTTTGCCAGTGCCAAAGCCTGTGGAATGGGAAGAAAAGTTCACCATTTCCAGCAGTGTTTTCAGCTCAAGTACAGAGGGACCAGAGCTTTATAGTGAGGTCTTTGTGCTGTGTTTGTATCTGTAGGAACTCCCTGGACCCCATCTCGCCGAGCACAGAGCTGCTGATGCCAGTCATCGTTCATGTGCCACCGTTATGGTTGGTTTTCTTACTCTGCTCCACAGCCCACCATGCTGGGTCAGCTCCTTCCCTGGACCCCCAGAACAGGGGCAAACCTAATTCCTCTCTGCCCTCTGGTGTGCTCAACTGACTTCTAAACTTTTTTAAAATTCCTTTTCAAATCACCTCTTTTTTCCTTGTCTTACCTTCTGTCCATCACCACCAGCCTACCAAAGCTCCTGGTACCTTCTACTCAGGTATCTTCCACCAAACCTGTTTGTTGAATCTTTCAATTTGTCACTCAGTAGAGGTTGTTTTGAGCTGTATGCTGAAAAATACCTGATATTGTAGTACAAATAATACCATCCAGACTCATAGGCACCCCTCATCCCTTTATGGTTAGTAAATCATATTTAGGAAATTTAGTTCATTACTTTGTATTCCAGGGTTATTACTTTATAATTCCAGAGTTATTGATTTATTCCAGATTTATTGATTAACCATGGACTCTTGTTTGACATTTAAAAATCTGTCTTCAATTATTTCTTCTTGTTTATTTTTGTTACTGTATCCTTTAAAGAGCATTGCCTGGCAAGAAGGGAATCAGATTAGTGAAGTTTGTAAGTTGGTTTACAAACTGTGTTAGAAATGAGATGTTTTTAAAATGTCTTGCATTGTGCCTATTCCATTTTCTGAAAACAGACAATCATAGTAAAAATGCATTGTTAAAATTTAGTTGCAGGGAAGGAGCAGGACTGGGGGAGCCTTTAGTTGGGAGTAGCCGCATCTTTTTTTTCCGAACCACCAAGTTACTCCTTGTTATTCTCTTTTCTCTGTTGACTGGAATTATATTCTAACAAGGCCAAAAGAAACTGATGAGACTTTAAAGAAAGTTTAAAGCAAGTTTGATGTCACATTTACCATTCTCTCATAGCCTTATTCTGATTAGGCACTAGTATATCAAGGAGCAGATAGAAAAATCAGTTGAAGTCAGGAAAAGATGAAATAAAGGAAATGTTATAAGTTTAGGTATTTTTAATAAGAAGTTTGAAGTTCATACCCCTGATCAGAATTGCTTATGTGCATGTGTTTCAATCCACTGTGCAAGTTAATTTTCCTGCAGCAGCTCCAGAGTGTTAGATACGCCTTTTTGGGACAATGCTGTGTATTGTTATGCAGCACCATACACTGATCACTGGTAATTGGTTTTGTAAAGCAAGCGAGCAGAAACTTGTTTTCTCTTTGTGATAAAAATAAGCTGAACTTAACATTTAAAATCAGGTCGTCTTATAAATAATGTAATATTTTGGGATTACATGGTGTTTTTTCTCCTTCAAAGTGTTTTACAGGTGTTAATCTTAGTGACATTAGCCGTTTGCTTTTGATGATCTGAATTTTTGATGTTTGGGATGACTTTGCTTAGCAAAAACACAAAGGGGAGGTTTTGGTGCTGCCCAAGTCCATGACAAGGCTCCCATTAGGCTCCAGGAGGCAGCAGGGTTTCACCCAGGTTTTTCATGCCTACAGATGCTACAACCACTAAGGGTAATTGTTGGTAGTTTGCTCAGACACCAAGTAGTTTGATGTATGCTACTAATGTTTGTATAAATAATGCATTTGCAGGAACTAATTAATTAACATTGCCAGGTCCTGCTGGAGTTTTTCAGTACAAGGCATCCAGTTGAAATAGTAATTGACAAACCCAAATATCAAAAATCCCATGTGTGCAAAAAGCCAAGGAACTCCAAACAAAGCACATTGTCCTATAAACACCAAAACCAGCAGCTTTATAATATTACAGTTCTGATAATGAAGGAGATGCGGCATTGCTAGGGTATGAACATTTTAATTGCCTGCAGAATTTCCAGCTATTGCTGGTGTGATCCATGTGAAGTGCTGACACTAATCTGTTAGGTATTCGAGGCACAAGTGTTTTTTCCCCTCAGCTACTCTTCATTAACTCCATTTGCACTGATTCTCTCCTAGAAATGAGTAAGCAAATGAAGAGATGCTTGTGAAATCTGCTTTTTGGGTCAGCATCAGCTTTACATGATCTACCCTGCTTTTTTGTGGCAGCATGGCCTATCTATGCTATAACTTGTATCCCCCAGATATATGTGTCATCTGAGCTCCAGAGTCGCTTGGAAGTGTAAAATAGGATAGAGCAGTTGCTGATTCACTATTTGGCATTTTGTTACACATTTTGCATTTATTTCAAGGGTTGATATCTTTTAAAGTTTTTTGCTATTTCATGAAACATGCTTTAAGGCCAGGAGGAAACCTGTACTTCAGTTACTAAGGAGATGAACAATTAACACGTTCGGAATAAGGAAATAATGTCAGTTTTGTGTAGTCCTGCATGCTGACAGCACAATAGTGATGGTGTGCATGTTATGTGCATGGCTGCCTTTCTGTGGCAGGGAATCTGGATCTGCTTTAGCATCAGTTAGAAAACCAAAGCATTTGCTGAATGCTGGAAGGAAAAAAAAAAATGGCTGAAATCTCCTCATCAGGATGTTTTATTGCCCAAACCACCTTATCTTGCAGAAAGCAGTAGGCTCTAAGATGAGAACAAAACAGGATATTGCTTAGTAAATGAAAGATGAGAGCTCTGAAACTCTTCCTAAGGGTTTTTTTTTCCCCTCCTTAGCTTGAGGTTTTGAAAGTTGGTGCTTTTTTTTTTTTCACCTTATGTTGATTTGGTTTTGGTATTAAATGCTGAAGTGGTGGAAGTGGAGCAGCTCAAACCCACACAGTGTTGTTTTATATCTGATGTGATGTAACACAAGGTGGCACAGCAGAACCTAATACTGTGCATGAGATAAGGCAGATTTAGCTGGAGATGTGCCTCCCACATCTTCATCAGGATTTGCACGGCAGGAAATGGAGCAGACTTGGAGGTGTGCAGCAAGGAGGGTTTTGTTCCACTCAGGTTTTCCTCATCAGGAACACACTGCCTGGGTGACATTTTGGTGTGCAAGTAAATAATGAGTTTTTATCAGCCACACTGCAGGTAGGTGCAGTAGCTGCTGCCTTGATTTGGCATAATAATAACTAGTCACAACAGAAGTAATGAGGTATCAGAAATCCAAGAAAGGTCTTTGTTTATCACTGTAATTAAATACATTTGAAGAGTCATTAAAAGCAGTAGCAGGTGGGTAAAACTGAGGAAGAAGGATGGCTTTGTAATGGACTAGTCAATGGTTTTGTTCTGAAATTGATTGCCTTTAAATATCTATCTGCATGTCTCTACATCTCTCCATTCTGAATTTAAATGTTTTTCCCTTTCTGCATTGGGATGTTATGTTATTCATTTTAATGTTTATTTTTGTCTCAGTCAGATTTGCTTATTTTTGTGATGGTGATAGATAGGCAAACTGAGGCCTGCACTCTGGTGCCAGAGGAATGGAAAAGATTCGTTTAACCTGTGCCTTTTGTGCCAGAAGACCTGCAGTGCACCGTGAGTTGGTCTTAAGCAGCTGGCAGGGCTTGTAGGCCAGACAGACTTGGTAGAGGAGGCTGAGCTTCAGGGACGTGACACAGCAGGCTGAGGATGCTTGGACAGATCAGGACCCTGTGGCTGGAGGCACGTGAAGGTGATGTTGGTAGGGATGTGCAGGTAAATAGCAGTCCTCAGAAGTTTTCCTTCCATCCTTCAGGATTAGTTTCTGAGATGTACAGGTTACATCCTTAGAAGTAAGATCAAGTTACTGATCTATTTTAATAGAAAACTAGTTTCAAACTAATAAAGTTATGTTTTGTGAAAACGTCCATAAAACCATAGTCCTCTAGTAGAGCATTTTAGTGTGGCTTGTGTGGATGTGCACTCCCCAGGTCTGAACCTGGCTAAGCATTCTGTAAATACTAGCTTATTATTAAGGGATGTCTTGGCATCAAACTAATGCCAAGAGGGCCGTGTTTGTAGGCGTCCCCTCTGTGCAGGCTGCTCTCTGGATATGAAATATGAGAATCTCCCATAAGCCACCCAGTTTGAGCACATGGATTTACACATTGTAGCAGTGCAGTGGTAAGTCTGAAGACAAACACTCTCACTGAGCAGCATAAATACAGATGTGACTAGCAAAATATGGTTTCTCATCTTTGGCATCCTCTATACTAAGCTTGGAGTGGCATTGGGATTGGCCTGGAGGTGCTGCTGCCCTTTGGCACCCACATGGTCATGCCATGGGACGGCCATCTGGGGAGAGGAGCCATGGGACTACGCATCTTCAAAACTGCAGCATGCCCCAAAAACTGTGAGATGGTTTCCAGAAATAAAGCTTGTAAGTCATGGATTTTATGGGCTTCTAAAGGATAGGTACCCTCATGGATAGCCACACATGTATGCTTATGTATATGAAAACTAGATACATAATTCTGTGTATACACACACCCTTTTCTGTGTAAGAAGAACGTGGAGGTCTCTAATTACTTTCCAATTCCAGTGTTTAGCGTCTGAAATTTGTGAGATTTCAGAAATGTAATGTCTATGTACATATTTGTTTAAATATCAGCAAAGGTTTTCATCTAAGCATATGACTCCAACAGCTTGAGTTTTATGATAAGCACTTCATTTAATGAGATTCAAAATAAAAATACAAGAACTTTTGACATGCCATAACAACCAGAGGCTAGATGGGTAATTGTCACACTAATTCTCAATCTCTTTATTATCTTACTGTCTTGGCATTACCTTTTATATATATATATATATATGTGTATATATCTGTATATATTACTGCATAGTTAAATTTATATTTTCATAGTAATTAAATAGCATTTTATTAGCCTGTATCTTTTTTTATCACTTCTAAAATCAATACTCATTTGAGATGCTGAAAATACGACTGAGACTTTAATGGCGAGGAATTGTTCAGCATCCTAACCAAAAATGAGTATTTGAGGCTAATAAAATTTAGCATCTTTAGAGCATCTAAAACTGAAATTCATCTTAGTGGCAATAATGTTCTATGCCTCATTATGTTTTTCGTCAGTGACAGTGGGTTAATAATGCCCAAGATGATCTCTTCAAGACATTGCTTGCTTGGCATTAGCATTGAACATTAGCATTAGAAATGTAGCATTTTTCACTGCATTTGGTAGTTACCAAACTTGATCTATGTCAGGGCTGTATTACTGCAGTGTAAATTATTCTCTTGCTTAAAGCTTGTATTGCATAGCTAATTTTTTTTGCTAGTGCAGTGATGCTCTTGTTATGCAAATCACGATGACGAGCAGAAAAGTTTGGCAGGGACAGGTAGGGGATTTCTTCTTGATGTTTTTCTTTCTTCTCCTTATGCTTGCACAGACTTGCCTCTCTTGCTGCAGATTGTTCTGGTCT
Source organism: Corvus kubaryi (assembly GCF_017639235.1). Classification (NCBI taxonomy): domain Eukaryota; kingdom Metazoa; phylum Chordata; class Aves; order Passeriformes; family Corvidae; genus Corvus; species Corvus kubaryi. The sequence goes on from NW_024580670.1 coordinate 6,306,077, forward strand.
GGAAAAGATCAACTTCCCTCTACTCTTTTAAATAGTGTTTGTCCTTTATTAGAAACTCTTTGGCAATGGATCATACGGAATCAAGGGGATTGCTTTGTCACCACCAATCTCCTGTCCCCTGCCCCCCCCAGCAGCGCTAATGGCCATTAGCGTTAATTATTTAAAGTTCCTTGTTTTGCACACAGAAAGCAGCGATCAGTGTTCAATGCCAGGTATGTGGTTGTGCACCCTCTGACTCCAGTACTTTACCTAAACCTCATCTTCCAAAGTGTTTGTTTTCTTTGATACAGCCTTTGGGTTTTATTCAGCACAGTGTAAGTGCTATTTAGAAAGCTTGAACCTTTTATTTTTTTTCCAGGCAGGAACATTTTCTCTGTAAATGTTAACCTTTGGACAGAGTCCGAAATCTTTATTTTCTTGTGTTTTTCGTCTCTGAATAATTTTCAGCACTGGTGCATTCTGGGCTGCAGGTGACACAAGGGCAAAACCTTATGGGTGACCTTTCTTCTTAGGCTCACCTATGGCTTATTTTGCTCTCGGATATAGATGGTCCATAAGCTGTCCAAGTTGGAAGAGTTAAGGAACTGTGAGAAGTGAAGATCTAGAAACAGCTGTTCTTCTCTTTCATGTGCAAAACCACCCCAAAACTGAAAAATGTTGGGCAGTACACAGACTTTCTAAGCCATAAAGAAGATGATAGTCTGGCCTCCAGACTGGCCCTTTAGCAATTCCAGGAGCCTTTGTCATATGGGTGGGTTGTGCAAACTACTGAATTGTTCCAACTTCAGTTGAAATCCCATTGAAATATATAATTTGTGTGTGTGTGTGTGGTGAAAGGCGAAGTGTTCACACCAGCTGGCCTCCACATGTCCAAGCTGTTGGAATGGGTTTACTGCATGACTGTGGTGCCCAGAGATAGGTCTTCCTTAGCATTTAACTAGATAATTTTGACCTACCATCTCTAAAACATGGGGCTGTAGAACAGGGCACGTTGTGTCTGGTGTCTGTTTAGGTAATTTTGGGGCATTTGTGGCCTTCTGAGCTCTCACCAGAACCAGGCCCAGGCTGTGGTGTGGGGGTTTGTAGTCTCACATTGCATTCTGTGTATGCTCAGTAAAGCAGAGTTTGCCTTGTATCATGGTGTTCCCGTGTTACTTAGGTTGCATAAAGACAAAGGAGTTGAGGAAAAAAATGTTCCTCTAAAAATGGCGTGTTAGAAACAGCAACACTTGGGGTCAAGTTTTGTCCCATGTGTTCTTCCATGAACTCATCATAAATAGGGTTAGTGACCTTACAGCTTCCCAAAAGTTTTACCACTCAAGACTGCGCAGTTAACACAAATAATATTAAGTAAGCTGAATTATGGATTTAATTCATGGGTCACATCACTCACAACGTAACACAGTGTCACGCAACAGAAATACAGCTCCTCATGGGTAATGGCATTAAGAGTGCTGAAGTCATGCTGCAAAACTTGCTTAATGATTTGCATTTTTTCCCCTATGTTACAAAATGTAGTTGAGCAGATGGATGCAGCCAGCTGTACATTGAGCTTTAGGGAGTACTGGGGAGAAAAGAGAGAGGGTTTTGTTAAGATAAATGTAATAATCTCTGTGATAATTAGTTTAATTTAGATCCCTGCATCTGACTCATTTTTGACTAACCTTGTATGAAGTCTTTCTTGCTTTGCTGATGGGTCTGTGAATTTAGTTTGATTACAATGCCTTTTTTTGTTCTTGTGGATTGCTCACTGATCACTGATATTTTTCATTAAGCAGTTGCTTTATTACATTGTTATTTAGAGGGGAGTAATTTGTGTTTTCTAATTAATTTAATTCCAGGCACATTTAGTACGTAGCTACAATGAGCCCAGTCAAGGGGTTTTAGGTCATATTGACATTGTTTACCAGATGTGCTCGTTTGTTTTAAAACATTGTTAACTCTGTGGTGACAACAGCCCTGTTTGATTTCTTGACTGTTCCATCTTCTCTAATCCGTATCTCCAAAATCCCCCAAAATTAAAAGATGCATTTCAGGTACTAGTGAGAGATGTCCATAGGTATCAAATCACAGGGAAATTATATTGCAATGTCAATATAAACTACTATTATTCTATTGTTGGGTTTGATGGCATAGCAGGGACAAGCCTTCTGGCTTCTTCTAGCCAGGGATGTGAAGCCATTTATCCAACCACCAAAAAGCTGGATAATGCTAAGAAGATGCAGACTGGGTGTTTTGTCTGTGCTTGGCCCACTTACCTCTGAAAGAGTTGCAGTGAGGCTTCAGGAGAGAACGGGGCAGCCAGGAGGATGAGCTTCCAAGCAAGGCATGGCGTGAGCAGTGATGGGACACGTTAATGGAATCAAAAGGCCAGTGTTGTAATTCACAGTTGTCACTATCCCAAATTCATAGGCTTGGGAAATGTTTTCGCCAGAAGCTTTTTGGAAAAGCTCAGCATTTCCTTGCTAGTGGAGCTCCCAGGATTTGGGGGTTATTCAAGCACTTCGTGTTCATCACTGTTAAATACTGTATCCATTCCATCATCTGAGCATGAAAACTCCCCATTATACCTATCATTTGCTCATTTGGCCTGCTGTGCCAGGAACTGGAGTTCTAAAATGAGACCCTAATTAGATGAATAAATAATATTTTCACGGGGAAATGTACAGGCAGGTTATTCCCCTGGCTATAAGCTTGTCCCATGAAAAACTACCAACATTTGTTAACGTGTTCTGCAGTCACTTACTTTGGTAAGAAGTAAATTACTGCTTGTTCTGCAGCAAAGTCTGGCACAGAGCAGTGACACTGTAAGATTTATTGGCCTCCAAAGGACCCGCCAAACAATAGCTTTGATGTGTTTTGCATTATTTTTCAACTGTTTTCCATCTCTTCGGGGTTGGAACAGCAAAAATAATGACAAGGTTTGAAGGAAAGATTTGTTCAGTAGTTCATACCTACTAAATTTTAACATTCAATGCTTGTGATGCAATAGACTGAATTCTGATACAATTTGACCCAGCAGCTCACCTGCATTTCCACTTTATTTTTGGAGGGAACATTTAAAACGTTGTTAAATCTTTTCTGTCTCATGCTGGTCTGTTAAGGGTGTGTGCGTGTGCATGGGGATCTGTTCTAGCTATTGATTTAATAGGAAAGAGCATCTCTTGGAGAGTAAACGTGTGTGCATGCATGTGGAAGGAGAGAGAGAGAGGAGAATCTCTATCTCTGTGTTTATCTCTGTGATAAATGATGCCTGTTAAAAATGTGACTTGCCATGAATGTTATTAGTGTTTTCCTCTTTAAGGGTATTATACAAAAACAGTCCCCATCAGCAGAAATGAAGCTGCAGTCTTGATTGTTTAGTTCAAACAGTTTGATGTTTCATTGTCCCTCAATCAATCACTGCCTAGATGGGTATCAGCTATTGGCTGGAAATGCATCAGAGTGACATACAGAGCACTGATACTCCTCAAAATCTTGAAAATATTTAAAATAGTCATTACAGTATGCATCCCAGTCTGAAAGCAGCAGCAAAGTGAGCTCTGATTATCATTTTTAATTGTGTATCTTCCCTATTCAGTGCTAACATCTCCCAAATTACCTTAAAATAAGCATCTTCCTACACAGATTTGTAATTCACTTGCATTGCTTATTTTATTCTCTGTGTAAAAGTTAGATGAGGGCATGGGGTTTAGAATAAACAAAATGCATAAAGTAGAAAATGTAATGCAGCATAAATGCCACATAAATCACATCCTAAAGACAAAAGCAGATTTTAAACATCTGAATTACTGAGCACTTAATGTGGAGTGTAATCTGTGTTTTGGTTTATGTTTGTTTCTGGAGTGTCACACAGAGCAAAATACAGGGGGTTTCCTCTCTCTTCCAACAGCAAGGGGAAAAGGGAGGTCTTGAGTCCAAGAAAGAGCTTTCCCTGCATTTTAGGTAAATCCCCAGACAAGTGTGTCCTTTGCTGCTGGCAGCTGGGTTCTATGCACAAGTAGTTGATTGAAATCTCACTTGAGTTCTCTTGCTCATGACAGACTGAGTAAGACACTGCTTCAAAATGCAAAATTGTCCTTGAAAAAACCTTTCCTGGTGCCCTCCCAGTTGTTTGTTCCTTTACATCACCTGCAACCTGTGTTAGCCCCCCTTCTCCAAGCTCCCTAGCATCTCCCCCAGGGGTCAGGGCACTGGTAGTTCTGTTCTCAAGCCACAGCTCTCTACTGTACCTAACAGATAAAATCTCAGGCTTCAAAGGTTTACACTTAGGATGGACAGGAAGGAAAACATGTTTTTTCAGTAACATTCATATTTTTAGGGAGAAAAGCTTATTCTTCCTCATGTATCTGTTTCCCTTTGCTCAAGCCCAATGCACATTTTCCATTCAAAAATCAATTTCTAGAGGAATACTTTTTAAAAAAATCAACCTGTTCCCCCTGCGCCGCTGCAATTGGTTCGATAAAATTGCTGAGCCGATCGCGTCAAAAGGAAAGAGCCTCGGCTTAATTGTGAGCTAAGTCTCCTGTAATCCAGGGGAGCATTTGAGATTCTGCCCAGGCGCTGGGTTTCAGCAGCCGCTGAGGGCTGTGGGTTTCTCTCGCAGCCTCCTGGCTGCTGCAGCACAAGTCAGCATAGCTAATGCAGAGAGAGCTCTCCCCCCGCTCCCTCTTCCCTGGCTCTCGCTCCCTCTCCCAGGGCTTTGATTCGATATGAACAGACCGGTAACTCCGATGTGAGAGCGAAAGCTGACATAACTCTGCAGATGGCTACGTTCGGATGATACACCTAGGGATTTTTCTTTAAGGGAAGGTAGCGCTTAATGCTAATGTTTATTTTTCCCTTGTTGCCATTTTTCAGGACTGCCAGTCCCAAAGAAGAGCCCAAAGTCGGTAAGCACTTTTCAGCTACTATTTCTGTCTGTTTGTCTGCTTTGAAGGAAAAGGGCATGAGTTTGGCTTGTTTGCTTTCTGGGTCTCAATTGTTTTAAGTTGTCTTTCTGTTGCAACCATGATTACCTTGCACGGCTTCTGCTGCATGGGGAAATGAGAGAGGGATGCAGTACGGAAGGGGGACTTGTTTGCAAATAAAGCCTCAGGTTTACAAATCCGCTTCCCTGACAGATGAGCTTCTCTGTCATTTAACTTACCAAAAAAAAAGCTATTGTTTCCTTTTGGAAAGATGGAGGCTCCACCTTCTTGCCAGATAGCAATTCCTGTCGGGTGCTCATAGGCACCAACCTTTTCCATTAACTCCCTGAGTTTTCTTGAGTATCCTTGGCTGAATTATTAACAGAATGGGAAAGCATGCACATTGTCAGGAGAGACAAAGCATGAGCAGAGCATGGTTACAGTTCCCAGGGAATACAGTCAGCTGTCGGAGTACCTGCTCTGGAGGCATTTCCATACTGAGCAGGATTGTGCTGCAGGTGTAAGACTCCTCATTTTTTAAAAAAGCAACAGCAGAACAGTATTTTCTTGTCTCCCTGAATGTATTTCCATGTAAAGCTGTTACCTGAATGGCATCTTAGCTAGCAGCACGGAAGCCGTGATCTAAAGTATCATTAAAGCTCCGTTAATGATATTATGGAAGAAATTAATGTACTATTTGTATGCAACAAAAAGAAATGTTTTATTTTTAAAGGGAATTAAATACCTAAAGCCTGAAAGTTTGCAGTTATCTGTAGAGAGTGAGGAAGAGACAGAATTCTCTGCCAGGAGCTTTGGGGAAGCAGAGCAAGTGAGGTATTTGCTGTGCTGTAAGATGGTGTGAAACTTCACCGACAGTCCCCCATGGTGCCAAAACCTGCAGCTGGGCACAGCCCACCTCACTGGAAACCTGGGCAAGAGGTTTAGGAAGCAGCTGAGCAGAAGGCTGTTGCTTTTAATACGAGCTCTCTGCTCATCCAAAAAGAAAGCCCTGAAATAATGAATGTGATTCTGGTAGCTTAGGGCAGCACTGATTAAAGTCATGTGAGCGCAGGCCTCTACCATTGTCAGCTCGCATTAATGTTGGGAGGCAGAAGTGCGGGGCGTGCTCCTTGCAAATCACAGCCCTGCCAGCCCCTGCCCGCTCGCTGCTGTCACACATGGGGGTTATTTCAGCCTTCGGTGAAACAGAAGCAAGTGTGTAAAATACAGACATGTCTGGCACATTTCTATTCTCTGCCTCCACTTTTTCCCCCCGTCAGAGCAGGATTGGCTGCACGCGATCCGGACTCCAACTTCTGTCATTAAACCAGCCCTAATCCATGAGCCTTGGTCTTTCCAAAGCATGGATGCTCCCACTTTGCCACACGCACGTTTGGCATCAGGTAAAGCGGGATCCTGCTGTGTCAGGCACCTCTCGGTTTGACAGCTATGCACAGTAAAAATCTGAGCAGCTTGCAAATCCATGTCAGGATAATCCCGCCTTGGTGAACAAAGAGGCTGCTTACAAACAGGTGTAGCGATGCAACAGCAGATTTCTCTCTCCTCTTTGCTCTGAGGAGCCTGTCAGCCTGGGGAAAGCTGACATTCCTTCGCATGCCTCTCCCAAGCCTTTTCAGGGTTCCGTCAGTAATTTTTCCTACAGTCGTAGGCGGTGCTGTTGCCTCTAAAGTGCAGGATTCCCAAAAACCAGAGCCTCCTGTTCCCCTGGCTGCACACGGGATCATTGGCAGCACAATTAGCAGCGATGTTGTACTCACTGCAGCATCGTGTGGCAGCTTTAATGAGCGGCCACTCCTCAGAGGGCAGAGCCAGCGTGGCAGAGCTGGTGCATCTGCTCCTTCCTCCCCAGGCATCGCTGACATGCAGGGGTTGACCATGGAAACCTGGAGCAAAGTGCCTCGGGGCATCTGTGTGCAGAGGAGGAAACTCCTCGTGCTCTCTGGGGTGGATTTACACCAACCCCAGAGCTCCAAGGCGACAGTCAGAAGCAGGGAAGTGGGGGTGTCTAACGCTGTCCTTCCTTGGTTTGTTGAAGGGCTGCTGCTCCACTGCACGGGAAGCGGGGAGTCCAGCCTGACCTTCTTGGCCATGAGGATTCTCACTCATGACAGGCAAGAGCCAGGCCTGCCCCACCAGCACGGTCCCTGTCTGGGATACCATCTCTCTGAACTCTGCCCCCGTGTTTCCCGGGGATGCCCTGAATGCCAGGGACTCCCAGTTTGCTGCTGCACTGGCAGCGATGAGGTGAATGCAGGAGCTGCCATCAGAGCCGTGTGCCAGGGGCTGTCCCCAGCACAGCACAGCTGTGGGGCTTGGGGGGATGTGCTGCCCAATTCCCCTGTGCCCTTTGCTCAACACACAAGGACTCTTTTCCAGCATTCCTTGTATAATGAGCTGCAGTTAGAGGACAGCACACATTGAGGCTTGGAGCAGTTGGCTTTGATCTTAACTTGTGCTTGTTTTTTGTTTCTTTTGCTGTCTCAGGGAAGTCACGACTCAGGTGTCCATCCTCTTCTGCTTTGCTCAAGAGATGAGCCCTCTCTCGTTCCCTCACATCCTTTCCCAAAGCCCAGACACATTCCCCGCTTACTGCCAGTGGCTGCTCTTCCTTAAATGAGTCCTATTTTCTGTTCTCAGCCCCCAGTCCCGCATTCCCCAAAGGCCACCTTCAGACTCTTGGTACCTCCTGACTGTGATGACGTGTTAAAGCCCCTTGGAGAGGTTTGTTGGTGCTGGGGCTGTGACACAGCCTGGGAAGTTTTTTTGCCTTCAGCTCAGTTTTGCTGGGCTGTATTTGTCAGTCTGTGTGTATCTTCTGACAAACCTTGCTCTTCTCAGATTTTAAGGAGAGTTTTTCAACCTTGGTGAAAGAGCTAAACTAGTAAAAAACCCCTTTCCAGCCATATATGGGACTGGACATTTCCAACTTCTTTATTCCCTTTCCCCTCACCAAGGACATGCTCCTAGCAGCTCTCTGTCCTGCTCCTTTTTTTTAATTTCCCATTCTTTTTTAGATGAAAATGGATAATATTTTTGTATTGACCATCTAGAGAGATACATTTTAAGCACAGAAATTTTCTAGTATAGCTATTTCCCCTGCAGTTATTCTGTTATAACATGGATGAAAAACTTTTTTTCTTTTTTTTTTCTCTTGTTGCTTGCATCAAAATACTCTACAAGGGGGCAAAGATTCCCATTTCCAGCTCAGTTTCCTGTTGCTTCCAGGACCAGCTTCTCCAAAAAGCTCTACAGCACAAAATCTGCAGCTAGATCATCAGAAGATGGGATCACTGCAGGGGAGATAAAGTGCTCAGCTCTTCCAAAACTCTGATTTTTTTCTTTTGGATTTAAATAAATTCATTGTGAGCATAGCTGACTTGTGACCAAAAATGCAATTCCTATGCACAGCTAGTCCCTTACAAGAGATTTGCCACATTTTTTGGGTGGATATGCAGCACCAGGGGCTCTGCCAATATCCTGTTTTTGTCAAGAAGAGAAATTGGTTCCTCAGTGACTCTGTACAAGACATCCCTTTTCATTCAGAGCCCAGGGGCTTCAGTAGGGTGTGACAAGCTCCATCTTCCCACGTATTCATTTTGTCACAGCTATAAAACAGTACTAAGGTAATTATTTTATCCCGTCGTCGTATTTAAGTGTTCAGTCTGCCTAAATGGACTCGAGGTAGTCACCATAGTCTTGATTTCTAGCCACTTTTGGTAAAGGTCTTTCTGGCAAGCCACTGATGCTAATCAGCAGCTCTGAAGAAGATCATGGGCTCTCAAGAATCAGGGGTGCTCTTACTGGCTCGAGTAGTTCAGTGCCCCATGCTCTTGGTAGCTCCTGTCAGAAGTCAATACAGTTCAGCTGATCTGCTTTACTTGACACTAAAAACCATGATCAGCACCTCAGGGTGAGGTCAGAACTTCCTGCTCTGTCACCAACCAGACCCTGTACTCATCTGCTGCTTTCCTGCCTATGTGTGTGAACTGAGCAAGCTGGACAGTATGATTCAGACCCAGGAGGGTTGGCCCTAAAAAGCTGGGCACAAGGTAGGAGATGGACAAGCCATCCTTTCATTGGCATTTGGTCAGCTCATCCCTTTTGGGAAAGCTCTACGTGTACCAAGACACAAACTTCATCTGAGCAGTCCCCATGGTAGGGACTAGGATGGTCAGACCCCTGCAATTCCTCATGGGCATGACGTGCTGAAGCTACTACAACATGTGGAAAGAAGTTTGGCCCCAAACCTTTTTGGCCGCCTCTGCTGATATGAAAGTCAATAAATACTGTCTTGAATAATTTAATTACATACATTCCTTATTACCATGGTTACATTCCCCTTCCTCTGGTCCCCTCTCAAACTCCTAAATAGAGATATTTTAGGCTTTTTGAAGGAGTTATTTTTTGGAAAACCACTGGTCCTGCTAAAGAAGCTATCACCTATTTCTTGAAAAATACCTGGTTTTGCAATTGCAACTCTAGTTGAATTAGAGGTAGTTTTGCTTTAGATATGCTGACACTTCCATTTGCAATCCAAATACAAAACAGAATTCATAGCTTGTTCAAAATTTAAACCTTTCATATCACAAAGTGAGAGCACTTTTTGAAGTTCAAACTTCGTTTCTTTTTAAATCAGGAATCTTTCAGAGTTCTCATTATTTCCCTAAAGGCTAAACAAAGCTTCAAATTCTCGTCCCTGTCCTCCACATTCTGTTACCAGCTATTTCCAGTGAGATTGGCCTGAAGTTTCAACAGGATTCTTGTAGTTATTTTAGTAGTTTGGCCAAACAAACCAATCCAGATGGTTGGACTGAGAGATGCAATTTTTTTTTTTTTTTTTTAAAGTTGATTATCCCCAGCATAGCTGTTTTAAATGGCTTCATTAAAAATTGAAGGGCTGCATGTGAATTAGCTTCATTTACCACTTAAAAAGCTAAAAATGTTGGAAATTGGTTCAGATATTTGTATTTGAAAGTCTGCAGATGAGTAATCACAGCAGGTAAGCTTTGTTCAAAATTGCTTTAAAGGACAAAGGCAATTTCACATTCTAGTCAATCGAGATATCCTTTAAAAAGATGCTGGTAGTGGATCAACAACTCCAGTGCAAGGCTGAAAGGTCAAAATTATCTGGGCTGTTGAAGCTGAGATTTTTTTCTCAGTGTAAAGCTGGAGTACGTGCAACTTAACAATAATCTTACCTGGGTTTTTGGGGTTTAAGACTCTAAAAGAGGGCACTTTGTATGGTGACTTTCTCCTCTGTAATTAATTCAGCTGTTCTGTGATGGAGCATTAGCTGCCTGGGGTCTCGTGTTCAGAGAGAGCCAAGGGGTGCCCAGACCTGTGGCCAGTGAGGCCCCCATGCTGATCCAATCTTTGTCTGCTGCTGGTTTCTCTCCCTACCCCAGCTTGGGTTCCTAGAGAGAAGTACCTGAAAGCACTTCTGTTGGAATGTTTTCATGTACCCTCTGCCAGCAGGAGGCTTAAATTTCTGCCTGAGGTTTATTGGTGTGAGTGGCTGACCCTTTTTAGCTGGGAAATAGTGGATGTTGGAAAAACAACCTGTGGGATGCTGTTTTTCCGGCCACCCTCTGTGTCACAGCAGCCCTGGGAACACAGTTCCCTGTACCAGAGTAGGTGGGAGACTGCATTCAACCTTGGTGTCAGTCCAAGGTCATCTCAAAAGAGCATTAAAAAGCATTTGCTGCACAGTGTGGGGACCTCTTGTTGAGGATTTTGCTACATATTGAGTAGTACAAATCCTGGCAATGCAAATGTGGCTTGAGCACACCGTTGTGAATTTAAGAACTATATACCCTGCTTAGATAAATATTAAGCAGACAGAGCTCTTGGCACACTACTTTGGAATAAGTCCTGAGTTTAGATGGATTCATTTTTCCTGTTTTAATATACTTAATTAAAACAAATCAAACTTCAAATAGACATTTTTACATTTGTTAAGGTCTGCAGAAATCACTTGGATGCTCTGGGGACCAGAGCCATTAAAGGGGTACTCTGTTGTCCACACACTTGTAATGTGGGGGGGTTGCAGGAACTGTAGAGAAAAAGTGACCTTGCATAGTAAGGGCTGTGCTTGATTCTGCTTTAGAGGGACAGTTTGAGTTTTCACAGTGAAACCTGGTAGCTTTTTCATTTTCTTTCAGGCTCAAGTTAGACACAAATGTTATCTGAATAGAAGGTTGTTGGGATTTTCTGCCTTAATGCAAGAAAAAATAAGTACACTGAAACTAGTAACCTGTAATGAGATTTAGATCTGTCTTATGTGTGAGATGGGAAAATGCTTTTTTTTTTAATGATAAATTACTTTGTTTTGTGTATCTCTTTCTGTCAGTCTGCCTATCAGAATCTATCGCCGGGGAATTTAACTGTACCCAGCATTAACTGGGTAGCAGCAAAACTGTGACTTATATATTTACTTATGTGCATGCAGAAAAGCCTGATCAAAGAAGGGAGAAAAATTGATGGAAAACACCCACTCAGCGACCAATAACCGTCTGTTCTCTCTCTTCCACTTGCTCTCTTCCTTACAGCAACCACTTGAAAGGAAAGACAGCCAAAACAGTTCCCAGCAGAGCGTCTCGAGCCACCGCAGCGGGCACACGGCATCCCCCGTGCACAGCGCCCAGGTGCTGCCGGACTACGCTGCCCCGGAGGCGCCAGCCGCCGACCAACCGGACACTTCTGGGCAGAAAAAGCCAGATCCATTCAAAATCTGGGCCCAGTCCAGGAGCATGTATGAAAGCCGACGTGAGTATGAAGCAGGTGTAGTTGCTAAGGCTACGGCTACGGCAGCTGCTCCCTGTGTATTTTCTTTGCAAAGAACTGAATTTTTTAGGTTTCTACTGGAAATGTAAGGCTTCCACTGGTTAATTTGGTATCTGTCAATGTGATCCACTTGGTAGAGCTGCAGTTTGCTCTCTCATGAGGACTGGATTTAGATCATCTCTAGGAAAGGGCTCTTAGACCAAAGCTTAATATGAAAAATCCCTTTAAAATTAAAGACTTTCTTTTCCCCTATATTTTTATTGTACTTTTAAATTAGGCTGAAGGAGAATTTTCAAGTTTGTTATCCAGATCCTAAACTCTTTTTTGAGGTTAAGGCTCATTATCTGATATGCATAGGAATTTCAGTAAGGAGGAGAAGTATTTAGTTTGCTGAAATTTGTATCAGATGCTTTTCAGCCTCACCCTGGGGAGGAGAAAATTCAGCTGAGCCATTTTATTTCGACTAGAATGGACACTTTAACAATACAGATATTAAATGCATATTGTAAGTGGCTTTTATGGCAATTAATAATCTGCACACTTGGCTAGTAGTTCAGCAGGGTTTTGACTCTGCTCCAAGACTATAAATATGGTTTCAATCAGGTTCTTCTCTGGAAACAAAATAAACACATTGGCTTTACTTTAATTGCACTGCTGAAGATGATCAAATCTGTAAAAGCTTCTTAAAGAGTTAGAGTATTAGGTTCATTTTGAAAGGCAATAGTTACTTTAGTTACAGAAAAGGGAGTTTCAAAATCTTGGTGCTCTGAGAGTACCACCTGCAGTTTGATTTTATTGTGCTAACTGGAAATTGGTAAAACCAGTAAGAAATGAACCTTTACCTCAGAATGAAAAATGGTAGGACTTTTTTTTCTGACCAAATGAATCACTTTGAAGTCTTATATCCTGGAAAAATTAAATTATGAGTCACAGTTTCTTGGCTGAAGATGCATCTCTGGATTGAATGTCTCAGCAGTGCAGTTTGTAGGTGTCTCTGCTTCTGTGCACTGCTTCCCTTCCTATCCTTTCCTAAGGATTAGGTGTACTGACCCTGCAGGCTCTCGGGCCATGTCACGCTGATCTGCAGAGTGCAGTAACAGAACTTATATGTGCAGCTCACTGAAATGGAAAAAGGGGTGAAAGCTGAGGGACAGCGACTCCTGAGCCCTGCAGAGCTGTGGGCAGAGCTCTTCCTTCTCCTGCCTGGGTGGACAAATGTCCCATGGCACTGGTATTCCTGCTGCCCAGCCTGCATGATTCCTATTGGCACTGTGCTGCCATTGCCTCTGACCCCCTGCAGCTACTTAGCTAATTTCTAATTAACTGTTTAACTCATACTACTTAGTCATTAGTATCAGCTTAGCAGCCTTAACTCCTGCTTGTCTTTCCTGATAAAACCCAAGACTGAGCTGGAGAAACCCTGAAGTGCACAGGCAGGCAGTTGCCCTTCTGTGGCACCTCCAACACCATGTGCTAAATCCTTCCTCTTTCCTCGATGGCTGCAGTTACCCTGTAGAGGTTTTGTCCTTGGCTGGGACCAGAGCCCTTCCAGAGGCCTTTTCACAGTCTCTTGACCTGCTGGTTTCCCACACGCCATCTTTTCTTGTGCCACAATCCTCACTGCTTGGGCCTGTTGCTAGACTGGGATCTGCTATACCCCTTCAGCTTCCCTGTCTCACCTTTCCACAGCCCAGCACCTCTGTACTGGGGTTGATCCTCTTCTACTGCTTCAGTCCTTCTCCTGCCTCTTCTACCAGATGAGACCTGTTTGAACATTGGTGCTTTTCTATGACCTTTTCATCCCATTGCTGTTCCCTTCCAGGAAAGTATTTTATGAGATTTCTTGGTTTCATAGATAGGGGTTTTTAGGAGAATGGTGGAAGTGTGATATGGTCATGTCTCCTTGTAAACCATTAGAAGTGTCCAAGAGCCTGTGAATTTCCTACCCTAAGCTGGAGTGAAACACATTCCCTGGGGATTAACCTGCACTCTTTGCTAGTGACATGGCTTTGCTGTGGGTAATGAAATGTGAAGAAAAGCAGGAAAGATAAGTGAAAAATGGAGTTGGACATGCTCTATCTACTTTTGTGGTCTGATCCCAAAGCATGACTGGTGGTTTTATATAGAGGTCAGTGGTCAGCTCCTCCTTCCCTCACCAAGCCCTTGTTTATCACCAGTCTCATAAGTGGAGTCTGTGGTTCACAGCTGAAGCCTGGCTCTGCTGCCCTGAGGTCTTGGGGTAAAGCGCTGTGTTTCTTTTCCTTTGTTACGAACCTGAATCATCCCTTTAAGACTCATTCCCAGTGTTGCCCAAGCACTGGGTTTGTGGCTCTCAGGTCATTTGTAGGGAACTCTGCTGACACTGAGCATCAGAGTGTGTGATGGAAGAAACTGTTTCCTGGGGACTCCAGTTTCACTGTCTGTCATCTCCGCGTGTTCTTCACACTGTTCTTCATGTTTTTACACAGCTGCAGTTGCATTTAACTCCAGTGCCACCTTTGGCTGGTGGGAACACGGTCATGTCATTGCTTTCTCCTTTACTTGGGCACCCATTCCCTTGGGCATTGGGACTGTCATCTCCAATGACATCCATAGCTTTGGGTGCTGGGCGTGACTCTCTCTGCAACCTTCTGATGGACGTGTGAGCAGAGCTAAGTGGATATCTAATGCACAGCAGGAGGATGTCACCCTAGTGCCAGAGCTGAGGGTGGGTGACACATCCAGTAACCCAGGGCATTTGGTGGGTTCTAGAAGGCTCCACTACCTGAGGAGCCCCAGCACAGCTCTTCTGCTACTGAGGCCAGGGCTTGCCCACTGTTAATTGCTGGCCTTAAATTTGAAAAAAAGCCTGGAAAGGGATATAAAAGAAGTACTGAATCTGTAATGAATACATACTGCCTTTTTCTCTGGGAATGCATCCCACTGTTACTTATATTAATAACAAGAATGTAGACACAGAAAGCAAAGGCAACGTTTTAATTTTTCAGAATTTGTAAAATTCGTTCTTCCTCTACTTGAGTTGTCTTTGGATCAGTATTTCATTAAAAAAGACCGTATTTGCCTTACGTGACCTGTCTCACTGAAGTCATTGGTAGAGCCCAATTAAGTTGAACAGCACCAGCTAACCAATAATTGTGTAAAAGCATGTGTTTTTATTATTTACCCAATGCAACTTAATATCAGAAAGTGCTCCAATTCTGTGGGGGAGAGCCACAAACGTTGCTTGTTTAGGGGAAAAAAAAAAAAAAAGAATAAAAATTAAGCTAGAATTAATCATGCAAAGCTAAGCAAAGGCTCTGTCACTGTTTCTGGACTCTGGCTGGGGGGAAGCAGATTAGAACTGCAACTTTATTTCACAAATGCAGGTTAAAGTTCCTTCATGTGGATCTCCCTGGGGTGAGGGGATCAGACCTGCAAGGTGCTGAGTGTTTGGGCTCAGGTCCAAGGAAGCTTATTTTCAAGCTGTAAACCCAAAGGGATGCTTTAAGACTAAGGCTGAGCTCAGATGCTCTGCTGCAATCTGGCCCAGAGTTACCAGTCTTTGCTGGATTAAGACGTTTGAGAATAGCCAGCTTTGAGCAAATGTGAAAACAGAGCATTTGGTGGTGGTAACAAATGCACTCTTTGCTGGTGCTGAGTTTTAGCTGCCTGAGCTCCTCGTTATGGGTAACTCATTGCTGCTCGTGGGAGTTGTGTACATGAATCAGAGAGGAGGACAAACCCTTAAGGTTTAAAAGATGAAGCAGTTCCAAGATCCAGGAATTACATACTTGAAGAGCTGTCAGAGAGAGAAACAGCAATTGAATGGCTTAGCAGAGAACCACAATTCAGAAACCTCACACTGTTTTATTGAAATATATTTTTATAATATGCTTTTTACTTTTCAATGTATTATTAAACTTCCTTAAAGATTAACACAATTTGTTGTCAAATTTTTCTCATGTGGCCTGATTGCTTTGCAAAATACCGTATCCTACATATGGCCATCTGTCAAAACAGCAGTGACAAAATGAATTAATCTGAATTGCAGATGTGTTAATGAATCCCTTTGAAGGACTTAAGCATTTAATTAAAAGTAAAGCAGAACACGATAGAGAATTTTTAAAGCTTTTAAAATATTCGAAGTTATCGTTAATATTTGAATTTTATTTTCAGGCACATAATTTGTTCGGGAGGATTTTTCTCTCCCCAAATCTAATTAAAATAATACAAACAAGTCTTGACCCCAGCGTATTTGTTCACTGGCAATTACATAGAACTAAAAATATTTGCACAATAACACAAACATTAGATACTTTCCCCTTAAAATAGAAAAGAAGAATACTCTCCTGAAACTGCATCCGCCTTCTGATCAGACTGACTTGAGAGATGATGTTTAGTAAAAGCCCTTTGGTAGGGTTATGTCCTTTTGTTATATTAACAGTAGACAAACAGTTGCAGTGATACTCTTGGGCACACAGATGTATCCATGCCCTTGGAGAATGTATTGCTAAAAGGGACTGTGGTACTCCCAGCACGTCGCGTGAGCTTGTTCATCTTGTCAAGAACTCCTGCTGAAGCCATCTTTCAAAATCTTTCCATGCCACCACAAAGGTTTGGTTAAAGGGAAAAGACAAAAGAAATTGAATTCTCCTGCATTGGGATAGTTTAGAAGATGGATTTCTTGCAAATATGGAACCTAATGAGGTCTATGGCTAAATTGCAGGACTTTTCAACTCTGAAACTCTCCATCAGCCTCAGTGAGACTGCCCACTCCTAATTTCAGACTTGTCCTCATATACTTTGCTGAATCTGGGCCTTAAATATTTTGTGCTTTGCCAAGCTATGAGTCACTGAAAGTGCTGCTGCCTCAAATGAGCCAGTGACTAAAGCAAACTCATACTGATCATTCTTGAATCCATCTTATGTTGAAACTGATGTCACACTAGGCAGAATTTTGTTGTATATATCATGTTAACATTTGCATAGTAAAGTTTGATAAAAATGATCTGTAGTTAAGCACTGTGTTCATTGTTTGTCACCACGCATTTAGAATTTCTTTTAATATTAGACAAAGATATTTCCATTTGGAAAACTAACTCGTGTCATGAAGGGGAAGGGGTTTTTGTAGAAAAGTGTATTTAAGGTGTTGTCACAAAATTCTTCCTTTAAGAAGAACAAAGGAGGTTTATCAAATATACCTACATGCATGTTCATAAATGTATAAATTCAAGTATGTGTGTATTTTATATCTACACGTGCCCAGGCATGTGCAGAGAGATGTAAAACTTAGTATGTCATAATCCATAGTAGCTATAACCTTAACAAATTGTGCATGAAAGCCTAACATGACCCATAAAGTCACAATTAATTAAATGAACTAATAAGAAAGCAGATACATTAAGCTTTGCAAAATTGTAAAATTAATATTACAGCTATGTCACCTTCACCTGCAACTGGACTGAGCAAGGGTGAGAGAGAGAGAGAAATCAATTCCACGAGTTTTGGAGAATGTAAGACTGTGCTGAGAGTGTATCTGTGTCTTGTGATGTCTTGTTGTGGTGTCACTGCTGCTCTGTGGCGGGGGGCTCTTCATCACCAAGGGAGTCTGGCAGGGCCATATCCCAAGGTTAGCCACCGAGGGGCAAAGTCTGGCTTTACTGTCCTGGCTGGATGGCGTAGGTGGCAGGGGGTGGGTGTATTGTGTTCCTGTCTCCTTCCTGAGTTTGCCCACATGGCTCATCAACAGGGCTGTGTCACCCACCTTTCCAGCCATTCACAGAACTCTTCTTACTACTTTTGCACTGCTCTCCAAATGGTCTGGTTTAATTTGGGACAGGCAGACTGCTGTTAAATTTTACCCATTTGGGCTGTGTACATGTTTGATCAGTCAGACATGCTTGAGATCAGTCAAGGTGCAGGGCTGCAATGAATGATTCCTAGAGGCCATTTTTCATTCATTTTCAACGAATTTTCAGCAGCACCATGTTCCCTTTAAGTAAGGAAAGTGGCTCCTCTGAAGTGCAGCTGAATAATGGGAGAACCTAAAATAATTCTCCAGTATGGAACCTCAGAGGGTCTCACCTCTGAAGCTCTGAGGTGGATGGGTGTTCTGGATTGTGCCAGTGAATCACTGCCCTGCAGAGCTGCTGCAAAAAGTGGTAAAAGGAGCTTTGTACTCATTCTGTGTAAGGGTTTGTTGTCTGTATGTCTGTTGTATCTGTGTTCCACCTCGCTGTAATCCTTCCAGTGGGAGGAGCTCTATGTGAAAGAACTGGCTTCTTTGGGGTTAGACTTGTCTATTTTTGTTGCTTTGGTCTGATACGACTGGTGCAGCCTGGCCTGCTGTTCCCTCCAGCGGCATTAATTGTGTAGCTGGGACTCAAACCAGGGCCATACGGCATCGTTCAGTGAGACTGGAGGGGTGACAAATGGGAGGTGTTGAGAGGTGCCAAGGCCACGGGCCCACGCAGGAACTCTCTGCAGAAGCCACTTTACCTCTGACAGATTCAACACACACTATTAATTGTTTGGGGCCAGCCTTTGCCAAAATAGCCTTTGAAGGGCTGGAGAGATGCTCCCGACTGTGTCTGCTTGTCATGCTCCCTTCACTGAAGGCAGTGACAAACAGCAATTAATTCATTGTCTGAATTTTGTTGTGCTGCACGTCTGTGCGTGGCGAGCTGCCTTCAGCCAGAGGAGATGAGCCACACAGGCGCCCGGCGTGTTCATCACCTGAACACTCTGTAATTGTGTCTGGACAAAAATCAGTCTCTAATTCAATGAGGGCACGGGTGTTAAGCTTAGCTTATAATTGCAGGTAATTAAAATGTGGCAATATTATCTGTAAAGCCAGTTTAAATGAAAATGTCGAAGCAGACATCTGTACCTTAGCATTCACCTATTTGTTTAATTTTTAGTATTCCCAGTTCTTCAATTCATTTTATATTGAAGAGAGACCCTCAGAGGTAACCAAAAGTCTTAACACTGACAAGCACCAGAGCAGACCCAAATTTTTGCACTAAGCACAGACAGCATAAAATCCATTTGGGGCCCAATCTGACATTCCCTGATGCCAGTGGAAAAAAACCTGTTCATAGATACAGAAAGCTAGATGATGTTTCATTAAACATGCTGCATCCTGTGTCTGAGTAGGCACTTGTTTAAATTGGATTCCTGAACGACAGACTTTGGTTTCTTTGCTGAAGTTATAGGCAGCTGACAGGTAAAGGAACAGCTTTTTATTATTGTTAATTATAAATTTTGGGAGGGGAATAATTACAAAATTAGTCAATGTTTCCGATACTATCCAATAAATATTAAATGAGCCTGAAGTTCTCTTCTGATATGATAAAATGTTAGCAATTAGTTTTGCATTTTTAAAACAGGGATGAAAGCAAGCCTGAGTAAGGTAATATAAAACATTACTGTTCAACAGTGCTTCAAGGTTAGTACTTCACTGTATGTAATATTCATTGTAAAAACCTTGCTGGTGTTCCATACTAATGAGTAGGTGAGGTTGGGCTTTTTTATGTTTCCAGCTGGTTTTATCTCTTCAGTGCTTTTGCAGAGCCTGTACACAAGCAAGTGAGAGTCAGGAGAGCTGCATTGTTTTGAGTGGAGCCCTTCTGATTTACACCAACTGGGGATCTGTGCCATAGTTATTTAAAGCAGAGTTGGTAGACAGAAAGCAAACTATGCTTGGGAAAGTTAATTAACAGTAGAAGTCATAACAAGTGGCTCTTTTGTCTCCCGTGAAAGAGGAGGCAGCTGTATTGTTTCTGGCAGAGTAGTTCTCTGTTGTACACATTTATTTACTGATGATTTGGAAGAGGCTGTTGCTCTGGGTAATGATGCTAATATTGACAGAAGGAAATATTATAGTGATAAATAAATGGCAAGTCACAATTAGATACCTAGAAAGTAGAAACCACTGCATAACTTTCAATAGTGATTTAAATAATAATCCTTTAGTATTTAAAACTATAAGTTTTTATAGTTATGTCTCTATTTTTATGTAAAAATGAGGTGGTCTTCAACACCACCTCATTTAAATGTTAAAATTGCGTGGCAAATCCTTTTATGTACATCTGAGTAGTCCTGATTTGGGTAAAAAGGTGGGGTATTTTGATGAAAAATTATAGTTGTCTTCTTTTCCTTCAGTTCCAGATTATCAAGAGCAGGATATCTTTCTATGGAGAAAGGAAACCGGGTTTGGATTTAGGATTCTAGGTGGAAATGAGCCTGGAGAGCCTGTGAGTATCATGTTTTAGCTTGTGACATCTTTCAGAAACACAGCAGTAGAATGCACAGATGTGCAGAACTATGCTATAGCATCACTGCTAAAATAGTTAGTGGACTATATATATATCCTGCATCTCCTCACCTTCCCTCCAAAAACCACCCCACAACTCCATAACTGAAATGGGTTTGGCTTCTCCTTCTACTTTAATGGTGAACCAAATGTAAACACATAGGTCCTTGGACACTGAGGACAGGGTGTCCTGGTCAGGTTTGCAAGTATTTTGATCTTAGAATGCCAGGTTCTCAGGTATTAGAATGCTCAGTTCTCTCCTTGAATTCAGTTAACTTCTTTACCATAAAACCTGTGCCTGTGGGAAGTGCCATCCTTTCATGTGCTGCACAGGTCACAGCTAGATAGTGGCAGCATAAATTACCATGTTTTTCCTTGCCAAAATTATTTTGCTCATTTATGGGGACAGAGACCATGAGTTTGTCTCATGTTAGAGTAACTCCACAGAACTCACTGAAGATAAACCAAGACTGAGTCAGTGGGCAAGTGCGTGGTGCAGAGCTTGTAAACCCTGGAGGCAACTGAAACGGTAATTCAATCTCGGCTTCCCTGACAAGATCCTCAGTGCTTTTAACCATCTTTTTGTCTGGTCACTGTCTGGTTGGACACATTTCCCAGGGCTGTCTGTCCTTAGAGTGAATGGACTGCCTAAAGAAACAAGATGTCAATTTATTACATTTTCACAATGTGCTGTATTCACATAGAACCGCTTTCACACGAGCAACTTTCCTGACCAGCAGACAGTTGTCAACAGTTTCATGTCCCTACTAAATCAGGTCTAACTACAAGTGCCCGTTGCTTCCAGCTGGCTGTTGAGCTGGTTCTCATTTATCTCTCTCCTCCTCCGCTAATTCCTCAGATTTACATCGGTCACATTGTACCGCTGGGTGCTGCTGATGCTGATGGCCGCCTGCGATCGGGTGATGAACTGATCTGTGTGGATGGGACACCTGTGGTCGGGAAATCACACCAGCTTGTGGTCCAGCTTATGCAACAGGCAGCCAAACAAGGTCATGTCAATTTGACCGTGAGGCGCAAAGTGGTTTACACAGGTAGGCTGCAGTATCACCCTGCAGGGGTAGATTTTCTTGCCAGGATTCCAACTGTTCAGCAAATGGTCTAAGGGAAAAAAAAGCTTCTCCTTGTAATGCTGGGAAAACTCAGGGGATGTACTATTATTTTTCCGCTTTTGCCTGTCTTTAGTCTTTTTTGTTCCTGATCAAATAAGTTTCAGGTATTTTTTTTTGCAGTCAAGACTCTCTTAGTTGGCTTTCCCAAGTCTTCATAAGGTTTCTGATAAAATGGGGAACGGTGTGGTTGCAACATAAAATTTTTTGTTTGACTTATGCAGCAAACAGACACTCTGGCCGACTGCTTGTGTTTTCTGTATACTTCCCAAAATAAATGTGCAGCCTGATAGTCACCCTTAAACTGGGAGTAAGGGAAAAGATGATGAAGAGTCCACTAGGAGGAGAGGCAAGGACAGAGAGCAGGTGAGGGCACTGGTGTGTGGTGGCTGGTGTCCCAGGCGCAGGGGAAGCTTCAACAGGTAGTCAAGGGACCTCAGGATGGGAAACTGTAAACATTGTTGGTTCTGGTGGGCCAGGATGTTTGTCGTCACGGAATCATAGAATGGTTTGGGTTGAAAGGGACCTTGAAGATCATCCATTTGCAACCCTTCTGCCATGGGCAGGAACACCGTCCACTAGACCAGTTTGCGCAGGTCTAGAGAGGTTTCTGTATGCTGAGTTGTGCTGGGCATTGTGCACATACTGCACAAGTGTAGGATCTAAGTGGAAAAAAGGGAGCTGGCAGAAAGACAAAGATGCAATGAGAAGTGACACTGCCTGGTACCATTTTGGCACCCAGATGAGTGATTGAAAAGTGTCCTTATAGCAGAGAAAATGAAGACACGAGCACGAGCTTTCTAAATAACATGTGACCTTATGTTTAATACTGGAGAGTAACTTTGGAGTGCTGCCTCTCCCTTTGAGTCCCTTTAGGAACTCAGGTGTGGGATTTGCTTTACCTCACTCAAAAAAAGGGATATTACATAGCTTTTCAAGTTCAGGCATCATCAGATAAGTAGGCAGTGATGTACTTTGATCTTAGAGAGAATCAAAATAACATTCAGATTGGAATTTAGGCCCTCAGTGGAAGTTAGGACTAGAAGAGCACCTCAAAAATAGCTCTGTGTTCTTATCCAGGGCTGAACACAATAATAAATAAACTCATTTCTTTCTCACTTCTCATTTCTTTACTTCTTCCCAATGTGGATTAAATGCCAGGTGATGTCTCTCCTCTAACAGCCTCTCTTTAATTCCTGACCAAGGTCTGGCAATGTGAGAGAAGCTTTAGAAGAGCTTTGGGAGGAAGGGAAAGGGCAGTTGAATTTTGGTATTGTTTTTGTGTGTAGATTTTCTATGCAGTTTTACAGCCTCCAGGCTGGAAATTACCATGAAAGATTTAGATGCATAAGATCTCTCTTGATATTTCATTCAGAGGCATGTTACTGCAGATTGAGCTATTTCTGAATCATTGCAAATGTGGACACTTACTCTAGGATAAATTATTCAGAATCCCCTCTTTCACCTTATATTTGCAGGCTTTTAAATTTCAGCATGACTCTGTAGAGAAGGCTGTTCCTGAATTTTGGTCCCTTGTTCCTCCTGTCATCTGTTTGCCAGTAGAAAAAGATTGTTCACCTAAATGGGTACTCTCTGTCTTGAGATTCATGTAGGGGGAATTTTATGCTCCTGTATTCTTAATATGAAGAATGCTATATATTTAGTACATACTTCTGAGTATATAAGTGCAGACAGGACTTCTATCCAAGGGTATTTTAAAGTCCTTTTTTTTTTTGTATCATGATTTTACAGGTTTAGATTTTGTTTGCCATCCATTTTCTTGCTGATGCTTTTAAGATCTTCAACTTAATTTTGATTCACCAAATTGGAGAAGTGACCTGATTAGCGGAGGCAGCCATTCAGCAGGGACAAGTGCAATATGCTGCTCTCAGCTGCACAAATGGGCTGCAGAGAACAGGCTGAGTAATGAGAAGTGGAAGTTACTGTGGGCCACAAGCTTTACACTGAGGTTGGCTCAGGTGAAGAAAAACACTGTGCTGGGGTGTAGGCAGGGGGGAACTCTCCTGATTTCCCAGCAGATGATGGCTTAGTGCAATATGGTCCAGCACTTCAAGAAAGACATATTTGAGTTGGAGAGAGCCCAACTGGAGGGAGTCCAGAGGACCAGGGAAAATAAGGAGAGCTCTAGAAAAAGTGGTCTGAAAGGAAATGTTGAACAAATTTTGATTCTTTAGCTTAAAGCAGAAGAGGGGGAGGAGGTATTAAACTCCCCAGGACTATAAGAGGCTGCTACAAAGAGGAAGGGAGTAATATGTTCTCCATATGCCTGTTAGATAGCACTAGAAATAATAGCCTTATGTAGCAGCAGGGAAGATTTAAGTCAGATATTCCAACCAATAGATTGCCTGGGGAGATATTTAACAGCTGATTAGACAAACATCTGTCAGATCTGACATGAAGTATAGTTGGCCCTCACTCGAGCAGAATCTGGACTAAGCAATTTTTTTGAGATTTCTTCAAGCCTTGTGGTAGCTGATTAGATTTTAAACTAATACCCCTTCCAACTTCAGTTGCTGTTAAACAACTGTTTAATATTAATGTTAACAATGTTTAATGGTTTCCTCTGTCTGTACCAGACTGTACAGATGATAGTTGCTGGTTCTTCTATCGAGCAAAGTTTGGTTCGCAAGTTGTTTTGCTCATGTTCAGCAGTTGTTACTACTAAAGATCCCATTAATCAAAGGCAATCAGTGCTAACTAATTGATACCTTTGCATTTAAAACTACACAAAAGGTGGTGTTGTGAGATATTATTGTCTCTCCTTGTGGCTTGTGCATACATATGTACAACATACATACGGTTGTACATATATAACTGAAGTGGGGATGCAATAGCTAGAGGAGGCACCTTTGAACTAATGTAATCCAGGTTTAAAATGCCACAGAGCATCCAAGCATGCAGCACTACACTGGTTTAACCAGGCTGCAGTTTGGCAGTGGACAGCTTTGGCTGCATGACCACACACAGGAAAGAGTGAGCATGTGTGTGCAGTGCCACCACTGAGCAGAGCTATTGGTGGAGGCATCTGAAAGCATGGCCATGGTGATCGATAGACTAAAGCAGATGATTTTCTTTTACCCTTTTCTCAGTAGACAGCTATTTTCAAGCACTAAATGGTGCAGCCTGCTCGAACTGGTTTTTTTCTCCCTTCCCCAGTTCCCAAGGCAGAGAATGAAGTCCCATCCCCTGCCTCCTCCCACCACAGCAGCAACCAGCCGGCCTCACTGACGGAGGAGAAGCGAACGCTGCAGGGCAGCCAGAACTCCCTCAACACGGTCAGCTCGGGCAGCGGCAGCACCAGTGGCATTGGCAGTGGTGGCGGCGGGGGCAGCGGGGTCGTCAGCACTGTGGTGCAGCCCTACGACGTGGAAATCCGCCGTGGAGAGAATGAGGGCTTCGGCTTTGTCATCGTCTCATCAGTGAGCAGGCCTGAGGCAGGGACGACGTTCGGTGAGTCCTGCAGGTTTTTAATTGCATCTCAAGTGAGACGCAAGGTTTGCAGCAAAAGGAGGCAAGTGGGGATATGTTTAATTAAAAGTTGTGAGCATGCCCCAATTTATGTAATTAATACCTTAATCAGAGGCAAAGAATTGGTAGGTGTTTGCCTCCTGGGTTTTGTTTGGCACTGAGTCGAGAAGAGCGAAATAAGAAATCCCAACCTGAAGAGCTAAAATGCCACCAATGGCAATTCCTGATGCTCGCTTTCTGGGAGAGCCTCTCTGGGGTTTGCTCTCAGAGGAGCAGCTGGGTATCCTCCCAGTGATGCTTTTGCCAGTGCAGAAATGTAGCAGGTGGAATGAAATATGTCTTGTGATGGTGGAATCAAGCCAGTTGATTTAAAAGCAGTAACGCTTAAACTCATTAACTTCTCTTTGGCAATCAGGGTTGTTCTGATCATCATTATGGAGTGAGCATGCTGATAGCTGGAAAGTTTTAATTAATAGTGCTTGCTGATGAGACATAAAATGAGGAATACTGTTAAAAAACCAGAATGTTTCTTTTACCCGTTTCACCTCTTCCCAAATCCATTTCTTCAGAGTAGGAAGAAATTGAGTTTAAGCTGTGTAACATGTACTATCCTGACCTAACAGAGGTGGTCATGGTTTCTGTCTGAAGAGAATCTTTCTGCTAGGCAGACACCCATTTCCAGGGGTTGCTGCAAAGGAGATGTGCATAAGCTGGTTTTGCAAATATGCCCGGAACAGCCTGTACTCAAGCAGAAGTGTCATTGCAAGGAGGAAACCAGTCAGAGATGCTGTTTTCTTCCCTTTCCATCTCCTCCAAAAGGAGGCCAGAGGCAGCATCCACTGGTACTTTGTAAAGGAAGGTGTTCCCTTAGTCTATGGCACATGATAGGGGTGGAGGGAAAGGAAACACAGAGCACTGCCTTGGCCATCTTCATAGTGCCTCCCACAGCAGTGTTGTGGTTTGCAGGGAAAGTGCATTGCAGGCTCCCTGTGCAGCTTGAGTGTTCCTGGGGCACGCAGGTGCAAGAAGGGGCCTTTCCCTCTTTCTCCTAGGCTTTATTTTCTGACATTTATTGCCATTGCCCGTCAGTGACACCCTTAGTAATACATCAAGGGAGCACCACCTCCTTTGCTGATATTGATGTAGAACAGGTTATTTTTAGCACTGTTCTGGACAGTCTGGCAGCAGAGATTTCAAGGGGGAAATATGTAGTACAAAACTAGTGCATTGAGTTCTGTCAGTTCTCAGGTTCTAGGCTCTCACACTGTCCTTGCTGCTGGGAACTGCTCTTCCAAAATAGGTGTTTTGGTGCCAGAACACAATGCTGTAATATAAAACAGATTAAATTGAACACAGTCTAGAACAGAGGGAGTGCTTTTATCTTCTGAACGGATTTGCAGATGTGTAAATAACTTTTACTGTGTGAAGACTATGCTGTAACTCTTCTCTGCAGAGAAACCTTGACCTGAGTTTGTAAAAAGTTGTGTTTGCTTTAGCCCAAAATACTTGCTAACTGGAAGTTTTCTGTGCAGGGGCTCCCAAGGAGATCTGTTGATCTGTGACTGTTTTTCCTTTAATTTTTTTCAAGTATATTCAGCTTTTTCCTAATACTCCGCATGAGATCTGTTCCCTCTGCTGTCTGGTGCTTGCTCTGGACCTGCTTTGTAGTTTTTTGCATTCATGGGTAGTATTTAGAGATGGGCCAAACTGGTTCTAAAACCCACCTTGATCACTTTGGTGTGGGCTCTGCCATCTGTGTTCAGTGGATTGGATAGAGTAGATCATATCCTCAAAACAGCCTGCAAACTGGATGGGGTTTTGTATTACCAAAAAGAGAAACTTTCTGGTGTCATAGTAAAATAAAAAAGATCTCTCTAATGTTTGTAACTAACACTTTTTGCCCGTTTTCATCGCATCTTTCCAACCTCGCATGTCCTTGCCTTTTCTTCTTTATGGTCTTTCTAGTGTTGTCATGTGCGTATATCTCTAAAACTACTAACCAAATAAAGACTACAGCAGAGATGGGAAGGTGCATCTTGAGGGCGAATGTATTGTGGATGCAAAGTGTGAGATGACCACTCTGTGTACCCCATGGCTTTAACCATGTGCTGTGTGCCCCAAGGCCTCTTGGCCTCCCACGTAAAGGAGCTGTAGAAAAGCTCACTGGATTTATCTGAGTAATGCTGTGTGTTCCAGTTCTGCATGTTATGGACAACCCTGTGCTTTTCAAACAAAACAATTGCATGGAACAGGAGGAGAATTTTGTCTCCAGAACGCATTCATCCTAAAGTGCTCTCACTCTGTGTGTCAGACATCTCAATGGTTTTGTGTGTGGTTTTAGAGGTATTTGAATGAGGAGGTCCTTATTCCTTCTCTGTTCCTACCTTGTGCCATCTAAGATCATAAGAGGGGAAGGGTTAGTAGAGGCTGAGGTGGGTGCCAGCACCAAACAGGTTACCTTTGTCAGTCTTGGCCCATCTGTAGTGGTCCTGTGCCTTCCCTGGTAGTACCTTTATTCACAATGGAAAAAAATGTTTCGTGTTGCTTCCCCATCCAGCGCTGATAGAGTGGGTCTGTGTGGTAGACAGGGAGCCACACTCCCTCCTAGGCCTAGAATGATTTTATCTTTCTAAACGGAGAAAGAACAAAACATTGGCAGAAGCTTGAACAGCAGTTGGCTTTAGAGAAGGACTAGAGAGGCTGACACCGATGTAATATTGGAGGAGAAAGGTTGAGTTTTCTACAAATAGTTTTGATTTTTTCCTTCAAAAACAAAATCAGATTTGGGTTATGATGAGGCTGCTAAGTGCAGTTGTAAAAATAAAAAATCTCACGATTTATTAACAGAAACCCACTTGGGGAGAGTTTTGAGTAATTAACAAAACACCTTTTTGTGGAAGAAGTAAAGTGTTGTGCACTCATACTAGTTGATTGCCAATGTTTTGAACACTGGCAGCAAAGCTATCCTATAATAACTTTTGCTTGATGCATTAATTAATTAACCCTTAACCTTCTCTTTCCCTTTTCAACCCTTTTTTTCCTTTTCCCCTTCACCATATTCCCACATATGTAAACAATAAAAAAACCAAACCAAACCAAAACAAAAACAACCCCCAAACCAATACAAAAGCGGGAAATGCATGTGTGGCCATGCCTCACAAAATAGGTCGGATAATTGAAGGGAGCCCCGCAGACCGCTGTGGAAAGCTGAAAGTAGGCGACCGGATCTTGGCCGTCAATGGGTGCTCCATCACCAACAAGTCGCATTCAGACATCGTCAACCTCATTAAGGAAGCGGGAAACACCGTCACCCTGCGCATCATTCCAGGAGATGGTAAAGTATCTCTTTCCTGCCGTCTTACCTGACCCTCTTCTTGGTTCTGTGTCCCCGGGCTTTTTCTGTCACTTGGAGCTGCAAAGTCATGGAGGACTCGATTTCCGCTCCCACTTTGGGAATTAGCAGTGAGGGAGGTCATGAGTCTGCCATAGTTTTATTTTTTGTTTCTTTTTATAGAGACGGTTGGTTTTTAACAGGAAGGTGCTGATTCAACATTAAGAAAATAATATTCCATTCCATGTATCTGCTTAAAATGTTCTTCCATAAATTTGATGGATCTGTCAATACACTTCGGTTCGATTCTTAGCTTAATAATGCAGCTTTAGAGTATTTGGGAATCACTTGTTAGTATGTGGGATTCCTGAAGCTTTCAATAGACACAAGCAGGCTGTAGAGTAAAGAGATTACAGAAAGGGATAAACACTTTGACATGTTTTAAGCTGTTTTAAAAGCAGATTTGTTTTTATTCTGGGTAAGTTGCTTTGGAAGCGAGCTCAGTACATTTTTAATGACTGCTTAAATGGTGATGGTTCTGCAGCTGCATTTTAAGAGTTACCCTAGACGGGATCTCAGTGTTTCAGATGAGAGGGAATGTGCAGGATCCCTAATAATAAGCTGACACTTGGTGCTGATTTCAGGTCACTGAAGTATTTAATAAAAATAAGGATTTGTGCTATATATCAGTTTCATTAAATTAATCCCACTTGATGCCCAGATAGGAACTGATCAGAAACCTGGTAAAGTATCTTCAGCAGAACTAAAATTGCTGTGGTTCTACATTCTAAGCATTTTCTTTGTTTACTGTGCTTCTCTGCCATGGATGGGTTCAAAGTGAAAGCTTGTTGGGCAGAAACCTTTCCACATTGCTCCCCACAGACCAGGATGAGAAATGATCTGGTTATAAATTATTTCTGTTTAGGGTGATCTGTTTTGCACAAAAGCCTTATTTTCCTACTGTCTAGTGGGTAGGAGGTCAAATGGTATATGATCCTCTGCTGCTTGCCGCAAATAGGGTGTTCATGAATAATAAAATGGCTGTGAATCAATCTAACATCTGAGCTGGCCTGTGCATGCCTGTTTTGGAAGATAAACTGAGAGAATTGTTCATTACCTGTATTTTAGTATCTGATAAAAAGGAAGGTGAATCTTTAAATAAATAAAGGGCTTATTTTCTAAAAAAGCAAAACCATCTAAGAAATAAGCAACTTTTGAATGATTTAAGAATTTTTTAAGAATATAACCTCCTGACATAAATGCTCAGCCAGTCTTGCTCATGCAGTTATGTGTCCCAAATATCACGTAAATTGCTTAGGTTAGGGAAACATGTACTTGTGATTGACATCATGTATTCCTGGAGAAGATGGAAAGCTGTTCTTTGGGGAAGGAATCAACTCTGCTTTCATAGCAATTCAGACTTAAGTGTTTTTACTTACTGTCACTTCGAAATTCCAAGTCAGATTGCCAGCTTTGCATAGTATTACCTGCATTTATTTTCCAAAAGACAGTAAGACCCAACACTCTCAGAATCCCTGAGGGATTTGCCCTAAAACCCCATGAGATACAAGAAATTGGTCTCAGTGTTGTTTTCTTTTTGATGTCTTTGTACGCTTTTCTTGATTTGTTGTTTCCTTTTGTTTTCTTTTGAGTGCTTTTTTGGCAAACATAAATGGTCTGTGTGCTTCAAGGAGGGGGGAGCATAAATCAGAAGCCACTCGTCAGATAAACATGAAACTGAGGCTCATCACAAGACTCTCAAACTCACACTGCTAATCTTTTCTAACATTATTAAAAACACCAAGTTTTTGCTTTGTAATAAGTCTTGCACAAGTTAATTGCCACAGACCACTGCAGGATTGTATTTGCAATGAAATTATGATGCTTTACCCCACTTCCAGCAGATGCAAGGATACAGAGTGCTGGAAAGGGACAAGCTTAGAATTAGGCATGTAATTGTTGACTGGAGTTTTAGGGCAGAACAGGGCAAGGAATCAGTGAAATATGTAGGGTTTAGAACATGCAATTATAATTGTATTAAAGATAATTTTTGCTATATTCTGTTCCAGTTTTGCATGGTGGCTGGCATGTGTCCTGGACCAGTGTCTAAAACACTGGCAAAATTATGCACAATTCCTGACTCATGGGATAGGGTGAGCTAAAGATAGATGCAGTACAGTGGTGTGAAGATACATCTGCACCAAAGATATGTTGTTGCTCTGCTTGGTATTATTAGTGTGACCTACTAAAGGGTAGGAATCTTGCATTCTCTTTGAAGCCCATATTCATCTGATCTCCAAATATTTGTGGAGGATTTCAGAGGCTTTTTTTCTGGATGAATACAGAACGCTTAACCATGTCTTGGGGTTTTGTTACGTAGGAGACAGATTTTAACATCAAGGAGTCTTTACAAAATAAACATAATTATTTCTTAAACCCCAACAGTATAACTACATGTAGGGATGTCTCCTTACACAAGCCAGCTGTCAGTGGCATGTCATCACAAGGGTGTGGTTTGGTCATGCCTACCCTGAGAGGTGCAGGCAGGAGCCTCTCTTGCTTTCTGAGCTGCTGGACACAAGCCAGCTCTGGTCTGGAAGATGTTTCAGCTCCATATGCTGAGGGTTTGGGCATGTTAACTTGGGCACAGCACTGCAGGCAAAGGAGCTGTGTTCTTGTTGCACCCATCTGTTTAAGTGGTTCTTCTTTTTCTCTGTCCCTTTTCCTGAATTTCCCTTGACATGCAAATACCTACAGAAAAAAAAAAAGCTTCCCCTTATCTAGATTTCTCCAGAATTAAAATAAATCCATGAAGTCAATTAATGTCCTGGCACCAAGTAAGCCCAGGACCACCACATGGTCAGGCAAAACCCCTCCCATTTCTGCAATTTTGTGTTACAGCCGGACTCTGTTTAATAATGGCAGATTTCTCCATAGCCAGTAAAATGAATTAGTGGATGCCTTTAGCTTGAGAGGCAAACAAGGGCAGGGTAGAAGACCTGGTAATTTTATCTTGGAGAGGCAGATGTTTGCATCCAATTTTTGTCACTGTTGTCTTAGCGGTTGTGTATTCAGTTTAGATTTTGGTCTTGAAAGGTGGATCATGGTCAGTATTTTGTAGTTACTTGCAGTCTGTGGTTCTGTCCTGGTGCAGTGGGTATAGGCACAAAGAGGGGGTCTCCTGTGTGCAGAGCCGTTCTGCAAAGGAGCCAGTGCCTGCCACTGCAGTGGCTTTATCTGGGAATGCCATGTCTGATGAGTGGGTGTTTCTGCTGACTGTGCCCATCATTTTCCAAGTGCAACCAACATAATTGTTGAACATTTTGTGTTGGAAACCCCCAACACAGAATGTGTGGTTAAGCACCATCAAGGTACA
This sequence comes from Corvus kubaryi, assembly GCF_017639235.1. Lineage (NCBI taxonomy): Eukaryota > Metazoa > Chordata > Aves > Passeriformes > Corvidae > Corvus > Corvus kubaryi. The sequence continues at coordinate 6,337,407 of NW_024580670.1, forward strand.
TGGAGTACCACCGAGACTTCCTCTGAAGTCAAACTCCCACGGGAGGGGAAGGCTGTTTGCGGGAACTGCTGACTTCTGGAGCAATTCAGCATTTGAAACTCTTCAGTACTAATATCAGTTCAGGATTGGCACAATACGTAGTTCTGGAAAATATGTTGATTTCAATACGGAAGAGTTCCGGGTCTGTGTTGCTAATATTTGGCTAACGGCATTGACATGACCTTAATTTTAGGCAGAATTTTAAATGAGTTTGGGGTTAACTCTGGTCCTACTGAAGTCTGTGATACAGCTCCAGAATGACAAGGGAACATTTTGCCCTGCCATACTGTGAGGGACATCTACATAGGCACTTTTGAGTTGCTCCCATCTCAGTTGTGGGGGTAGCAGGAGACAGGAACTCTCCTTAGAGCCCCTCCTTCCATGCCTAAATAAATACAGAATTTGCACAGGCTAATGCTGAGCTGAGAGCCCTTTACTTTACCATGGCAGAAGCTAAGTTTAGAAGTTACTCCTGCTCTCTGTATTCTCTCAGTGCACCCTTTTGTAAGTGCTACCCAGAGTTGTTGATGCATTTGGTACAGGTGGCTCCAAGCTCCTGCTTTCAGTATGCAGGAAGCAGTGGGTGGTATTTCAAAGAAGGATTTCAGTTAAATTTGGATTTTAGCCACATTCAAAATCACCTTGTGAGGTATTGGATAAGAGCCACATCTCAATTCTACTGGAGATGGCTGTTTCTGATGGAGGAAGGACTGATAAATTTGTAATCCCTGGAATAATTATAGCTACTATAAAATTAATCCACCCAACCAATATTTGGAGACTTAATTGATTGGAATTGTCTTTAGACAATAGCCAAAACACTGTTCAATCCTTCATCTACAAGTGAGTCTTCATGAGTGTGTCTAATGGTCAGGGGGTTTCCAATTCAGATTTCCTAATTTAATTTTTTTTTTCACTTTTGAATTGAGTGTACAGTTTCATATACATACTTACTATATTAATTTGGGGAATTAAGAAATTTTATCCTATCTCAAATTCTATAAAAACAATGTAATGATGCTTTTCAGTGAAACGCTTTTGCGAAACTCTTTTTTTCTTTCAGTGAATAGCCAATGGTCTTCCCTCATAATAAAAACAAAATCTATTTTGCAGAATCCTCCAATGCTACTTTATTGACCAATGCAGAAAAAATTGCTACAATCACAACTACACATACTCCTCAGCAAATACCACAGGAGACCAGGTCAGATTGTTTTCCTCGAGGAGGGCATCTTGACATGCTCTCTCTTCAGTTACTTATTCATCACTTTCACATCCCATGAGCTGTATTTTTCCTCTCTTTCTCTCATTCGTTACAGCAGGAACAACACCAAACCAAAGCAGGAATCCCAGTTTGATTTCAAACCACCCCAAGCAGCACAGGTAAGGAGTACGTCTCTAATTGTTTTGCTTACCACAGACTGTTGTTTCCAATCTGCTTGAGGGCTATGTTCAAATATTTCCCTTGAAAATTCCTACTGAGAAGCTGCTCTCCCTCAATCTGCTGAAACGAAAGAGGAATTTGCTGATTAGTTTCTAAATATGTGTTGCTGTTGTTTCAGCTGAGAGACATTTCCAACATGTTCTCCTTGAGACTTTGAGGGAGTGAAAATAAAGGAAAAAAAAGCTGACATTTTTAGGGCAGTCATAATTTATGTGTTTGTTTATTGAGCTGTGTATTTTGAGGGGCATCTCCAGAAAGTATTGTTGTGTGCAAATGGTAAATTCAGAGAATAAAAAAGAGGAAAACTTAATAAGGGGCGATAGCTGAAGTGTTCCAGCTTGCACAGATGGCATCTTATTAGAGAGATTATCTATCTCACTGTTAACTTTCCTTGCCACTGGCCATCCCAGAAGTAACATCCTCCATTAGGGACTTCAAAACATCCCCACAGTAGCATTTGAGAAAAACAATGCAAAGGCTTCTGAGCTTCTTGCAAACAAATAGATTATATGGTAACAAAACGAAAAGCCAGCACCATGGCACAGGCTCACCCCAGGTGCCATTAGACATTGCACTAAAGCTGGCACTGGAAGGGAGATTGTCCTCACCTTCCCTGGTTGATAGAACCTTTAACCACCTTCACAAAATATCCCCTCCTGCCCTGGGCACAGGAGGTGGTGTGTAACAGGAGTGCCCAAAAATGCACCACAGGACATGGCCAAGCCCACTCATTCCAACAGCCCTTCACCAACCACCAGAACTCCAAATTGCAAAGTGGGGTCTGAGGAAGCAGCAAATCCTGGTCTGTGTGTGAAAATACAACTGTTTTTCCATTTCTTATTATTACTGACAAAACACTGGTTGAGTAACTTTAACATGAGAGCGTCCCTCTCACAACTTTGTGTTCAGTTAGGTGTTTGCTGTCTTTCTCCCCAGCAGGACCAAGACTTTTACACTGTTGAGCTGGAAAGAGGAGCCAAAGGGTTCGGCTTCAGCCTGCGAGGTGGACGGGAGTACAACATGGATCTGTATGTGCTGCGGCTCGCTGAGGATGGTCCTGCTGAGAGATGTGGGAAAATGAGGGTATGCACAAACTGACTTTAAAACCACATTTCTCTGGAATAAGCTGACTTCCCTGCCTCTCCTTTCTGCTGTGCCAGCTGAAAGGGAAATTTAATGTGAACTGAAAGTGGTTCCTACTTACTTCTGCCGATGGCATCTGTCATTCTTGGTACGCAGTCTATAGCAGTGTGTGTTCAGTGGAAGACTTTATGCCCTTCTTCCAACACTGCTTTCCAAATTCTAGTACATGATCTGTTGTTTAAAGCCTAAGGGGGATACATGGAGCAGTGAAAATGTAACAGCCACAGTCTTTGCCTGCTAGTGGACAGAGAGAAGACAGAACAAGTCTATGGTCCATGGGTTACAAAATTATGATGTAGGTTTTGATTAACGTTAATTGTTAACTTCACATTATCAGCTAAATGACAAACATTATAACAAGGGAATATGTTATAAAATGCCTACTGAAAAATTAAATTGCAAGGTTTTATGTACTCCTTGGACCTCTGTTAGAGAATGCATTATAACTTTCCCACATACATTGTCGTCTCCAGATATGTCATGTGAAGGGCATTTTCAAAATTCTTGTGCTAGGGGTAGATCTATGGGTCCAAAATTTTTGCTGATGCAAATATGATGAAAAATCAGTGCTGCCCTGTGAAAGTCAATGCTTTGACAAGCTCTTCCAAGCACTGTTTTCTTCTCCTGATAAATGATTATATTTACAAAATCAGCTTTGCTGATTCATAGTAGGTATCTATATCCAAGTAAGAAACAGATCTGAAAAAGCTCTGTGAACATCCCAGTTGGAGCAGACTGTGAAACAAGCAACCACTTTGACTGAAGACTTTACAAATAATCAAAATTAAATAAAATAGCACCAGTTCTAGCACTCCACTTACTATTGAGCAATACAGTAATTGCAATGTGATTTTGCAGAACAGCAGTGAAATATTTTGATACCTCAAGCGTTCTCCATTGTCTTCATGTCTCCCAGACTCCTGCACACTGGGCACTGTGGATGGTCACTGGAAGGAGTTGGGCATATTTAGCTTCACCTGGTGCATAGTTGTTCCAGCTTTGCTATGGCCACTGTCTCGTGGTGTGCTGGTGTGGACTCTCGTGGGGACTTGTTCCTAATCTTAGTCTCTTATTACGTTGGCAGATTGGTGATGAAATCTTAGAGATCAACGGAGAAACTACCAAGAACATGAAGCACGCTCGGGCCATCGAACTGATTAAAAATGGTGGCCGCAAGGTCCGCCTGTTTCTGAAACGTGGAGATGGCTCTGTCCCAGAATATGGTGGGTCAAACTATGAAAACATTCCTTTCTTCCCTGGCATCACTCCATGAATGATTTGTCTCAAGATCTGAAGCGGGAATTCTTTTTTATTTTCCTTTCTCACCAGTGTCTTACCAACCTTTGCAACATATAATTGCCTCGCTTGTGCTGAATTTTCTACACATTTCATCCTTTGCTTGCTTCCATGGACTTGGGGCACAGTGTAAGGCAAGATCATCATAGGAGTATTTTTTGGTGATCAGAGAGGAAAGCAAAACAAAACAAACCTTATTGTCTTGTCCAGCCAAAAAAGGAAGGTCACTGAACTGTGCCAAACTGTTTCTCAGCAGCTGAATTGTTGTTTCACATAGGTCTCTTCTTCTAATCAATGCAAAAACTGGGATCCCGAATTACTATTCTGAAGCAGTGATTTTTTTTTTTTTTTGTTTAGGTTTCTCTCTTAGTTCATGTCTGTCTCCATAGACATGAATGCCAAGATGGCTTTTGAGATTTTTGCCTTTCCTTAAACTTTATGTAAATATTTATAAAGTTATTTGAGAAAAAGAAGGGGGGGGAAAAAAGCTTTACTGCAAAAATATATTGATTTGGCCTCCTGAGCCCTTTTCTCCCCCCTTAAACAGTCTGCTGGTTTCAACAAATTAATTAGTAAGGTCTGAAAAGGTGAGGAGGTTATGAAAAGGTGCTCTTGTGTCTCTCTTGGGGGAAACAGTCAGTACTCGTTTCCTACTAAGAATTGCATTAGATTTCCTTTTCTTCCCCTGGAGGTTGGATTGCTGGGTGGCTTAACGTAGCACACTATTTAATATTATAATTATGTCTTATTTATTTGAGATAATTGTCAAATATTGTGCCCTCGATGGAGGGCTACTCCCAACCAAAGGTCTTTGACGTTTCTATAGAAACTGATGATTGAAGGGATGTCCTTTATACTTTCCTCCCTGTATTTGGGTTATTTTTGTGTAAGTTCTGTGTTTATCATTCTCTCCATGCCCTAACACCAGAAACAAAACCCTTCTGCACAATTTATGAACTAGATTTTCTCTTCATTTACTGTACTACGTTTGAGAGTTTCTGCTCAGTCTGCTCATTATTTAACTTAAAATGACCAATTCAGAGTATAACCAACAAACAATTGAAGTGTTTAACAATATGGAAGGGAAGTTGTGGGTTTACACTTCTGTAATATAAATAGCACACCAGAAGCTTCAATGATGGCACTGAAATTCTGTAATGTTCTTTCTACTTTTGTCTTTTCCTATACTCCTTTGGATGTACAGTACTGTATCATATGGTAGACTGCATAAATACCCTGTAAATTAAGTGCTTCACTTCTCAAAGCATAGTCTGTTGCACTGAGGATGGAAATCCATCACCAATTTTCTTTTGGCTAATGCTAACCACTAAATGTTCATTCTCCAAGCAAGGATTTAATATACAGGGGTTGCACTACTGTAAAGAGTATCCTTGTAACATTTGGGACTCCTTTCTCTCTTCGTTCTGTTCGCTGCAGTCGCAAATGGTTCCTCTAATAATGTTAAGTTCCAATATTTTTCTGACTTGATTGGAACGTGCTTCTCTATGAGGCTGTATATTTTTGTAATGAGTTTTGTACTTATTTTTAATGTTGTGGTCTCTGGTGGACTTTATTTTTCATTGTTGTTTGATTGTTAATGTTTTTTCTATGACATTCTGTGTCGCTGTTCCAGCTGTCTTTTAGAATGGATGCTCTCGTTGTCTGGGTTATTGAATCACCTCTTAGATGTCTCTTTATGTCACAATAATAACAACTGCTGTCTTTGCAGCCTTATATTTGGGTGAAGCCTAGACAATCTGACTGGAAAAATAAACTTTCTTTATTCTAAGATAAAATATGAAGATTTTTCTTTCTTTCATCTATTATAGGGAATCTAAATTTTCTACTTTTCTCTTTCTCTTTCTCTTACTTTTCTTGGTGCTGGGCTCTTCCTTCCTCAGCGATGATACCTCCTAATATCGCTGCATGTATGAGAAATGACAAGCTCGGGGAGTCTTGCTTCTACCTTATGGGCCATAATCAAACTACGGTTTGTAGCTAAAATCAATATTAGGTGTTTTTGTGCTGTGGCCTAATTCCCTCACATTGCTTTTCCGCTTCGCTATATTCTATATGTACAGCAATTCATCCCGAACACCCTGCGTCCCCTGAATTGTAAGTACACACATCACAGGACATGTGTGAACCACTTGTATCTTGTGTGATAGGCAGGTTGCCACAAGCCACATGCTTACAGCCACAGAAAAGCAACATGGTCCCATCCCCAGCTGTGGCCTGAAAATGCTAGTAGTGCAAAACTGCCCACACGGGAGCTGCAACATGGGTTTCACCTGGAATTCACAAAAATCACAGCCCATGCACACACCAACCCTCCCATGGTCAGGAGTGGAAATGCCATCAAATGGGAGATGCTTGGCGTGATGGCAGGAGGAATGTAAAGTGTTTGGCTTGGGGGGGCAGGGAAGACAAAAAGGAAAAAAAAGGAAAAAAAAATCTGTCCCCACAAGTGTTTGTGAGGGTTTTCAGTCATTGCCATCAGGACAGTCCACCTCAAGGTGGGTGTCGGGGTGCGAGTGTCAGGAAGTGGCTAATGCCTGCCAAGCTGCCACGAAGGAGTTACTTTAAGAAAGAAAACAGTAAGCAAATAAAAACAGCACTTGCATTAAGGCAGCATAGCTACTTTAATGTTTTTCATGTTTGTAATGAATCATTCATAAACATCTGTTACAAATGACGGGAGTAATTGTAGCTTAGCTGCAGCACAGGGCTGGGGTTTAGTTTGGATGTTCTTTTTCTACTTCTGCTTTTCAGTTTGTCTTGCAGAGGTAGCTTAGCTGTATTTTACCTCAAATAATACATGAAAAATAATGAACTGGAGATTAGATTTGAATCAAAGCCATCCTACATATTACAATATCTTTCCATTGCTTTGATATGAAAAAATCATAACTACTGTCATCGTTGTTTGAATCATTGTGGCAAAACCAAAATCTACCCTAGGACTTTACATAACGTGGTAGAACTAAGTGAGGTTAAGCTATGCCTTAAATGAAATGGAAATTGCATGATTACAGTCTAATTTTCACACCTTCAAAATGTTATTTTACAAGGTGAAAACTTAATAATCAATTCTATTTTCTGCACATTTTCTGCTATTTGAACCGAGGCCTCCCACACCTGGAAGGCAGTTCTTTATAATGTCTTAAAAGACAAAAATTGTTTCCTAAAGGCCCTCTTTATTGGGAACTATTAAAAAAAGCAGCCAACAACCTGAACTACAATGGGTTTTTTCCACTGGAAAGAACATAGTGTAACCAAAACATTATGAATTGGGCTTGGGGAAAAATGTAAAGTGCCCCATACCCAGAAGAGCATAAAGATGAGATCAGCTTGGACCAAAACATGGCTAACGATCAGAGCAGCACCAGTACTAACCGTAACTCTCGTTGTTCACAGTTAAATTAACAAAAGCTTCTGTTAGCCTTCGCTGACTGCTTTAACAGTTGTTTGTTTTTGTCACTAATGAAGTCTGAAGAGTGCTAAGTGGTGTCACAGCACCACGGAAGGCATCAATACCAAACCCTTTGCTGTTATTTTCTTTCAGACCCCAGCAGTGACAGGAACAGTCCCGCCACAGGTTCACAAAATGTATCGGAAATGAAACCCGCGCCATCCGACCGACGGCAGCACCCATCATCGGAGTCCAGTTATCCACCAGACCTTCACAAATCATCACAACATGGGGACAAGCGGACTTACGTTAGAGACCTAAAAGGCAGCAGAGAGTTTAGCAGACAACCCAATGAACACCACACTTGGAATGGGACTTCTAAAACCAACGACCACGTGCCAGGCAGGAGGACGGAGAGGTCGCCGGAGAGGAGGCACGAAAGGCAGCCGGAGAGGGCGGTGGTGAACGGGCAGAAGAGGAGGTCTCCCGAAAAGCGCAGGGAAGGGACAAGGAGTGCTGACAACACTTTGGAGAGGCGGGAGCGACATGAGAGAAGAAGAGACCTCTCTCCAGAGAGGCGCAGAGAGCGGTCACCTGGCCGCCGCCGGCGGTCGCTGGAGAGACTCACGGAGCCGAGGCGGTCCCCTGAGCGGAGAAGAGAGAGCTCCCTCGACCGACGGGCCAAGTCGTCCGACCGGCGGAGGGAGAGGTCACCTGAGAGACGGCTCAGGGAGGAACGAGTCGGCCACCAGGAGAGGGAAGACCCTGGCTGGAAGCACGAGCCGGTCCGCAGGCACCCGCCTGAGCAGCGCAGGCGGCCCTACAAGGAGTGCAGCACCGACCTCAGCATCTGAGGGGCTCCACGGGGTCCCTGTTGCCTTCCCCACACCAAGGGAGCAGAGGAGAGAGTGAAACCACCTGGCTTTCACAGGCGAGGAGACATCCGGCACCTGCTGATCCTACAAACCGTTTATGCAGATGAAGTCTTATAACAAAAAAAAAAGCATTGTGCCTGATGTATAATATTAAAGAAAGTATTTTTCAGTGTATTCTTTTTTTTTTTTAATTACTTGCCAAATGTTGGTCCTAAAGGATTATAAAATTTTGTTTCTACATTCTTTGTAGATTTCTTAAAAATAATTCCTTTATTGGGCTACTTTCCCCCCTCCCCAGTATAGTAAGTGGGGGTAGCCAGTAATATAATATAGGCAAAGGATTTTATGACCAAGTTTGAATAATTTGATCCAGACTGTTCTCTAGTGACTCACTGCTACACTGTATGTAGAAAATTTTTTTAAGGGTTGGGTGTGGGGAAGGAAGAAAATTGTTCATCTCAGTAGGAATGGAGTGCTCCTGCTGAAGGAATTAAAGAGACAAATGTTCCTAAAATTGCAAGAACTGTTTGAAGAGACTACTGTTTCAATGAAGGATATTTATAATAATAAATAATTTTTTTAAAAAAAGCAACCAAACCCACACAGCACAAGATGAATTACGATAAGGAATTTGTAGTTTGTTCCATGAACAGTTTATACTTTCAGGCCCCCTGGACAGGATGTGCAGAGGCAGAAGGACTGGTCACCACCATGCCTGTGTCACACAATAATGTGGACTGTTGAGCTCTCATTAGCCTCAGCAACATGTAACAATGATATGTCATTAAGGCAGCAGCCCTGCTCATCTCCCAGCTGTATATGGACAGCAACCCCAGCATGCATGGTATTCTGTGTCTGCCTGGAAGCAAGGGAAGGGATTGGGATTCTGGGACAAGACACAATGCAGTGGGAGCACAGTCCCCCTGCTCGGAGTAGGTGTATTCCTTCTGCTCAAGAAAAACCAGTGGGCTTTTATTTTGCCGAATTCCAAAAGCTCTCAGTTCTTCTTGCTCTGTATTTAAAGGGGTTTTTGTTTGTTTTACTGGTTCATCCTTAATGAGACAAAAGGAGTGCACTTGCTGGGGGGGGGAAAAAAAGGAAAGAAAAAAGTATCAAAGGAAAAACAGGCTAAAAGAGGCAATCAGTGGGACAACATTGTTGTAGAAGCCTATCCATACCTGGTTATATGCTGTAAATTTGAGTCTAAGAACAGCAGCAAAAGGGAAACCTGCAAGTTTCTAAGTTGTATTTTTAAATTTGCAAGTTGTGTGGTAAGTCTGCTGTAGCATTGGTCTAAGATTTAATGGTTTACTGCCTAGCTGAGCCAAAATGTTTGCCGTTACTGTTGGACCACTAAAGTAAGCTGCTGCTTTTTCCAGTGCATTGGTGTGTACATGTATACTGACTCACATCCTCCATATGAACACAAAACCATTGCAAGTCTATCACTGTTGTTGCCATGGTACTGTAAAAACAAAACCAAGAAAGAAGATGGCCAATCATTGTGTGTACAGTTGAAATTGTAATTAATAGAACGTGTTGGAAAAAAAAAACAACTGTTGCCTTTTTCTTGTATAAAAGAGGATTTATGACAAAATTTAGGTGTGAGGAATGCGATTAAGTGTTTATATTTCTAAAAATGGAAAAAATTTGATTCAGGGGATATATTTTAATGTAAACTGAATCAGGTATGTAAAGCTGTTTTAAAATGGGAGACTGTATCAGTAATTCTAAAGCTTTTGTTGGTTTGAATATCATTTCTTTCTTCATGGTGGGACTGCTTATGTATTATTAAGCACTTGTATGCAGTCTATATTCTCCAATCATCATTTCTTGCAACATGCTATAGGCATCATGCTCTTTTCTGTGTTGATGAAAAGCAGTATGTGGGCCAATCTTTTTTATAAAACACTATGCATATATAAATACTACATTGTTCATAGCTTTATTTGACTTAATTGGGTTTATACATAACACTAGGATGAGTAGATGTGGACTTACCCAGTAAGAGCTTCTTTCCTTGGAACAGACACTATGTATATGATGTAGCAACAAAGAAGGAGAAAGTCTGTGAATGCTATTTTTATTATCAAATAAAGTTTTCCATACAAAGCATGCATGCGAGTGTAGTGATAAGAAAAAGGAAGATACACACCTTAATGTTACATATTCATCCCTGCCTAAATTAATAAAACCATAGGTTATGGTCACCAAGGGCCATCTATTAAATATGTATTAATCATCCATTAAATATGTATTAATCATTTGACAAGCCTTAAAGCAAAGGTTCCCAGTTTTCCAAGATAAAATTTTCTCCCCCAAAATAGTCAGAAACTAAAGGTTTAGGTGAAGCAGGGTCTGTAATTGTGTCTGAGATTTGTGTCATTCTTTATAACACATCAACACTTGCGACAATATAAAATAAAGGCAGCATCTGCTCAGTTGCTGTTGTGGAGGTTGGTGCCATATATATGTGTGTGATGTATGTGTGTATATACATAGACACACAAGCATATATATATATATACAAGACTTTTAAGGTATTGCACCAATTTTTAAAATAACTTCTAAATCTTGCATAGTTTAACAGGCTCCACTCATCTGTTTACCTGAAACTTCAGCCAACCTGCTGGGAGTCCTGGCAGCTAGAGAGAGTTGATGGTGAAGGATTTGTATTTCCAGTCACAGCTTCCTCAAAGGGATTTGTCTGATGCAGCTCAAGTCTAAGGGGTATGGAAGGGTCACTGAGAAAGTGTTTGGATATTTTAAATATGAATCTTTTATGATGATCAATGCCTTTTTATTCTGAAACCATTTTGTAATGGTATACATTGGTTATGCATTTCTACCTTCTGCTATTACTACTGTTTTTCCTCTCCTTGTTCATGTTATAATATAATTTAAATGATCTTACAGAGCTGAGTAGGGGAGTCTCAAGCTTTGAAGTGTTGAGTCTCAGCTAAAGATACTACATAGATAATACCAAAATTACAGAAACATTTAATATAAAAAAAAATTGCAAGTTGAAAAAAAAACCATTCAAAATGCCTTGTTAGTGATGGCATCCTTTCTACTGCTTCCAAACCCACTGAGAGCTGGAGCCCTGCTCTGCAGCATGACCATTGCAGCTCCATACTCTGCGGTGCAGCCTTAATCACTTTAATTAATTCCAGCCTTACTTTTGACCATAAAATATTTTTCAAAACTTCTAAAAATGAAAAGAACCCCTTTTTAGTTTGTAGCTTGGCTCCTGTTTTGTCAAACAACATCCTACAACTATGAAGCTGCCAAGAAGATCAATTAGAGTCTGTTTCTTATGAAGAACTGGGAAGTTTGTAAAGTGATACGTGAAAAAGCTCTGGAAATTGATATAGTTAGGGTTTAGGTTTGTTTTGGGGTCGAGTTTCACACCTTTTTTTATTAGACATGATCAAGTTCCTGTGCCATCAGTATGCTCAGTCCTGTCATTTGTATTGATTAATTCCTACTTGTGAAAGTTTTGACTGCAGAGAGATTGTTCAGCCAACATGGAGAATAATGTGGGGTTTGATCTCTTTGGTTAGACTTGCACATAGCTTCTGGGTTAACTGAGCAGTGTTTGCTGCCTTTATACACTTTTACTCAGTTCACTCCTTCTTGAATATTCATCCCTTGGCATTGGAGCCAGTGTTTTACTTAATAGTGATCTTGTGTTAAACCATCTGCTGTAATATGCTTGTTTTATCACTGGAGTAGTAATTACAGATACTGTTCTCCTCCTCACTTTGATACCTTTTGTTACAACAGGCTTTCAGCTCTGTCTCTTGGCTGACTGTTCTGCTGAAAAACATTATAAATGGCTCATAATATGTTTAGGTTTTTTGGCTCTCATAAATAGTACCGGGAAAAGATGTCATTTATGACCCACTGCTGCCATCTGTAAATATGTGCCTGTTAGGCCTTTGGGATTGTATTTTCTTAAGGTTTATTTCTAAAAAAGGAAGAGTGGAAACTAAAAAAAGTATCCCAATTTACTTAGCAGTTGCTGTAAATCTCGTGAGTCTGAAATGATGTCAGTTTTTGTTTTGGATGTGATGCTAATCCATCAGCATTCCTTCCTGGTATATAATGAAGAGGCAGTAAAATGTCACACAAATGGAAACGCTGAGCTTTCAGGACAGAGAGGAGTATAAAATATGTGCTGCCACAAGGACTGCTGCTTAATGAATGTAGGAATTCAGTGGCTGGGACTGACCATGATATGACAGTCCGACACACAAACATGAGCTTTTTTTTCAATTCAGAGATTTTTTTTTCGGACTTTTAAGACATACTGTTCCTGAATTCCTATAGCTGAATTCTCTATAAATACCCCAAGCATATCCTGTAAAATAGGGTGTAAATGCCATTAAAATCCAGTTAGGTTTATGCATGAGTTCAGGCTCAGGCAGGATTTACCCCCGTATTTTGGCAGAGCTTAGACTTTCATATCTGGGTCTAGAAACAGCAGGAGGTGAGCTCTGGCAAGTCAGCAGAAAATAATGTGCCCTGAACCTTCTACATCAATGTCAAACATGTCTGCATAGACCCATTTTGGTGATAACATGAGCTGCAGTGATGTGCTCTTCTCTGAAACAGCAGAGATGAACACCCACCATCCATGCTGCTGACTGGACAGATGAGGAGGCTCTTATCCTCAGCAAATCTTCTTTGGCAGCATGTGCATTGCAAATCCTCGGTTTCAAGGAACAGTCTGAGCCTCAAGATGCTGAAGTTGAAACAGGGGCAGTTTCATCTCCTTGAGAAGTCTCACTAGCTTTAATTTTTGCAGCAAAGAGTTTCTTAAAAGAACTTCTGAGGAGGTTTTGCTGCAGCAGGAGGGAGAGGTCATACTAAAGCAAATCCAAATTGCTGGCATTGTGCCTCAGACAAGGTTATTTGGTCCATTGCAAAGCTGATGTGACTTTGGTGCTGACTATAAGAAAGAGTCAGGCTTACAGGCAATGGGAATTCCACCTTGCTTATGTAGATTTTGTAGACCAGACTTCATCTCTGCCCCGGTGTCATCTATTACCAGTCTTAAATTTCCCTTCTTTCATTTGCATTTGTCAGAATTTTCCGTCTTCAGATTTGCTGTCTGTCACTGGGGCTTTGAGCTCATGTGACATCACATCTGCTGTGAGCTAAGGACATATGTGTGGATATATTTGAACGTATGGCTGAGCTTATCTGCAGCAATTTGTTGAGTCAGGAAAACGGCATGGTGAGACTGTCCGTGCAAGCCTGGTGGCTCCTGTTCATATGAATGAGATTTTGAATTAGCTGCCTTGCTTCCTTCTAAGGATAGTCAGAAATAGGAATCTCTGGAGGTGGAAGCTGGCTGAGGCTCATTCCATATGTGCTAAAGAAAATATTGATTGGATGTGGAAGCAACTTGGGAGAGTTTCTTGAGGACTCGGGCTTTTGTTCCATATAAATGAGCAGGGTTTTTTTCTCATTGTTTCTCAGTAAGATTCTTCTGGATCCTGTTTTTTCTTCTGAGACTCCAGTTTGCTTCAGGGACCCACAGGCAACTTCTTTCCTCTCTGATCCAACAATTGTTGCCACGGCTTTGAAGTGTGGAGTCTGCTGGCAAAGCCTTTGCCTTTGTAACCTTTGAACTGCAGTTGTGTAACACAGGGCTGACTTCCAAGAACACGAGGCAGTTTCTCTGCTGTACACTACAGCAGACATGGTCGGCATGTTCTGCTCCTACGCTTCTGTGGAAACAGAGGTCCTGACCACAGACATGGAGAGCCGAGGAAAAGCCAAGAACCACCCTCCAAAGGTGCACCCACTACAGTGTCCTACTGGTTTCCAGATGTGACATAAAAACTAAAGTCATTAAATTTTGGGGGCTGATTCACAGTACTTGAATTCATTATTCTGTGAAATGATTTACCAAATGGTTAGAAGATGTTTGAAGACTCCTGTGCACATTATTTGCATGGTGATAACAGTATGAGGAAAAGAAAAGACCATAAAAATATTCATGGCATATATTTTCTTGTTTCTTGTTGAGGATGCATCAGACATCTGTTTTCTTTCTCAAGTCCCTTGTCTAGTTGAAATGATAACCTGATGAGACAGGTGTTTTTAGATAAAATGCTGAGGATGTGAAAATGAAATCTTTTTGCTGGAACCTCAGAGGAAAAGTCTAAACCAGTTCTTCATTGGTCCTTGAAAAGCATAATTTTATACAAGTGATACTTGATGTCATGTAATATATATTTGCTAACCTGAAAAAGGTTTGGTTCTTTTATAAAAGAAACTACTGACTGTGTCTTCCTAACATGCATGAGACACATAGGACGAGTTTGTTTTTTAAACCTCTGATTAATTAACCGGATTGAAAGTTGACTGCCACTGGATTTCCTTGTGCTCTTGGGACAGCTTGGTCTGGAAGTCTTCAGCTAAATTGTGCAATAACAATGCAAAAATATGCAAAGTATAAACAGCTCTGAAGTGCTTAACACGACAACACACACAGTCTTGATGTTGGGAGTGTGGCACAAGCCACTGTGAGGGACCCTTTACCTGCTGGGCGCATCTCTACCTGGTGCCTTCCAGCTGCCCACAAAGCTGGAGCATCTGGGGCTTGGGGGCAGCTGGACTGTATTCCAGCACTCAGTGGCTTGGGCTGGTAGGCACACAGCTCTGCTTTACTCCTGAGTGCATCTCTGGGAGCATCCCAGAGGCAGAAGGGAGTTTTCCTCCCAAAGACCTCCAAAAAAGGACTCTTTCTTTTTGCTGAGAGCAGTGATTAAAACTGCCATCACCTGTGACATTTCATCAACTCAAGTATTGTACCCTGAAATTCTGCCTATCCTAGAGATTAATCTTGCTTTGTAACTAATATTAATGATCATTGTTTCTGTTACTGCATTTCTTCAGCATATTGTGGAATCCATATCCCTCTGCTTACTAAAGATTTCATTCATCTGCCTGACTCTTCTTATTCCAATTATGACTTAATAAGAGCCTTCTAGTCTTCTAACGCAACTTCATGGCAGTTACAGATTATTAATCCTTTCTATGACTGACGTGTTTTACAGCGATGAAGTCATGACTTTTTTTGCGTCAGAATTTCTTTATAAAAAGGATGCACTCTAATTCATTGAGCCAAAAGTAGACACACGCTGTCTTCAGGTTTAGGTGTACTTTACTCCCTGGTCATTGTGGAAAATGATCCATACGGATAGCTGTTCAGAGGGAAAAGTCAAATTAATTTCAAAGTGTTTAGTAATTAAGACAAATAGACGTGAGCTTATTAGAAAGCGTCCATCTGCTTGTTTGCAGTTCTCTCCAAAATGAGGTTTGGTTTGCAGTATTTTTTTATACATAGGCTTTTTCTACTTGGTGTTACTCAGTTTGCCTTCCTACCTGAAATCTCCTATAGCTGCTAAAACCTGGTGATTTATATCACCGTCTTGCTGTATCTCTTTTGATAAAGTGGCATAAAGTTGATTCCTTTATTTTCAGCATGCTCCTTTATTTCCAGCATGCTCTTTGTCTTTATCAACTTCTACTGCAAAGCAGAACAATTCATTCTTTCTCAGTCTCTGGTTCCTACATGATCTTTTGCTAAAGGCAGGATGTCGTGAGGTTTTGGGCTTCATTTATCACAGCAGAATTGCATCAACAGTTTTGCAGCAAATGGAGAAGATGGGTAAACAGTGAAAAGCTGTAGCAGCAGATTTCATACATCAGGCTATTAGCAAAAACTGATTTTCCAATTCTGCACAAAAACAGAGCAACTTTTGTTTGTGTGGAGTCCTGCCAAACCGACATTAACTGTATTTAATTTGATTGCTTGGACTCCAGATGAAAATGCTTTTCAAATAATTAGTTGACTGTAATAATGGAGATCCTGTTTCTGAAAAATGCCTTGCTGAGGAAAGCATAGAAGTCTCGTACGCCTGAGACTTGGAGAAGTCAAGGGACATAATCATTTAATTAAGAGCCTTCCTGATCAAGGTCAGGAATGTTCATAGGAGTTAATGATCAGCATTCTCTCAACCTATGCCAGAAACAACACCACTTGCGGTCTCTGATTAATGGTTTCCATGTCTTCCTGTCCTTGCCTTTTTTTCTTGAGCACTCTGACAAGGATCTCCATGTCTGGGATTTGTTCCACATGTGCTATCAAGTGGCAGTGCCCCTCATGCAGCAGGAGCACATTCAAAACATGGCTGTTCCTTTGTGTCCCATTACTGTCCTCTTGCTCTGCAGGAACTTCCTCTGTAGGAAGCTTTCCTCACATTTCTCTGTTTGCTCTGCTTTGTGGTGCTCTTGTTCTCCAGAGTAGAAAATGGCACTACACTGAGGCTATCCATTCATCTAGCATCTCTTCTCTCTCATGATCACTGGTAGCAAGTATTTAGACGGTTTCTTTTTGCCACAGGTTCTTATGGTCCCTATGCCAAGCAACGTTCCCATTCTTGCCACGGTGGAATTTCATAGCTCAGCCTCAGGTGTGTTCTCAGACTCAGAGGACACATTTACATCTTGGGTTATCACCAGATCCTGGCTGAGGGGCTTCAATACCATCTGAAGGACATAGACCAGGATGCTGTTCTGCCCTTACACTCAGTAAAGCCCTCTGCACTGTCAGTGAACACAGTATTATATTGAAATTAAGATGCTGAAAAACAGAAATACCCAGAACCGTGTGGGTGATTCAAATAAAATGGTGTTTCCATAGCAAAGAAGTAGTTATGTAATACACAGTGGTCTAGAGTTAATAAAGAATCAAGAGAAGCTGAAGTTTGAGTATTTTCTATGGTGGAAGTGAACCAGAAATGCTAAAGAAAAGGCAGACATTGAAACAAAGATAAAGCCAAGTGCACAAATATCCATTTTCTTAAAAAGGAAAAACAACAACTAAAAAGGCCTGTCAGAATGATAATCAGGCTAGCATTTAACTCTTGATGACTAAGTTAAGAACAAAAAGATTGAAAAAAACAAGCAAAAAGGAAAGGTAAGCAACTGAAAAGAGATTTCCACTCAAAAAGGTTTTCCATTTTTTTTCTTAAATTTTGTCAAAATGTTAATCTTTGAAAAATCACATCTTCCTATACGCTTGTATTCAAAAAATAAAAAACAACACCCCAAGCATCCCACCCTTCAAATGTTACCATGTTTTTCCTCTCTTGGTACACCCGTAAGAAGATCTGGCATTGGACGTGTTCCAATGTAGTGTAAGTATTAAAGTAGCAGAGAATACTGAGGAAACAGGGAAACCCTTGGACTGTTTTCCCCCACACGCTCTTCTGTTCTTTCTTTGCATATTTAGCAGGGTTAGAACTAGGTCAGAGTCACCCTGCCGTGTGCTGAAGCTGCGGCTGTGACATTAGCCCAGATATGCCTCTGGCTGCTGTCAGTTTGCAGGGCTGGTATGAGATTCCTGGTGGAGTCAGAGAGCCTGATTGTTGCGGTTTGAAGCTGGCTAAGTGCCAGGCACCCACAAATAAAAACCATCTACTTATTTTCCTCTGCTATAGCTGAGCAGAGGAGGGGAAATTGAAAACTTCATTTTCATGAGGTAAGGATTATTGAATAAAAAACACTCTTTCCCAGTCCCTCCCTCTTTCCACCAACTGTGCAAGGAAACAAAACACGGGGTTTTGGTCAGTATTTCACTTCTTAAAAATCTTTCTTCAGTATGCTTAAGGAAAAGCTGTGCCGTGGTATCCTTCCCACGGGAGATAGATCTCTGTGAACTTTTCTAGCATGGTTTTAACTTCCACAAGCAGCAGTCCCACCTGAGCCTGCTGCAATGTGAGCCCCTCCCACGGGCCAAGCAGTCTTCCCAAAACTGCCTAGCGTGGGTCATTTTAGTTCATGGGGTTTAGTCTTTTAAGGATGAGCTGTTCTAGTTTGGAAGCAAAGGCTCTCTTCCTCTAAGTCTAAAAGCAAGGGTCATCTCTCTCTGAGTTCCTCACTAGATTACAGCTTTTCAGCATCCATGCGCTCTAGCATGAGTATTCTTCTTCACGGGCTGTGCGTGGATCTCTGTGCCCCCCTGCACCTCATGAATTACAGGGAAACAGTTTGTTGTATCATAGTCCTCACCATGGTTTGCAGGGGAATCTCAGCTCAGCGCTTGGAGCATCTCCTCCCTCTCCTTTTTTTCACTGACCTCAGTGCTGCCATGTTGGTTTTCCTCACATGTCCTCACTTTTCCTTTTTCTCTGACTTGGAAGAAAGGTGGTATCTGTAAGTTACAGTTGAGAAGTTGATTTTGTCCGGGCTCTGCATCGGGGAATTGCTCGCCATGTCTCTCGCTGCTGGCCAAGTGGTCCCTGCCACCACCGCACAGGCAGCTCTGGCCTCAGGAGGGTCCCAGCCACACGGTCCCAGCCTTGGGAGGGCTCCAGCCATGCAGTCCCTGCCTCAGAAAGGCTCTGGCCACGCAGTCCCGGCCTTGGGAAGGCCCCGGCCACGTGGCCCCCGGCGGTGCCCCGCTGGGATGGGCCCCAGTGGCCACCTCACCACCCCTCGGGAGAAGAAAGAGAGAACTTCCCGAGGTTTTTCCTTTCTTAAATACGTCATCACAGAGGCATTACCAACTTGTCTAATTGGGCTAGTAACCTGCCTATCATTAGAGCCTTCAGTGATTGGCTCTGTGCCGGACATAGACGTTTTGAGCAGCTTTTCTCCCGCCCCCACCAAAAACCAGGCTCTGTTAAACCCACACAGTGATCTTCCTCTTACAGACCATAGCATAAATCACAGTGAGTCTGCAGAGGCAGGAGGAAGACATGGGAAGGGATGGAGAAAGCACAGGCCAAGTACTTGCAGATGCTGCAAGAACCAGCAGAACACTGATTGTGAAGCCATGGCCAGGAAAGACCAGAGGTGTCTGTTGTAGGGAAAGTGTGCACCCTCAGGGCAGGAGGCCTGGATTGCAGCAGGGTTCATGGCTTTGGAAAAGGGAGGCTTTCATGCAGCCAAAGGCATTGTCATTGACATGGACAGGGTGGGGGACAAGATGTGTGGGCAGGGATGCTTGGGCTGGGTTAAATGCAACTCTGCCTGTCAAGCACCTCCTCTACCCTTGCTGAAGGGAAAGGAGAACACATATTCTTCCCCATATGATACAAGGAGTACATCAGCATGCAGCTGCTTGCCATCATTTGGTGCCCTTTCTGCTTGAGCAAGAGCATTGCTGGCAAGGGACTGAGCCCTGAGCTAAGTGTCAACATCAGAGGGAATGAAATAGTTTGTGCTAGAGGCAGCAGTGCCTCAGAAAATTGGGCTCCAGCAGTCAGGGAAGGGCTGTTGCCACCAATGGTGGAGGCAGCCCAGTTCCAGTGGAACCAGTGGACCAGAGGGTCCCGGTGGAGGTTCTGAAGGTGGGAAAAGACATGACTAGCCTGGCTGGGAACAGTCCTTATGTCTTGTGCTGCTCTGCTCCTTGTTCTGTGATCATGTTGTCTTACTGGTCTAACTACCAGCATCCTCTCATAGAAAACTGCCCTGGGTCAGCATGTTGTGGCATTTACTCCTTGTACCTAAGTACAGATTTTTTTTTATACTATGGAAGAATTTAAAGGACAGACCAAAGTCCACTAACTACTGTTCCTTGGGTTTCCGAAATGTACCCAACTTTACAGGGAAATGTAATCCTAATATGCTGTGACTGCAGCAAAGTATTGCCCCTGACAAATAGACTTTTAACAAATCTGGGTTAATATTGACAAGGTGAAAGATTTCTTTCTTTTTTTTATTATTCAGAAACACAAAGTCACTGGGGAGGGAGGCCATTCCCCACTGTATCTCTGAGAAAATCCCAGAAAGAAAAGCTTGGAGAGCACAGAGATTTCAGGTCCCAGGATAGCGAGACTGTAGCTGCTTTCTTTTTTTTTTTTTTTTTTTTTGTTGGGATGTTCTGTTTCATTTTGCCCTTTTTCTAACGGTTAATAAATTGAGCTTGTGTTTTCAGAAGGAAGGATAACCACAGTACCTTACCCCAGACGTGTCAGTCAGGAGGTTGGTGGGGTGAGATGAGCAGCACCTAAATCAGATTTCTGTATTCACTGTCTGGAGAATTTCCTTCCCCACATTTGTTGTATTAAGTACTGCTCTCAAGGACCTAAAATTAAATGGTGTGAAGACTCCAGTTTGGTTTTATTCCTATCACCCAGGGCACAATGGTGGAATTCTAGAATATCGTGACAATAGTAGGATATAGGGAGAAGGAAGAGGAGACAGGAAACATGGAAAGGGAGCAATCCATGTGCCTCCCTTGGTTTTGGCCAAGTTGAGCAGCAAAATGAAGGCAGTATATCAACCAGTACAGTTGTGTAAAGGATGCAAGATGCATCTGTCATGCTTCACAGGCTGCAGAAGTTATTATCCTTTGTGAAAGGCAGAATATTTCACAGGAAATATTTGAACCATTCTGGTTTTGTTGTAGAAATGGGCTCTTAGGCTTGGAATCCAGTCAGCCCCTGGGTACAGCAGGGGCTGGCTCTGCAGAGTCCCTCTATATGACAAACCCCGTGTTGGGAAGAATTCACTGGCCCCAGCCCTGCAGCACATATATTCACTGGGGCAGCTGGGGCAGGGCGAGGGTGCTGGTGACAGTGGCACCCACTGGGAAAACTGGTGGTGAAGCTGGGGCCAGGGTCAAGCTGAGCAGGAGCTTTCAGAGACCTTCCAGCTGGGAGCTGAGCAATAGCTTCCAAAAACTAAGGACGCAAAGCTCAGTGCCCTCCCAGCCAGCTGCAGTGTGTGGTGCAGCTCAGGACTAACGAGATTTGGAGGAGAGGATTTTATACCAGAGCAGATGTATCTGCAAGCTGTAGATGCGACAGTCCTGGGCAGATTCTCGCTTTGAATGTGCTGGTTGCTGTTTCAGGAAATAGACACCTGCAGTTTGTTTTGTGTGCATGCACAATGCAGGTGGTCCCCAGTTTCCCTCCAGGATTTCCTGCATGCTAAACATGGCCAAAGACTTTCAGGGTTTTTTCCACAACCAAACAAGTGAATCTAATGGATTCCTTGAATCAAGATTTGAATGCATCCGATAACCTGCCCTTATCTAAATGCAGTCTGTTGTGTTCTCCTGGCTCTTGGCAGCAGCTCAGAACCCTGAGGTGCCCTTCTCACCCCAGCAGCCCCTTCTGATAAAGGTTGGTTGTCAGATAAATCCACTGTGGCCTTGGGGTGAAGGGGGAGATAGCTTTTCCAAACTCTGGACTCCTTTGGCTGAGGGTTGTTTTCCCACACCATTTGTGGCAGTCCAGCATTTGAAGAGGGTGTTTCAGGCTGGGATTTGGCCATGGGAAGTAGGAGTCAAGTTGAGCAGGAGCTCATTAGTCACTGGGCATAGAAGAGGGGAAGACAAATGGGCTACCAAAAGCCCCTGTGAGTTCAGCGTGGGGCAAGGCCTTTGGGTGTTCCTGTCACATGCACTGGTGGCCTACAAAATACAACCCCTCTGTGATCCCTCTGGGGATGGAGGCTCTGGAAGATGCCATGGGCAGTTGTGAAAGTCAGAGACCTATCTGCACAGAAGACAGACTTCCAGAAGCACAAGGAATCTCTGGTCCTTTTGGAGCTGACCTGCAGACTGTGTCCCTGGGGTGGTGGGGGACAAATCTGCCATTGTGTTGGGGGTGGCGGCAGCATGTTGGATGCTCCAAGGAACATTGTAATTGAAATTCTTTATCAAGCACCGGTGTGTTTATCTTGGAGAACTTGAAAGAGTTATGAATCTGCTGAGTGTGTATCAGGCTGGGGTGGAGAGCACAAGAACAATCGTCATTGCTGTGGCAGGCAATATATTATGGCTGGCTTGCCAGCTTGGAAAGTGAATGCGATTCTTCTTTGTGTTTGCTTTAGTGAGGGATAAGAGACTGTTTTGCTTGCTCAGGTGTTTTGAGTCTTTTAACTCTGCCTTTGTCTTGCTGGGTTTGGGAATTAGCTTCTAAGTGTTTGTGCATTCCTCCTTCTCAAGCTGGAGGTTATTTGTGTGTTTGTTTGGAATGAAGTAGGTCTTCTGTATGGGATATTACCTCATGCTCTCTTGATTGCTTTGCTGCTGCTGCAGTTTTGGAGGGGAAGTGGCACAAAGAAGCTGAAGTAGCATTTCTGTTTGAGAGGAACGAAACCCAAAAGTGTGCTGTTTATTTAAGAAGCTGTTGCCAGGCTTGTGAAATCAGCCTTGGTTTGTATAGTTCTCCTACTGCAAGAAAGAAGGATAAAAAGAAAGCATTCCAGTTCAGGTTAAAGGACTAACAGGCAAGACAGGCACCTGAAAAGAAGATAAGTAGGTCCAAACAGACGCATTCAGAAAACCACAGGGGCAAAAATTTTGGCCTTTCTTCTTGTGTAAGCTGTCACCCTGCTAATGTGGCTCTCTGCTTCTGGAGTAGAATTGCTTTGCATCTGGCCAGCTCAGAGCTGGGGCATGGAGCATAAGTCTGTCAGTCCTCATCCATGCAGCCATGCCCTTAGTGTGACATTATCGCCACATGTGCAGCTGGTAATAATTTTGGGGGGGAGAATTACTGTATTTGACATTGACATAGTAAGGATTTTGTAGGATATCTCCAGACTTTGTTCCTGCAGGGAAGAGGAACCATGCTGTAATAATTCACCATCTGATTTACCTAGAGATGTCACATAATATTCCCTCTAAATGGCCTGCATGAGTACTGGATGGATAGAGAACATTATTTTTTGTTTCTTAATTCACTGGGAATAATTCATCGGCTGACAGCTGTGCTGGTGACATGAGTAGGTGCATGCCTCCAAAACAAGCCCTGACAATCCACTGAGCACCCAATTTGGCTTCACTGCATCTGTGCACTTGTAGTCTCTCTGTTATGCAACCTCTGGGCCTCTACCCACAGTCTGTTGACATTCATTTATTCATGTGATTCCATCTTCACACGCAGCAACCGCTGTCATTTCCATATTACAAAAGGAGGCTGGGAACATGTTGACACAAGGCTTGGGCTCATGTCTATGCTCAGATGGCAGATGGGGAAAGCTCTGTACTCATCAAGGAAAAGAGGGTATTTAAGGACATCTTCCCTTTGTATGGAGGCTCTGTTGGAAGAGAAGATCAGAAGTGGGACTTGGTTCCATGAGACAGACTGGAATAAACATTTTCTCCTATTTTTGCAAAATAAAATTCCAGTTTATATGGGTGGGAAGAGGCAATAACTTTGCAAGGTTCAGTACAAACAACCCCAATTCTCTGAATATCTGAAACAAAAATGAACCTGAAAGGCCAAGCAAGAAGTAAATAAGTTGCTCTGGAGGCTCCAAAGGACCTGGGATCCAGTCTCCCTTGCTGAAAATTAGTAAAAACACTGGAGCATTTGAAAATGGCAATCCCAGCTCTGCAAAACAATGAGGAAGCTCCAAAGTCCTCAGAAAAGGCAAATTTTCCAGTCTCTTTGCCCTATAGCTTTGTGCCTAGAAACACCCATTTTTGTGTGAGGAATGGACAGCTTGCAGTAGGCAGACAAAAAAGATTTAGAAGTGATTTTTTGACTGAATGGTTTCATGTTTGCCCCGGGCTCTGGGGAGTGGACTGGATAGCTCTTACTTGAATTCTCCCTGTACTCTTCTGTCCTGCTAATGCTCTTCTATTTAGTCCACATCCCCCACATATGTCTCCCCCATTCCCAACTTGATCTATCAGCTTGACAAAAGAAATACGGTGTGGTTACATTTCTCATGGTATTACCGGATAAAAACTGCTTTTTAATTCTGCCATTTGGAGAGGAGAGTAAAGGTGGACAAACCCTCCATAAAAAGGTGAGACCAGCAGGTGTTATTTCATTTTCTGTGGTTGTCTGCTGGTTCTGGAGAAAGATGGATCTTGGCTGGGAGACAAAACCACAGAACACCTATTGAATAATATCCTACAGGTGACAAATGCTGCAGTGATAAGGGAAAAGAGGAGCTTTCTGGAGGCAATATGCAGGTCACCTGGAAACCCTGACTTTAACCTTAGAATATCTTCATTTGAACTCCTGTCACAAAACAACCAAGGCTCTGAAATGATCCACTTTATTTTCTCACAGGTAAGAATCCTGCCTCCCTGTAATTTTTATCCAAAGTAGTTATGCTGTAAAAATGTGATGACTGCCTCTGCAGCACTCACCTGCTTCTATAATGGGATAATTGCAGTTAAAGGTAATGTGTTTTTAATTTCATACTATTATTGTGTTGCTGGTAGGTAAATATAGGAGATGGTCTAATGAAGCAATTTGAAATCTCCCACAATGAGCTGTTGGAAGGACATATCAACCATGAGCAAACAGCACAGTCTTAATCAATATTTGCAGAATTTCTAGAGAGGAGATGAAGAAGGGAGATAAAACGTGATGGTCTGTCCCTCACTTTGGTGCTTTGACAAAAGCTCAGGGCTTGGGCTCAGCCTGGGGCCAGCACTTCTGCTGCGCTGCTGAAGCAAGGCCCAGGAATTGTGGCTTCCAGTCCTCACTCTGCCAGAGATGGTTGTTTCTGAAGCCAAGCAACTCTTGTGTCATCACAAGTGAGGCCAAAATTATTCCCTTCCCTCCTGCTGTGGAAAGGCATTGATAAGAAACGTTCTTTGAGCACCTGCGAGTGTTTGGTGTTGCCAAACTCCCTGTTGATATCTCCTGGGCTGACTAAGGACCAAATCAAGTGCTCAGCAAGCTTGGACTTTGATATCCTCTTCAACTAATGGAGAAAAATAGCTATTGCTTGGTCTGCCTTGCATCGTTTGACATAAAATCTGAGCTGCTGTGTTCCTGCCTTCTGCCTCCAGGCATGGAGGCTGGTGAGGAGCAGTACCTGGTCTCTCCTCTGTGGGGTAACCAATCAGGGCAGTAAGAGGAGCTGTCTTCACACAGGTAGGCACTACAGTAAGAAATGAGCTCTTAGTCCTTCACTGGGTGTATTTTGTCCATGGCCCTTTCTTTCTGCACAAAGATTTTTCCCAGCACTGAAGGTACAAGCTTTTTTTCCCTATTATCCAATTTCTGCTTCACTCCCCTCATTTGGAAAGGAGGGGATGCAGCACAATGCTGGAGCTCTCTGGCATTCTTTGATTTCCCATATTGTCCAAAAACTCTGTCATCTCAGTCAATAGCATACTCAGCCCTTCAGCCATGCAGGGAGCATCAGCTCTCTCGTTAGTCTTCAGGTACTCAGTTCTTTATGCTGTTTTTGCTTTCCATTTTTATATCTGGCTTACAGCCATATTTTTCACCTTATGGAAATCCTACCCAGTGTGTTCAGGTCTTAGTGGAGATATATGCTGTTTGTCAAGCAGCTTCTCCAGCTGCTTTCTTACAATTCACCTCTTCTTAGAATTCAGCCTCTGACTTTCATACTAGGTAGGATTGCAGCAGCTGAATCCTGCCAGATTAACATGTTGAAGTTCTGTATCCCATGTACATGGAAATAATTCAATAGCCCTGAATATAAAGGAAATACAGATTCTTCTGTATGGAATGGGGGTTTGACTCTGATTAAGCTCCTAAAGATAGTGTTACTATACTTTGCTAATGAATTTTTGGATAAACAAATTATTTGTAAAGAAGGAAATTCCTTTATTTATGTTTATGCTTTGTGGCTCAAGTATAGGATAACCAATTCCATCTATCCATTTAATTAATGCTCACAGGGCAGCAAGTTTGGTTTGCTGAGTCAAATGTCATATTCTCTATTGCTGGGCTGCCCAGCAATAGAGAATATGACATTTGACTCAGCAAACCAAAAACTCACATTAAAAAGTGATTAATGTTATTTAAAAATGCAATTACCCTTTGGCCCAAGGCAGGTTTGGGTCTCCTATGATTGCTGAGGAGATGCAGGCTGGATGTAACAGGCACTTGATGCTGCTTGTTCTGGGTAAACTGTAAATGTTTTATGACTGCTCTCACCTTAGCAAAAGTGCAGTGCCATCCTGTTACAGGAGCACACCTAATTGCTCTTTAACAAGTTTCATTGTTGCCCAAATAATGCACTGTGGCCCTGCCTTCCACCCCCACCCCTGCCCTTAGAGCTCTTGACATTAAAAGCTATTGATGGATGACCTTACTTTGACTAGTTTTGAATCCACTTGAACATTACACATTTGAGAGTTCACTGCTGATGTAACTGACTTCATGTGCTGAGGGAGACTCCGAAGGATGCTGGCAGAAGGAGAAGGAATTCCAATGGGAAAAACAGTTGGAAGGGAGAGAAAGGTGGTGAGGAGCGACATCAAGACCCAGCTGGTGGGAAAGAATTGGAGGCAGAGCTGAGAATGGAAAATGGAGATGAGGATGGAAAATACAGATGAGGATGGGAAGAAGGCACATATTTGGCTTATTCCTGAAGCTGTACTTACTTAGCAGTGGATTTTCTGCTTGTCTGAAAAATAACTTAGTTAAGAAAGTGAAATCTGTCTTGCAAGAAAAAATAGCTGTTGTACATGTGATGGGCTGAGGGCTGAAAAAGATGATGAACTTGATCTTATGTTCCAGACCACAGAAACTTAGGGGGTTGATTTTTTTTAAGAAATCATGTCCTCCCTCCCCACCTTTTCCACTCTGCTCTCTCAGCTCAGGCAGATGGAAGAACAGGATTAGCACAGACACACAATTCTGACCGACATGGAAAAGGCAGTTTTCACCTTGAGGGAACTGAAAAATATCATCAGACACATGTTGGATTATATAAGGTCAGGTGCTGCGTAAGACTGCACTGATCACTGGCACATGCTGAGGGACCATCCACTCCCACAAAGGGCTGGTGGGATCAGGCAGAGGGGGCTTAGGAGAAGCTGACATAAAGTAATCCCTTGTTGCTTTTGGCATCTCTTCCAGCATATGAACTCCGTATCATCACTGTTCAGAAATATTAATACCTGCTCCACTCCTTGCATCACATCTGGATGGCTGACAGGATATAACAGAGGACAGGAAGGATTGTATTTCTTGGTCTCCACTCCACTGGTCAGGAACTGGCTGCTGTAGATGAACCGTGCTTGCTTTGATGGCAATTTGTAAGCCTTTGCTTGAAGCACTGCCACCAAGTTGGTTGCACAAGCAAAGCTGATCTGAAATCCAAGTCTCTGATAAATCACTTTGTTGCTGACCTAATGAGTTCTTCATTACAAGATTTCCGCAGTGGTTCATTCAACAAGCTATTTTTTATTTTCTATACCAGTGGTAAGGACTGAAGAAATGGTTTCACACAGAAAAATGAGGAGCAATGGCACTTTGCAAGATTAATTGGTGACTCGATCAGTCTCGCTGTCAAACACCAGACGTTCTGTCTTTTGTAAAAAAAAAAAAGTGGCTTAATTTAGATTTACTTCTTTAGCTGCTGATGTCACTACATTCCACACTATTCAAATAATTGATAAGATTCATGTTTTTCCTTCCCAAGAGACTCATTTTTCCCTTTGAATTAATCCTAAAATGTTGGTTTGAGGGAGTGGGACAAAAATCTCTAACCCTGCTTTCTTTCTTTCCTCCTTGTAGAGAAGAGTGTATCAGGAGAGGTCTGGATATGGCTCATGGATAGGGAAAAAATGCTGCCACTGTGGGGCTCCTCAGCCAATCACCCCGAGCAGAAAACCTCCCTCCTAAAGCAGACCTGAAGTGAGGGACCATGACAGCCTGTGGTGATGCTGGCAGGACTCCATGGTCCCCACTCAACACAGGGAGGTGAGTCTGCAGCAGTACATCAGGAGTGCTGAAAACAATATTCCCAGCACTGTGCTTTTAACTGCCTAGGGCTTGAAGCACCAGCAAAAATTGTCAGTGTCTTTTCTCCGTCATTATGGGAGGACTGAGGTGAGTAGGCAAAATGGCCATGCAGCTGCCAGCTCTGTCCTGTTCTTTCACTGTGCCTTTCCTCCTGGGTTCCCAGCATGGGATCCTGTTCTCTTTCACTGAGCTTCAAGACCTCAGTGTAACATGCAGATGGAGCTATTTGAGGTCTTTAAAAAATGGTATCTTAGATGACTAATTATCATGAGCTGACTAATAGCTAATGCTTCTGGGCAGAGCTGTACCTACAATAGCCAGTCATCTTTATATTTGCTAAAAATGAGGAGGGAAAAAAGATAAATTTTGCCTAAGCTGGAACTTTTTCCAGGTCAAGTCTCTTCTTATTTAACTGTTAATCTTGAAGTATTATGTAAAGTTTGGGGCTGTGAAAAACTTCTGTGAAGTCAGATCCGAGTTAATTAAAAGGAAACCTTTTCTCTCCGGAAGCTCCGTGTTGATCTGGGCAGCACAGGACCATCCCATGGGAGCTTCCCAAGGAGACATCTCACACACTTGCTGCCGTGTGTGCAGAGCTTGTGGTCTCTCCTTGGGGGAGGATGCAATAACCTCCCCCTGAAATCTCTGCAAAGCCCCACCAGGCTCTGCTGAAATAGAAGGTAAAAAGCACTACTTTAAACAAACTGCATGATTTTGTACCAACACCAGCCCTCTACAGTGAAATTTAAAGTTGCTCTTCAAGGTGGGTGCCTGGGGTGCCTGGAGCATCAAGGTTGAATTGTCCAGCAGCTGCAGGAGTGGCTACATTTTGCTAAGATGTTTGACTTCGCAGCAGTGGAGGCTTTTCTCATATCCACCATGTCCTGGCCTGGACTGCTGACCCCACAGTCTCCCCCACAAGCAAGTATTTCATTGCCTTTTTGGGCCATATTTTTGTGGGTTATTTTTTCCTTTTCTTCCCAGGAAAGTTCCTGTGTTGGTCACAATGGTCAAGATTGCGTTTCTCACTAACATTTTTGTTTTCCCTTTTCTCATGGGAATTTCCTTGTGCTGCACAAAGACCTTTGAATTCTCTGTGGGAGCCTTTGGCAGCCTCCTTCAGGACTCAGAGGAAGAAAGGTGAGTCCACGCCCACATGCATTATCCAGCATCCTCCTGTGTCAGCAGTCACCTGTTTCTGTAGCACCTATAGGAGCACTGTGTAAAGGCTGCGGAGGATGTGTAGCTAGGAGGAGGCAAACCCTCCCAGCTCCTGTAATTCAGCATTGCTCCACTGGCTTGTGACCCCAGGCATGCTAACAAATTGTGTGTGTCAGAGGCAGTAAGTGATGTGAAAACAGAAGATCACCGTGTGTCATTTAAAATCACAAAAGGTTTAAAATATTTGCCAGGCTTCAGTCAGTTTGCACAGGATGACTTTTTACTTTTATGTGTGGTAATGGATGTGTGCTTGAATGTAAAATCTTCCAAATAGCCACCATTTTAGGAAGCTCATTCCACAAAGGGGTCTCAAAGACAGACTTATTTTGCCACACTGGCACTTTTACTGGTACGTGAACCGTGAGCTTTAAACAATGATTTAAAGAAAAGTTTATTGATGTTTCAATCAAACTCAGGTTTCTGGATGTTTTGGGGTTTTTTTTAATGGCAAAACCCAGGCTACACCAGCAGAGATGGATTTAATTCAGTTATTGGTTTTACTTTCTTTCTGGGCTGACTTCATTTTCTCTCGTTTAACCCTTTGCTGACTCAAGCAGTGATAATCAATGTTTGACACCTGCATGTCTTTAATTGTAGGTCGGCATCTGATTGTAGGAGCAATGCATTTGTTGTAATAACCAGGAGAAGAAAGATGAGTGACATTTTTGGGAGGGGAGGTGTGTGTGTGGTAAAAAATTAGGCAACCCCTTCAATTCCCTATTGACAGTCACGACGTGCGTTATCTGCCATCTCATCGTGCCTGTGCTGAGCTATCAACAGCTGTGATATCACAGCTGTCAGCTCCTACAACCTTGAGACTTATGATTAACAGGACTTCCTCTTCAGTTATTAAAGTAATAACAAGAGATTCTCTGTGGGAAGCAACAGAATCTGCGGCAATTGAATGTGCTGTTTTCCTGAGATACATCTCCACTTATTTTCTGGCAAAAGGTATTAAGCACCACACTTTTAATACCTGTTGGCAGGCAGAGCTTTATGGACTGCAGCTCACCAAAGGTGAATGGGGTGAGCTCCCTCGATTTCAAACCAGACTAATACTGAGACTTCGGTTCAGTGTTTTGTCTCTGGAGGGACCTAGAGTCTGCAGCGGCTCTGGGGTGGACGTGCTGGGACTTTCCTGTAAACTGACTACACTAAGGACATCAAAGGGACTTTGAATTATTAAAGTGGCCTAACACTGGGTGTCTAGAACATGCACTAAATAAGAAAACTTTTGAAAAGGATAAATTTAGATCTGATGAATAAATAAAAGGGTTCAGAAACCAATTTCTCCTCAACCTCATATACCCTCAGCAGGACAGACTGTGCCCTCATGTTAGACTTTGACTACCACCTTCCTGTGGACTCCAGACAGCTCCTCACAGATCTTTCTTGGTCCCTCATGCACCATCCTTCCCACTATTACCCATGGAAGGGGCTGGCATAAGCTCCCCACTGCTTCCAGAGCTGCCCCAATCCTGCCTGCCACATCCAGCCCCTCCACCCAGGCTGTGTTTGTGCTGGTGCCTGTAGCTAACTACTACACACATATATGAAATTACATTTCAGTCCTGATTCACAGAACTTTTTAGTGCCTCATAAATCCCTCTGCAATTCTGGACATTTAATCTTTTCTCCTGGTATTTTTGGAGTAAATCTGACAAATAAACAGCAAAGTCTTTCATTTACTGGCTGCTGTAATCAACCAGCTATGAGATGAGGCGGCAAAGTTATTTATATTTGTTCAGAGAGAGAAGTTCTTTTCTCTCCTTCCACGTGGCAGAAAAAATGCTTTGGTAATGTAGAAGCTTAGATTTTCCTTTGAAAGTGCCTCTTGTTGGCTTACGAGACAAATGTGGTTCACTTGCATTAAAAAAATGTTTTATAACCTTTCTATACAATGAAAATGATGTGTGATATGTAAATAATATGGAGGAAAACTTGCTTCCATTAACATTTGCGAAAGGAATAACAAAGGAAAATGATGCTGCAAGTGATTTCTCGCCTGACCTGGGGCTTTGCAATTCATCAGCACTAAGGTCCTCTCCTGCTTTCCAGCTGCAGCTTATTTCAGGCCAGCATGCCTCAGTGCACAGCTGTAGACTGTGGATTCTTAGATTAACACTAAATGGGGAGTTTCCATTGGAGCTAAACTTATTTAAGCACCGAGGTCAGAAATTTTCAATATCTGAGATGCCACTTATGGACCTTGATGTGCCCGTGCTCACATAGGCAGGCAGGCAGGCTGGTAGGTCCTCTTGGAAATCACAGAACTCATATCCACGCTTCAGGAAATTTTTCTTAATCTTTCCAGGCTAGAATTTACTGCCAATTTGATTCCTTGCATGTTGGGTATTTTGGACCTCATATATATATTTCTACCCTTTTTTTCCTAAAAATTGCTTTCCCTTTAAGAATGAACATCTCCCACAAATGCTTTGTCTTTTGTCCATTTTCTCTTACCTTGAGAAATGCTCATCTTTGTGTGCTTGTTTCCTCCTAAGATGAAAAAGTACCTTTTCTTCCTAGTCACCGTGTACGAATCTACAATAAAAATGAGGCGTGTAAGCCATCAGAGACATAGCTACAGGCAAGAAGCAAAGTGGGCTTAGTGACCTTGATGTGCACGCCAGAGTTGTTATGGCAACAGGCAAGCGAAATCGCTGTTGCTAAGGCTCAGAGAAACAAAGCAATCTCAGTCACTTAACGGTCATTAGTCTCTAGTAACTTAATTTTGAGTTTGCTGCAAGCTAAACTGCAAAGTGAATCAGCAAACCACCCTAAATACTTAGGAGAAATATGAATGAGAGGGGTTTTCTTTGCATCCTTCTTCCCCTGAGCCCCTTGAGTGACATGGTCGGGAGCAGCCACGGAGGTTTCAGAACACTGGGTGAACCAGGGAGATAATTCCCAGTGGCTTCTAGGAGCCATGCTGTGACACAGAGTGCAGGAGCAGGATGCAGGAGCAGTGGATAGTGCATGCTGAGCCCCTGGAAGAGCAGGAAGCATCATTTTATTTTTTTCACCAAAAAATAGTGATTTTCAGCTTATATTTACAGACAACAAATTATAGTACTATCCCCAACAATACTAGAAGGTTTAGCTATTTTCTTCCTTTCTTCCAATTTACTTATTTGCTTGATGGAAAACTAGGGAGATGCCATATTTTATTCTTGCTTGACCAGAGCTGATTTGGCTATTCCTTTTAGGTGTGTGAGGACTGGACTAAAGTGTAGTTAAACTGGGTGAAAAATATTTAATTTTACTGGTGATTTTAACAGCAAAAAATAAAGACCCCCTTTAAGCAAGTTAAATGTTGGAAACCAATCTTTTGACATGAATTTGTAAACCTTAAAGAGGTTTAGGGGTTTTAACAGAATAGAAAATTGTCAGACTTCAAGAAAAGAGCAAGTGTACAAATACCAGTGCCAGTTTTCATTGAAGATGGCAAAATAAAAGAGCCATGAAAAATCTTAATCCCAGTAACATTCATGGAAATTGAATGCACACAGTGGGAAACTGTAGTCAAATTGCATTTTGCTGTGAAAATGAATATCACCATACATTTGGAAAATCACTGTTCCTGAATTCTTTCACAGACCAAAGCTGAAACTGAGAAGAGCCTTTCCCTAAAATAAATCCACAACCCCCCCCCATATTATACACACAGCACCAAATCCCTCTGAAATGTCACTGAGGGCTCTGGTGTCCTGTTCCCTGCTTGTGAATTGGTGAAGATTTTTCCAAAGGCTAATTGCTAACCCTTTTTGATTCCCAGTTAATTTCCAACAAGGCCAGATGTGAATTTGCAGTTCAGGCCTCGATATTGTCCCAGAAAAAGCAGTGGCATTAGCAGCTGAAAGTAGTCATTATGCATTTGTTCCCGCAGCAGACTGATTGCTCATCAAGGGAGCAGAGCCTCGAACAGGCTGAGCTGGATGCAGAGCTATACATATGTATTCCCTCTTGAAAATGGACACAATCAGGCCATTCATGCATCCTGCCAAGATGCCTCTTGGTTGCAGATGCCCTGGGTGATTGCAGGGAAGATTTGCTTCTGTGTCTGTATAAGCTGGCATTTATCCGGATGGTCTCTGTTGAAATCAGTAGTATTTTACTGAAATGTAGATGGAATTGGAATCCATCCTGAGGATGGAAGCCAGTCCTATGGACGACGTTAGGATTGGTACCCCTGAATTCACGGGGGTTCGAAATTGTGCCTGGCCCATCTCAGTGATGCGGGACTGCGGGATGGAGGTGAGTGCTGGGGGTGCTGTCTCAGGCACCACTGCTGCCTCAGCACTCATCAGGGGGCTGCAGCTGCACAGCTGCATTTAGTTAAGGTTGCTCTGCCATAGAAGAGATGTTGTTGCAGAGTTGCTTTCCTGGGTTCTGTCACAGCTGCATGTTTGGCATGAGTCCACTTCTGTCTCAGCCCTGAGAGCTGGCCAGGGTGGAGGAAGGTGCTGCTTTCATCTCACCTGACAAGAAGATGCTCTGGGGCTAATCCATCTGGTGACCCTGTGACCCATGTGCCAGGATCTCCCCCAGCATCCCCCCCTTGCTGGAAAACCCCATGGCCACACTGCTCAAATTCAAGGAGGGCACATATGGAATTGAGCATATTTGTGAGAGGACACAGGCACTATTCGAGAAGCTGCTGTCATATAGAAAAATAAGGGCACCAGTATTACCATTTTCTTTCAGAAGTTTATATCTTACTTGATGCCAAAGTTTGCAGAGCAGAGCCTTTCTCCACTGAGCTAAGGGCTTTGCTGGAATCTGATGTAGGGACTTCAGTGTCTCTCTTGACTACCCCTTATCACTGATTTAGTAATCCACTTAGATGCCAAGGCTCCTCTTGTATCCAGTAGTCTTTTGTGTGCTTTTTTTAAAACTCAGACCAACAGAATGTTGGCGGGGCCTCCAGCAACTAAGTGTAATTAAAGTATTCATTAAAAATTTTTTATCATTAACTTAAATTGTTATTGAGAATGTTGTTGCTAAGCAGCCAAGCTGATGACGAAGCAAAGTTTTGCATGAATATCCAGAATAGCAAAAGCAAGGGGTGGAAATTGCCATTGTCCTTGACATGAACTGCAGTGCATTCCCACTCCCATGGGAGTTTTCAATTGTATCAGCAGAAGGGAAGAGCTGCAAGAGATCTGCCCCATCAGTGTGTCACCAAGGGGTAAACAAGGTCACACTTGTGATGCCTTGGTGTGACATGTGCACCTTTCCACTGACTGTAGAATTATGTGTGAAAATAGGAGGGTTTGAAATGGCCTATGAAGGTGTCAGTTCAGAAAGAAAACCTTTTTTTTTTCTTTTTCAGGGAATGGAAATACATCTCAGCTGAACCCTCAGCTTGCTGAATTTTCTATTTTATTCTTTTCACCTTTGAAAAACCCTTTCCCTCTTACTTCCCTATGCATCCTTTAGCAAGATATCCCCAGCCAATGCATCTGTGTGTAAGAGGAACTTTACTACTCAATGGCATCAGAACTGCAGCATTTGAAGTTTTATGACATTCTCTGATTTAGTGGGGTTTTAAATAATATATTGTGCTTGAGACCTATCTCTGTGATTGAAATGTCAGTTGGAGTCAATGTGGCCTCTTCTTGGGAGAGCAGGAGCAAGAAAGGTCAAACTTGAAAAAAAGAAAAATGGAAAGAAACAAAAACTGGTGATGACCAACTGCTTGGGAAAAGTTGGAAGCATCTATGAGTAGTTGTTGGGAACATCCACATCCTTCCATCACCTTTCCTGATGCATTGCCACCTGTTGCAGCTCAAAGCCAGTAGCAATTTTTACCTTACTGTTCCAAATGTTTTGATGTATAGAGAGTACAATTATTTTTTGGCATGCTTATAAAAAGAGATGGCTATTGCTTGCAAAACCTTCTTCCAACTATAAAAGGAAGAAAGTCAAAAGGTAACAAAAAGGACTTATCTTTCCACTGTTAGATTGTGTGGGTATGTATAACAACATCACACATCCCAGCTGTGAAGGAAAGCCAATGGAAGTGGTGGGAGCTGACCACAGCCTTCCGGATCCATTTGGGTCTTGCAAGGTGTTTGGGCTCATTCCTTGAAAAATACAGTTTGATTGCAATAATGCAGTTTCCTTTTTCAATATATATTTGGGCAGCAGCTATATAACTATATAACTATATAGTATATAGATATAACTAAAGCTGCTGTGTCTATAGCTGACACAACAAACTGGCCGGACAAAGAGTTGGTGTTGTTACTCGTGCACTGTCTGTTCCTGCACATTTGATCAACACCCTTGTTCAATACCTCACTTCCTTGGTTCTTGGCATTGTTATTGTTGTGTCAGGTTCTAAACAGGGCAGCAGAGGCAAATAGAGATTTAATTTTAACTGGACTTTGTCTTGAAGTAGTGGAAGGATCCAAATAAATCAAGCTGGTTGTGTTTTCTGATCATTGGTAGCTGCCAACACTTTTTTCTGCAATCTTAATTACTAGTGTCCTGTAAAAGGCTCTTGTGGAAAGCTTGGGGCACTTGGGAGTAGTTTGACTGTCTTGTCTATGCCATTTGCCAGAAATTCGCTGGATTCTTTTATTTGTTTGCCAGAGTTTTGGATTGCAGGCGTGAAACAAAAAAATGGCATGAAATAGTTTTCTTATTCATTTGGTGCCTTTGATTAGGGAAAAATGATCCTTTTGTTCCCAAAAGCAGCATTTTGGGAGCAAATTTTGACATAATACCAAGCATTCTCCAGCCCCTGGTTTCACCTCTGCCTGAAAGCAGCTCTGACTGGGGAGGGAGATGTGGTCTATCCCTCTTGCATTATTCAGTTTAAGGCTTGAAATAGTCACGAAGGATGTCAGTTCATACAAACCATCATAGCTCCCAGAGCTGAACTTGTCTCTTTCTGTTTGTAAATAAGTGCAGATTTTACAAGAGAGATTAATGAAAGGTATGTTTTCTTCTATTTACAAATAAAATAATAAAAAGAATTTAGGAAGAAATTCTTTACTGTGAGGGTGGTGAGGAACTGGAACAGAGAAGTTGTGGTTGCTCCATCCCTGGAAGTATTCAAGGACAGGATGGACAGAGCCCTGAGCAATGTGGTCTAGTGGAAGGAGTCCCTGCCTATAGCAGGGGGGTGAAATGAGATGATCTTTAAGGTCTCTTCCAACTCAAACCATTCTATTATTCTATAGTATTCTATAGTAATAGAGAATACAGAGATCCTGGGTTTCTGTAGGACCAGTAAAATTTGCACTATAAGCAAGGTCCTGTGGAATGCTTTTGATGGGAAGGTTTAAACCAAGAAGGAAGGGAAAATTGCCCCCTGTGCCCTCAGGTAGGGTGAGAATAAGGCAGCAAACCCTCTCCCTCCTCACAAACATATGGGCAGGATGTCCCTGAACATTTTATGTGGAAGGAAGGGATGATTTGTTTTTCTCCACTGAAGGTGTGGTGCATTGGCCACGAGACCTCGGTTGATCCTTACAGCACACAAAGGCTGTGGGGGCTTCCAGAGTCTCACACCACTTGAACATTGCAGTTAGGATGTTAACCTAAACATCCTACAAATGGCTGATCTGCTGCTATACCCTTCTCTTGGTGCTTGTTAGCCTCACAACCCGGCTGTCTTGGAGAACTGTCCAGAGAAAAATGTTTGCAGCATGGGCAATCATGCTGGCAGTCAGTAATCAATCAACTCCCTTGTGTAAACCCAGAGCCAGCCATTGATTACTGGCAGTTCTGCCAACGATTACAGCACCAACAGGCCCCAGGGCTTTCAATGGACTAAAAATTTATAGTTGCTATTTGGATCTAGTCACCTTTCATCCAACTCAGAAAGTTAAAAATAAATTAGTTTTTTGGTACCAGGATAAAATCAACCTGCTTTAGTGCAATCCGTAAGCTCTCTCTGGTGAATAACTTGCTGAGTGGGAAGGAGAGCTTCTGTGTTGAGCTTTTGACAGGGTACCCTTCTTTCTCGGGCCAGGGTAAGAGAGCAGAGGAGGCTGCTGTGCTGCTAAGTTCTTTATTTCATAGTCTCACAGCTTTCTTGAAGGCAGAGTTTGAAGGGGGTTACATGATAAAGGCAAGCAGCAGCAGCAACAGCAGGCAAAACCAGCTTCTTCTATATGTTCTATATGCTCCATATACTCTATACACTGTACACTATATTTTTTCTTACAGAAGTGTGGATTATATTTGTTAACTGACAGTAAGATGAACACACGATTCTAGTTTTCCTTTCTTAACCTATCCTGGTCTAATTCTAACAATAGTAAGCCTTACACCAGTGTTACACAGATTTGCGTATACAGTTTCTATCAGCTCTTATTGTTTATGTGAACACTCTATCTAAAAAATGTGAACAGTACAATTCTATCTATATTTTGTCTAAAGTAAAGAATTCTGTGAAAAGGTAACACTGCTGCAGCAAGAACTGTGTTTAAGGTCTCTGCTACAGCTTTCTAATGTTTAAGGCACTTAGCATAATATATTTCTACTAAAAGTTAAAAATCTGTATTTCTTTTTCACTTTGGTGTGGCTTCATGTATCTCAGCTTGTCCAAAGGTTTTAATTCAACCCCTGTGCTTTGGCTTCCCTCTGGGCCTGAGACCAGAGGAGCTTTCACTCCAACACTTCTGATGCTGTTTTCATGTTCCTCTGTAACTGTTCTTCTGCTGCCTTCTGCATCTGTGCCAAATCTGGCCAGGAGTAAGTGCTACAAAGAGGGGAGAGAGCAGATTTCTGCCTGTGTAATTGGTGTCAGGTTTGACTGGGAAAGGAGATGCTAATGACACTATGAAACCACGATCTGTGCTCTTGGGTAGTTTGTGCCAGGTTTATGCATAGCATGGTTACAGTGGAAGCACTTTGGAAAGTTCAAGGGAAATGATCAGGGGGAAGGAACACCTCTGGAAGTTTTGTTTGAAGGTCTGAAAATGCAGTCTTCCCAATTTCCTTCTTGCATGGCCATCCTGTGGAATGGTGATGTACTGAGCTGCAAGAGAAGGGAATATGCTCAGTTCCTCTCGGTGAGAAGAATGAAGCTTTCAAGGAGAAAAAATAAATTAATTTTATTCTATTTGTCAATTTGTTGGCAGTTTTTCAGACAGTTCTAATGTAGCTCTGCCTGCTCTGTGTGGCAATAGCAATATGGAGATAAAGCAGCTTTACCGGGCTGCATGGACCTCTGTGATCAATAAGATTACTTACTTTTTAAATCGTTTCCAGTACCTAAAACTACACAACTGGATTGGAGACAAACATGAAGTAGATCTCTCCACTTCTATTAAGTTTCCTTCTCAATCAAGTGCCTGCTCAAAGCAGATATAGCTTCACTGCACAGTAGTCTGGAAAGTGTATCTAATCTCTTCCTCCTCTAAATGTAAAATATTTCCCTCTGTAACTCAGGTACTGTCCTGCAGGATAGTTACTCACCCTGGGAAATCCCACCTCCAGAGGGCTCATACTGGAATACCCCAGTGGGGCTGGAGCACTTCAGCTTTGGGACCAGCATGATACCTCTGTGCATTGCCAGGGCCATAAAGACATCCTCTCCCTAGCACCCTTTCTCTCCCCTCCCCACAAATTCCTTGTTCCTTTTCCCCCCATGACTGTTTTGACTTGTAGCCTCTTGGTAGCTAGCATAATTTTTCCAAATGACCCTTAAATTCACTTTTGCAGTGTGAATGCATTGCCTGTTGGTTACAGCTAAGCTGATGTATCTTTTGCTATGTTAAATCAAAATACTCCTCAGTGTTGCTTCAATTACCAAGGTGTGTGAGCACTGACATCCCAATGACTAAGCACAGCCAGAATTCAATTGAAGTGTCTTAAAGCAAAAGAATTATCCAGGGTAAATCCAAACCCTTTGTCACTTTGACCAATGCTTTATTGGTTTTGAATGTAAAATTAACTTATCAAAGAACTTGCCAGCATCCAGACATTTTAACATCTTTAAATCCTTGAATATTTTTGAAACATTTCATTAGTGAAACAAATGTGCAAAGAGTATCACAACTCCTCTATCAAACAAGACTTCAATTCTACAAGCTCAGGGAGCAGTTCTGCCCTTCTTATCAAGGCTGGATAATGACTAATTCCTCTGAGATTACAATGCTACTCAGCCTGACAAAAGGAGCAAAAACCAGATCCAGAAGCAAAGTGAAAATAATACCCTCTTCTGCACCTTGAAGTAAGCTAGAGATTTAGGAAATTGTTGTTATGTCTCTGGACTTTTCAATGCAAAAGATTTCACTGTGTTAATGCCGGGGTTTAAATAGAAGTCATCCTCAGAACAGACTGTAAATATACACAGGAATGATGTAAGAGGATGCATTGGAGAAAAATACAATTAAACACCAAATATGTAAAAATGCAGCTGAGGTAATAAGCAAAATGCTGGAGTGGGGACATAGGGCTGGGGGTACAGGGACCACTGGTGTCCTCCTCTGGCACTCCCTAAGGAATTTTTCAGCTTTGTGCTATGTTAGATGAGTTTGGTACCTCAGATTCTTGGACTCTAAGGTGGTGGGTGTGCATGTCTGGGACATGTCTGGGTTTGGCTTTTTTGTTGAGTTGAAATACTTCTCAAGCTCTGCTATTTCAGATAAGATCTCATCACTGAATCAGATCTCATGGATTTCTGCAGCTGAGAGTCAATCAGTATTTTCTTACTGCTTCAGCTCTTCTGGTAGGAGCTGCTTCTTCTCCCTGTGTAACTTGTGTCTCTTTTATTAAAAAAAAGCATGTTTCTGTTGGGTATTAACTTGCAAGAGTTTGCTGTCCTGTTGCACAGCTGTGACAAGGCACCGCAGTTTTCCCATGAGATAAACCAGTGAATATCAGCAGTCCATGTGTGTGATGGAGGAGACATACAGACTGATCATGCTCACTGTCTTTAAAAACTACTAACACCTTGTCTCAGCCAGTGAGGGAGTAGTTACATCGCTATGGGGGAAAGGAGAAAACACAGTGCAGATAACATTGCAGTTACTTTCTTTGTTACATTTCACAGCACACTCTCCCCAGGGTTCATACATTCACCTTCT
This sequence comes from Corvus kubaryi, assembly GCF_017639235.1. NCBI lineage: Eukaryota > Metazoa > Chordata > Aves > Passeriformes > Corvidae > Corvus > Corvus kubaryi. The sequence continues at coordinate 6,377,621 of NW_024580670.1, forward strand.
AAAGGGGCTTTGCTCCTCAGCTGCTCCTCCCCAGGGCACAGGAGGAGTGTAACACCCTATCAAGAAATTATCTATATGGCAATAGTGAGGATTGCTTCTTTTGGAACCAGCACACCTCTACTGCAGGTCAGGAACAAAAGGGCAGCTATAATTTCATCTGTGACTCTCCCTGGATTTGGGTGAACAAGAGATACCCAGTGTTGCATGTGAGCTCTTACCACCTGAACCAGCTTGCCCTATGGCAGCACTAAAAAGCAAGGTGGGCACTGCTCCCAACAGTCAATTTATCCCTTATTGATGGAGGGTATTGTTGGTGAAGGCCAAAAATCTGACAATTATAGTCATTCTTTAATTGTAATTCGAGCTGGATTCTCAAAAGGTTGGTCTGGTGGTTTATGGCTGGCTACTTTATCTTTTAATTAAATGCCCATCAAACCTCTTTGATCTGAAGAACAGGAGCTCATAAAATGCAGAGTCACTGCTCTGCCCAGGTAACTCTCAGTAATCCATATTGTCTCATCCTGCAGCGTGGAGGTTATTTGAATTGAGCTGTGGGTTGCTGTTGGGTTCCTGTCAGTGCTGAACTTGTTGATTTGCATTCTGAGAGCATCTTCCAGAAGATAATGGGATTTGTGAGGAAAGTTGATTTTACCTTGTTATCCAGTGAGGGAATAACGTCATCCTCTGAGCGAGAGGCAATGCAGGATGGTAATTACTCAGATAGCGGGGAACGGAGGAGGCACAGCTGCTTAGCCTGACCAGCTCCACATTGTTCCCTGTTATAGAAATGCTATCACAGTTTCCTTAGGCAATTCCCTGAGGCTAGAAAATGAGAGAAAATAAACCTCCAGTCCTCAGTTGCAAAAATGATGAGCACAATTGCAGGAAATCATGAAAAGCTGAGACTTCATGAGATAAATTTCAGATAGCTTTGGTTTTGTTTTGAATGCATTTTATGAAGATTTGGACTCCTAGATCTGAATTTAAAGCTCCTTCTGACACCCTATGAAGCAGGAATTTTATTTTTTCTTGAAGCTAAGTGTTTTTTTCTTGTGATCATCTGAACTGAAAAGTGCAAGATCCCCAAATAACTCATGGTTCATAGCAATGTTTGCAAGAACCTGTCACAGCACAGCATCCCATGCCTGTTTCATGGCACCCTCACTGCTTTGGGCACTGCGTCTCACTGCAGCTGTCCCTGCTTTGGAGGCCCTCAGCCCCCCCATGCTAATGCACCTTGTGAAGTCTTTGGGCTTCCCTCCCCTCACATGCATGTGCCTGCTCTGTGCATCTCAGTGGGATGTTCCTGGGAAGCCCATGTACCCTGGAGGAGTCCCTGGGGACTAGGCAAAGAGGCAGAAAGGAAGAGTGGTGTAACAACAGGATGTGGAGTAGGAAGAAAGCAGTAAGAGAGGACAAGCCACAGCTCAGCAGGGTCCTGAGCAGCAGGCATCAGGGCTGTTATGAATGGATATGGGAGCTTAGGTAAGTCCCTGCCTTTTGCCCAGGCCTTTGGCAGCAGGCAGTAGCTTTATTGGGATGGCCAGTACCCCAAGACCCGCTCTCATTCACAAATTCTTTAATAATGGCCACTTAGGTCTATTACAAAATGAATTATTTATTTAATAGGCACAAGATTAACAGACGTAAGTCTTTAAACAGACTATTTACTACACAGGAATAAAACAAAAATAACTACTAGGAGATAACATACAGTGCATGATTAAGGTACCTATATTACAGCTAGTGAAGAAATAGTATGGGTTAGGATTCAATGTATCTTACCATCCAGTTGGTGATGGGGCACATAGCAAAGTCCTTCTCAATTTCCAGAAAAGTATCTACAAAGATGCATCCAAGTTCCGTAGGAGTAGCCACCCTACACACTTCCAGGGAGTGTGTTAGAGGCTTCTACCTACGTGATAATTTGTGTGACTTTTATAGTGTAAAACAGGGTCTTTTAGTCACTAATATTTATTTTCTTTTATCACTTCCCACATCTGCTCTCCATACCAAGATGTTGATTCTTGGTTGGGGCTGCAGACTTTTTGGTGCCAGGAGATGACCCCTTGCTGGGCCTTTGACCTGGCCTGGGTTATCTCTTCGATCTGCACCAGCCATCTGTGGTAGAGAGAGGGGGAGGACATCCTGCCACAGGGGCTGAGAATCTCCAGCAGCCATGGTTTCTGCTCAGTCTATGCCATCCTTTCTTCTCCTCTTGACCAGATGTTTCCAGCCCTGGCACTACACTGGTCACCCCCACTTCTCCTCCTGGAGTTTCTGAAGGCACGCCCTTGACTGTGCTTCTACCACTTCCCAGGAAATGCCCTCCCTTTCTCCTCACCTTTCATATCTTCCCAGCTTGGGAATTGCTTCATAAAAATATTTATGAGACAGCAGAACCCGAAACAAGCTTAGGCAGTGCCTATTTATACACATAAATATGTGAGTCTGTGTGCCAAGCTGTTCTACAGAAATATATTTATTATTTTTAAAGGAGCTGTCTTATTTAGTCATCCCTCAGGATAACTCTTCTCCCCATCAGAGCTCTGCATCCCCAAGCTCTCTCCTGGAGGAGTCCCTCCAAGTGCCCTTCAATAGGAGCACTAGAGTACCTACCAAACCTCAGTGCACGTCATTTAATGTACATCCCAAGTTGTTTTGTAGTGATGCTTCACCCCTCCTCTGAGTGCTGGCCTGGGAGGTGTATGAAGGCCTACAGAAGAATTCTGGCTTGATAAATGTCTGATCTGTGGATAATGTCACCCCATCCATACAGCACCATAAAAATGTGCCGGTGATCACTACCATGGTTGACTCCTCCTGCAGCATTATACCCCTTTTTTTTTTTTTTGCACTTTTTGTAACATTTCTTTACTACGAAACCCTATGTGTTGGTTTGAAGAATCAAGTGGAGTATCTTGACCGCAAAGTAAATTAAAAATCAAGTTTGTTCATTCTGAAACCACTAGAGTTCCCTGTGGGTCTCCTGCTTTCATTTGTGTGCAGTGGCTGCTGGATCATCCTTGTCCTCTCAGGGGTAAAACCACAGTTTTACCTCTGAGCTCTCTGGGTATTTGCTCTAGGTCAATAGGGCAGGACAACAGTTGTCAGTTACATGAGGAGCAGATTGATGTTATCCACATAAGCATTTGCAAAGAATACTGTATACCACAGTAAGTATTCCTTACATGATAGTTAAACCACTTCACACCACCAGTTAATCTTGCTGTTAAATCATTCATACAGGACTCTATCACCAGAGGCTGTCAGAGGTCAGCTCTTTCCTGCTATCTTGAAAGCCAGCATCTGAGTTCACTAATGTCTTACAAGGAGACAAGATGCTAAAACATAATTTTTTGTGTATTTCAGATGTACTTCAAATTTGACTCCCTCCAAATATAATAGTCCTTATTTCTCCATTAACAGGAACTTTATATCCTTTTCTGCATGAAAGTAAATCACAGTGTAACTCTCATATGAGATCTTAACTGGCTTCTACCCTACAAAATATTCTCATATATTGTGTAGAAACTAGCAGACTTTTTGATTAGACATAAAAAAATCTCCCTGGTTTTTGTTCCTGTTTGTAGACTTTGATTAGATACTACTGGCAAACCTAAACATTTGGATTTAGTCCCCACTTCAAGCAAAACTTACTAATACTTCTTTCAGTGGGAAGTGGGAATAAAAGCAAAGTTCTCCTAAAGTCTTAAAGCTTACAGCTAGTCTGGAAAAACAACATAATTGATGTTGTCCCTGACCTTTCTCATCTTTTCATTTCAGAGCAGAGAAACTGAGCCTTGAAGAGCTTTATGGCAGTAGGGTGGAGATATTCTTTGTGCTGTAGCTATTCATTGTGAACTCCAATATTAAAAACAGATATTAAATGTTAGAGTGACTATAACCACTTAAGTTTGTCCCCTCAATGTAAACTTTAAAGATATTCTCTACCAAACTCCAGGTACAGATTTTGACCTGTCAATTAGCCGCCACGATGCAGCCACACAAAAAATGTTCAGCATAAACAAAATCAATTCTATTGATTTCTAAGGGAAAGTTCACTTGAGGGACATCTCACAAAGCCCTAAAAAGCATTATTTCAGTGCTAAACATTTCTACAGTCAGGGCTCTTTTTTCAACAATGCACTGTATGTTGTTACTCTCATTTGAGCTGAATCTTTTCAAGACTAATGGGTGTAACCACCACCTTTCATATGGCAGCTCTGAGAGACAGTGAACACACCTGCCCTGTGCCCCTCCCTATCCCTCCTTCCCACACACAAAAAACAAAACAAAACAAAAAAAAAAAACCCAAATTAGTCTTATTTGGACTTTTGAAAGCCCCAGGCTTGGATGGATGCTCTTTTCCAAAGTATTGTAAGAATGAATTTGCAGAAGAGAGAACGAGGCACTAAACCTGGAAATGATGTATGTGAAGGGGAGCTTAGAAAGAGCTTTAGAGTCATGAGGAAGGGGCCATTTTCAGTGGTTTACTCTCCTTGGTTTTATCTACAAAAGATGGACTTCATGCAGTGGTCACTGCAGTGGAACCACCAAACCCATCAACTTCCTCTTAAATGGTAGGACTTCTCAGGGTCTAAGTTGTGACTAATTACTCAGGTCAGCAGTACAAACATTATCAGTGCCTTCTGTGTTGGTATCTGTTCATCACACTGCCTGCTCAATCACCAAAGCCTCTGAGACTGTGGAAAGATACTAAAACCCAAGGAAGACAGCAAATGTCATCACTTATTTTCCCATGCAGGTGGGGAATAGCAGCGCCGTCTGCCGAGGCACACAAGGGAAGGCTCTGTATCCAAACACACCCGCAAAGAGCACGCACTGGAGCCAGCAAGACCTCAGGATGGGCCATGGGAGAAAAGACCCATCCCCCACAGAATCCTTTGTGAATCATACCCTTCATGAACTGTTTTGAGTGTTTGGAGCTGGTAACCTGATTTGGCTTTACAGATTATGCCTTATAAAAAGACTTCTTGTTACCATGAGTGTTACAGCTATAACTCGCTGTACAGCTTTTCTCAAATTCTTCCTTTCATAAATGCCATGTTCACTAGCACGACTGAAGGTGGTTTCCAGGGTGGGAGAAACAAGCCTCTTTGAGGACAGCGGCCTTTATCAGTCTTTTGATAACCTACTAAGGCCTTACATGCCTGACTTTGAGGTGCCCAGAGGAAGGTGAGATCCCCTTCCTCATCTCTGGCACAACTGCAAAGGAGTTCTTTAGCTGAGTAACCTGTCCCCAGGAATAGGCACATCAGTTCTTTACTGCATGATCAACACAGCTCTATCCAAGGGACAACTTCCCCAGGATGGAGGTCGCTTTGCAGACTTATCTAGTTAAGGGTGGCTGGTTGTTTTAAGAGGTTGGCTAATCATTGTACACAGGAACACTTTGTTTTATTAAGAAAAACCTCTCAGTTGTAGATACTAATGTTTTATAAATGTTCTGTCCTCAGAGCAGGAGAGTTTTCTGTTTCTTTTTGGAAGCATCTTGATAAATCGAATGTAATTCAAAAGATTGCAAATCCCCAAACTCAGACCCTGTCTGAAAGGCCTGATTGGAAACAGATGAAAACACATCCTCAGTTTCTCAGGAGCCTGCTGGATTCTCCATGAGCTTCCTTATGAAAAATAACATAATAACAGCATTTGTATTTAAAAGATGCATTTTGGAATGAAGCCCAGGAAATCCCCAGGCTTCCCTAGTCAAATGCCTGTCCACTTTTTCACAGATCCTGTGCTCTGTGAAAACACCTGCAATTTTGTTGTTGTTTATTTTAACACCATCTTTTCCTAATTATGGCTGCACTGTGCAGCTTTCAATCTGTCACATTGTGAGATACAACAGAGATGGTGCCTTGCGCTGCACAGGCAGTGGCTGCAGCAGGCTGAGACAGGTGATAGAATTGCTTTAGAGGCTCTGCTTTGATTAGCAGCAAGGTTTTAATTGCAATTAGGTGACATAGTACCTGCTGCAATTTGACCCATTCTAAGCAGAGCAGCCAGCGTGGTGTCAGCTATCCCAGCTCTTCACACATAACCACATCCCTAACGAAGATCAGCACTTTGGTAGACACCTGTCATGAAACTTTCCATCCTTCTCTCCTATTCTGTCCTACATGCTATGATGGACAAAATCATTATAAATGAAGCATGAATATAGATATTTGCTTACTGGTCTGGCTTTTCCAAGGCTCAGGGCTCTTGAGCTGAACTCGGTAATGTGAGGAGAAATGTGAAGGATGGGTCAAGCTTTGAACAGGACTCCACATCCAGTGAGGATGGGATTACTTCTCCTCCTCAGTTATTTCCAGTTCTGGAACATGTTTGGTCAAATATGGCACTGACTAAAAATGTGGGGATCCCTGTTGGCTTAGGGTGCAATAATCCTCTAGTATTACCCTAGCAGCCTGGGTAGTGAGTATGCAGCCCGACCCACTGTCATGGCTGTTTGTTCACCTTGTCCTTCATGACAGAAAGTGACTCTACTAGTTCACATTAGGTGAGGGTTTCATCATCAAAACCCCCTGCTTTAAGATGTTAATGATGTCTCTCTCTGATTTTTAGAAAACAATTATGTTACTATGCTGGTTTCTCTCCTCCCTCCGCTATTTTTTGTTTCTGCATTTTATGTAGGTTTCTGGTCCTGAACTCAACAGTATACAAGTATACATTTGTAAAGGTAATTAGATACTGAAAAAAATTGGTCGAAATTTGTGCCTTTTGAAAATACTGCTACACTTCTGTCTTTTCCTGTAAGCTTTTAACTACTGATATACATTTGGCCCTTAACTTGTGTTTCTGAAACCAGACTGAGTTCAGATGTAGCCTTTCTATTATCTAAAGCCTGTGCCCCATATTTTGCAAATCAATCATTGCTATTCCTGCTTCGGAGCTGTGGAACAGGCTGTCAACTGATATTAATCAATCTTTGTTATTGTCCGTTTCCAAAAGTCATTAGCATGCTTAGCCTCACATTGTGTTTTCCAGCAGAAAAATAATACATTGTCAACCATTCTTTGTTATGAGTTACTACACAAGTGACCTTATTGGCTCCACATATGTAATAGAGGTCTGTATTTACTGAGAACCTTGAAGTCTTTGTGTTTATCATACTTCCACTTTCTCTTTTCTATTTTTATATTACTTTGTTTTCCTTAACAGGCAAAACAGCTGTTCCCAAGAAACTGGAGATAGCTGAGGAGCTGGTATGAACGTTACAAGTAAATGAAGATATGAAGTAAGTACACCGGGCTGTTGGAAATGAGGAGATGATTAATGACCCTTTAACACATTAAAAATGTCTACCAACAAATAGCTATTTTTGTTGTCACATAGTAACACGTTAAATTCCGATAAACGTGTCCACAATGGAGCTGGCGTGTGTGAAAATCCTTCTTCTTGGCCGTCAAGGCTTTACAGATGGATTTCTCTTGCTAGTTATTCCTCACAATGCTTGGTGAAGGCTGGTCATAGGAAGAAACTTCCTTTCTCTTTTTATTTTCCTCTTCTTCTTTTTCAGAGAACAATTCAATTTAGAAAAAATCTTTGTATCATATTACTTGTCTGGCTTAGTGTTATTTTTTATGTGCCAAGAAGTGATGTGTTCTCTCTGGACTGATCCATGTTGGATGTTGTGGTCCCCAAAGTGATGTGGCAGATGGACACCACCCTGCAGTGCAGTGAGGGGCTGATCTGCACGGGAGCTGCAGCCTCATCTCAGCATCTCCAGTTTCTGCAAAGCCAAAGGGGGCCCACACCCACACTCTCTGTCAACATATAAAGAAAACCTTCCTAGGCACCTGAGCACAAAACAAATCCAGTTCTGATAACAGGTCCGAGACCTGATGTTGGGGTTTTAGGAGTTCCCCTTCTGTTTTCTTTTCCTGTTAAAGAATTTTAGTTGCCAGGGGGGACAAATTACTGGGTACTTCAGAAAAACAAAAGACCTGGCCATAGAGGGAGGGGTCCATCTGACTACTCTCTTTCACCTGGGCTTGTGGGCTTAGTTCCCAGCATTTGGACAGAGAGGGAGGCTGGACGGAATTCGTCAGCATTGGAGACTTCTGCTTTTTTCGGCTGCCTTCCTTCTCCCAGAGAAACCCCAGGGTTCCCAAGCCCGCCTTTCCCTGCCCCGCTGGGAGCCGGGCTGTGGCCGCCCTGCCCCTGTCGCTGCTTCGAGCCTTCGCTGCTCTGTAGCCCCGCACGTCCTGCCTGCCCAGACCTCCGGGGGTTCCCCTGCAGCTCCGGAGTTTGATACATCTCGTCTGCCACCCGGGATTTGTGCTCATCCCTGCTGTTCCAGCCTGCTGCTCCCAAAGGTCCGGCCGGACACCGGGATCGGCTGCCCAGGGGTTTGTGAAGCCTTTGTCCCATCCCTTCCCGGGATCCCAGGCCGCCAGTGCCGCGTGCTCCCCGAGCTCGCTCCGGAGCGCCCCCTGCAGCATCGCACCTGCCCTGCTCACCGGGAGCCGCCAGCGCCCCTGCCGGCTGCGAGCGGAACTGCACCCGAGGGGAAAGGGCCCGACAGCCGAGAAGGCTGGGACTGGGTTTGTGATTGTTCGCTGTTACTGCCAGAGTTATTGCTGTTTGTTTGACTGGTTATACACGTGGAGATATATAATAGTAAAGAACTGTTACTCCTATTTCCCACATCTTTGCCTAAAAGCCCCTTGATTTCAAAATTATAATAACTCAGAGGGAAAGGGGGTTGCAATTTTTTTTTTCTTCCATTTCAAGGGAGACTCCTGTCTTCCTTGGCAGACACCTGTCTTTCAAACCAAGACACCTGAGAAGATGAAGCTGAAGGATCTTTGCAAGGACTGGTGGTCAGTGATTCATGTGGGTTCCTTCCCCATCAAATGAACATGGAAACTAGAATAGTGTGGAAAGTTAGACTACTGCCCCAAAGGTCCAATTTACTCCCCGGGAACCTGGCTGCCGATGATGGCTCTTTTCCACAGGAAGGAAAGCTGTCCACTACCCTTACCAATTAACCTAACCACAACCCTAAACACTGCCCCTCCCGCTACACCTGCCGCTAACCATAATCCTAACTCCATATCAACGGGTGGTAAAGGTTCAGAAAGATGTAGGAGCAGCAATGTTGGAGCCTGGCTAGGATCACTTTGGCATGCCTTTTCCAGCCCCAGTGTCCCTGTTAAAGAGCTGTAGGCTCTTTAACACTCTCAACCCTAACCCTAACCTTTACCTTAGCCCATTTCCAGCCCAGCACCTAGCTACCAACAATGGATCTTTTCCACAGGAAGAAACCTTTCCACCCTAGTGTCTTGGGAGCAGTGGACAGGTAGAATCCAGCAGTCCAAGGCCAGCCAGAGCCCTAGTTCCTGGCAGCTTTTGACTGGAAGAAATCTTCCAATATTCGCAATTTTGGGAGGCAGAACCACTTTTGTGGCCACAGGTGGCCTCAGGGCTCAGCAAGTCCCATCCCCTGCTGCCATAGGCAAGCACACCATAAACCCTTTTTAAAATGAATCCATCTTTAATATAAAGTGACTTCCTTGCAAAGCAGAAAGAAGTTCCAGCCCAGGATGCTTATAAACGTATTTCTCATTTCCAGAGTAAATCCACTCTGGGCAATAATAACAATTTTTTCCCCTTGTCCTGCCATCTCAATGTTTTCTCACAGTTTCCACTGTTGGCCAAGACTGCCTTTGCGAAAAATGCAAGCACTTGGTATAGGCAAAAAAGCACAGGTTAGTTTTGGGGCGGAGTTTTTTTAAAACTTCCTTGAATAAAAAAATCCTACCATACTTAATGTGTCCTCACTCCCTACCATTTCTAGAGTGCCTTAAGGTGTAGCCTCAGGAAAAATATATTACAGACTCCAGTCCTGGCCAGATGAATGCTACTCTTGTGAACAAATTCTTTAGAGTTCTCACAAGCTGAAGTCAGCAGCAGGTAATGGGAAACACTGCAGGGCATTGCTGTTGAAAAACCCTTTTTATCAGCTGAGGATCCACAAACCCCCACAGTGCAGCTTGTGACATCACCCTCCACTGGGAAAGAAAATACAATATTAGTCAGGGCTTCAACAGCCCTTCAATATGTCATCAGCTTTATTGGGACTGAATCTCAGGCAGGCAGGTCACTCTGCTCTGTTCTCATCCAATGCTGTGTTTTGCTTTAACTGGTTTATCAGAAGAATCAATCTTGCTGGTATAATAAGGGTTCTGGTAACTCTGGAAGAAATTCCTGCTTCTGTCTGTCAGAAAAAGAAAAATGCAGAAGTTTTAAATCAGTTCACAGTAGGACACCTTAGACTCTGCCCAGTAAAAGCTTCACAAAATAGTTTGTCAGTCTTTCCCTGAGAAGTTTTATTATTAATACTTAATAGGAGATGCCAACTCTGAAATGTCAAGTTTCCTGGTTAAAAAATTTGTGTCATCTTTTCTTCTCTGGGTTTTATTTAGAAAAAGGCATGCAGAAGTTTCTGACATACCAGATCCTGCCTGAGTCTGTGACAATAGTAGATAATTGCCAGCAAACCACTTAGTGCATCTTAATAATGCCTGAAGACCTTCCCAAATCCTCAGCCACGTCTCTCCCTAACATAAACATTTTCAATATTTAATCTGGGAGATGCCAGGGAAGACTGCCCTCCACCTTCCTGCCAGCCAAAAAACTGTGAGCAGGTCTCACAAACTGGGGGTAAACAGCAAAAGTGACCTGCCTCAGTGGTGTGATCATCCACTGTCAGCTCTGCTATCACAGCAAGAGGGGAGCAAAGAGCTGGATTTTAAATCCAGTTTAGAAGGTGCTTTTCCCCCCTATAGCTTTGTACTGCAGCAAATGAGCTTCATCCTGTTTCAGCCAGCATAAACTTCAGTGATTACATATTTCATAGGCCATCAATTGAAGTGCTCTTACAGTCCTTTCCTCTTGTGAATGAATGTTTATCCCCCTTCTACAAAGGACCCAGGGGCAAAAGTCTCAACTTAAGAAAATGTTTGTGCAGGGCCACATGGGCAGCCTTGCCCTGCATGGCAGGTGAGCACATTAGAGCTTAAGTCGTGACAACCCAGAGTCAACCCCACACCTGAGTGTGCAGCTGGAGAGGGACAGACCGTTCTAAAATCAATTAGGAAATGATGCAGGATGTCCATGTCTGTATCTTGGCACCTACTTTATTTTCTCTCTGTTTTTTTTTCCCTTCTGCTTATGTAAGTAATCCATTAAATAGCAATACCCAGGAATGAATCAGTGTTGTGTCATAAAAGCTCCTTCCTTGTAACATTATCAGGTTTTCTTTCTCCTCTGTAAGCATCATTCCTTCCTCCTCCAGTGAGTTTCTAAAGTCTTTCTGCTCCAGTGCTGGCTACTGCACAGCATACACGGATTTCTGAAAGTAAGTTTTTTAAGTGACCATTTCTGTCAGGCATTCAGTGCTGTCCAAGGCAGGTCTAATAAATACTGAAATAAAATCATACCTGATCTATGTCCCTTTTGCAGAAGACACAGATGATATTTGCAGCCACTTGAAAGGAGCTGTAAAAGCGCAAGGAGAGATCCTGCAGTGCAGATAGAGAGACAGTGCACAATCCAGTGCCTCTGCATTTCTGCAGCCTCTCTTCATGGGTTGTCCCATCAATTCCAGCTCTGCTCCAAGACCAGGAAGAAAGACAGTGGGTGGTGTTGGGTACCACAACCCTTCAGGAGGGTGAAGCAGTGGATGACTTCATGGATGGCATTTCATCTCAAAGATGTGGCAGTACTTCTTTATCCCCAGCAGAAATACTGTGCCACCCATCAGGCCTCCTGTGATCATAAACAACTAAATGTGTATCTTGAGAATTCCCACCCTAAAGTCTGCTGGAGACTGTGTGGAGGGAGAGCTCCAGACATGCTATTGCCCATGACTGAGCTGGTTGTAGCTCTTTCTAGGTACAACATTAATCATGATGGATTTTTTTATATGCTTGGGTTATGTGACTCTACAGAACTAAATTTTAACAGAGTATTAATTAAATGCTGATTTCTGCCATTAACCAATGCTTTAATAATTTTTACACAGCCTGTGTGAGGCAAAGTGCTTTCATAACTGTGCAGTTTTCTATTTTTTCTCTTTTCCATTGTTCAGATGCCTTGAGTTGTGGTTATATTGTTATTTTCCCTTTGATTTTATTACTTTTACCCATCATTTTAATCTCCCTGGAGTGAGTGGATGGGTAGCCTAGGCTGTGCAGGACACCCATGCTTTTAGAATGACAAGAGATGGAGACGATCTGGCCTCTTGGGATAAAACTGGCACAGCTTTACAAACTGGGTAAAACTGGTTTCATAGATTGCCCCTCCCTCCAATTAAAAAATGAACCAGTCACTTCCCTGCAAAGGCCCCTTATGTGTTGCAGCACAAGAGGGCAGTGTTAGGTTGGATTGAGTCCCACAAGGGTGCTATTAACACGGGAACAGTTAATGGCTCAGTAATTTTGCCTATCGGTGAAGAGGTGTGTGGGGTGAGGGCTTGGCCACACGGGGCTGGGCAGTGGAAGAGGTGGCCAAGCTCCTGAACCACCTTTTTTGCCTGGATCAGCATCAACTGCCATGCGACACTGCTGGGCGTGGCATTTGGGGGCACCAGTCTTACTCCAGGGTCCCAACAGCCACCCTGGCCCCCACGGGGCTTTGCTGTGACTTGCAGCATCTGTGTGTCTGTCTCTGCCCACTGAGATTTTCCATCCTACCTCGGCTGCAGGGTCCCATTGACGGCACTTGCTGCAGTGCTTAGCAGAGCTGCTGCATGTTACCTTGTTCATGAGGGCAGGAATACCCATCCTTTACAAAGTCCCTTCGCTGGCATGTCTGGTGAGATGTCCCAGCTCCCATGTCTCTGATGGAATTGCTGGAGTCTTTGTGCCGTTTAACATCACCCAGCATCTGCAGGAACAAACCAACTGGTCCAACTCAGGGTCTGGCCAGCCTTCACAGTAAAAGACAAGCTCATTGTCAGTCAGTGCCTTTTATGGGGCAATAAATGAGAAAAAGTTAAAAAATAAATATTATGCATGGGAACAGCTGTGAGGGTATGAAACTAATGATGTCCTCCCAAGGAGAGGAGGGATGGGAAGAGGAACCTCTCCACAAAACAAGCATCACATCACCAGCAGGATACTGGTACCTTCTCTTTCACAGCCTGGTCCTGTTTTACCCAGACCACTCTGAGGCTCCTTTGTCAGCCTCTGGTTTTTCATGAATGATCTGAGAGTCTGAGTTACCTCTAACTTTTCCCCATTTTCAAGGAAGCATGATGTTAAAAGCAAAGGTTTTATGTGTAGCTGTGGTGGCTCATCTCAAAATATGTATTGATTGCTGCACACGCAAAATAAGAGTTGAGCATAGGCATACATAATTTATTTGTGCCTGGAGGCTGGTTGCTTTTGTGCTCTCTGGTTTTCTGGTCGTTGTATCATGATTGGGAATGATCTTGAGCCACGGACATGAGCACAGTGCTCCAACCCCAAAATGGAGTCCCCTGAACGATTCTCCAGTGCTTCATCCTCTCAAGCAAGGCTGGTGCAAAGTCCTGGGAGATCCCACTGCAGGCTCAGAGCCTCAGACACCATTTTTTGATGTACACAGAAGACTTTGTTTTAATAGGAATTAATTAGCAGTTTAAATACTTGCAGGGTAGGAAATCCCCCACAGGGTACACTCGTTAAGGTTTCTTTACACATTACCTCCCAGGAGGATGCAGACTTTCCCGTCGTTTCCTGCATCACAGTCTGCTTCAGCGAAAACTCCAGTAATTGTACTACAGCCCCAAAGTACTGCAACTGCAACCATAAATTCCTTCCAGTGCTCATCTGTCCCTCTGTGTTAGACAGGATGGTGATGGGCAATAATTTATCAAAGAGCCTGAGGTTATAGTGTCACATATTCATGCTCAGGGTGCAATGACGAGGTGATAATGTCAGTGTAACCACACATCCTGTGTGCATTATTTATTGCTCTCATGAATGACAAATTTGTATTTTGAAATGGCTGAGACATTTATCTGCTGTCCTGAAAAGCCGGATTATGAAGGTGGCATAATCTTATCTCTAGGGAAGACAATCCCTTTTATTATTGGCATTTAATAAGAGAATGTGTCATTACAGGAAAATAATTAACCTATTTCTAGGAAGTTTGTATCTTGAATAAACAGGCAGCTGTATGTGTGCTGCCAGGAGTCCTGTCTGCCCAAGCTGTCTTCTGAGGGAAGCAGTCTGCATTCCAACAAGGATGAGGAGAGTGGATAGACTTCTACAGAATCGTACTGCAACACCACAGTTTCTCTAGGAGTTGTTTGAATTTTTGAGGCATTTTGCATAGGGATGACTCCTCTTCCCATGGGATGATCAGATAGTTGGGGCAGAGTCTCAGGTGAGATGAATCCTGGCTGAACTCTGGCATGGCTTTACCACAGATACAACAGTCCTGGCAGTTTGGGAGACTTCCACAAGTGGGGTGACTAAATGGGACAAGAATCCCACTCAGTTTTCCTTCTCTAGTGGTAATCATCAAAGACTCAAGATGGCCACTTAGTAGAATCAGGTAAACAGTTAAGTAATGCTGAGTTGCCCCATAAGCAGAAATCAGTGCTTGCCTGGTGGGCTGGCTCTCTGTGTGCTCTGTGGGGTGTGTGACTCTCCTGTGCCACACTTGCTGCAGTGTGGAATGCTTTGCTGGAAGCTGCTTTGCCACACATAGCAGGAGAAGGTAATCACAAAAAAATCCTATGAGTCGTCTGTCACTGTCCTACATTTCACCCTTTTTGAAAAATGTGACTAGCTCCTATCATTTAAAAAACTTTCCCAGTAGACCATTTCATCTTTCAATAGCAAAATATATTGTGGAGGTTACGAGTGTATCCAGAAAGACAATAGGCATGAGTACCAGCAAAAGAAATTGCAAGTAGACAAATGGGAAAACATTTTCAAAATGGATGTGAGCAAACACTAGGAAGAGAGACACTGGGATCCTGGAGATACTCAGATACTTTGCAGGAGGCCCTGAGAATCCTGATCCCCCTTTGAAGTGAGTCCTGCTGGGAGCAGGGGTTGGGTCAGTGACTTCCAGTGATGCCTCCCAACCCAAACTACTCTGAATCTGGAAGGTGATCAGCTCTGCGACCACCTGAATCACAGAAAGTGCTTGTCTGGCTGCCTGGGCCACCTCTGGGGAAGCTAAGGATGGAGAGCACTGACTGAGGCTCAACCTGCCTCAGACACAGGAGCTTGGTGTGCTTTTGGTGCTGCCAGGCAGAGCAGCCCTTGGTGCAGTTTAATACAGGGATTCAAAGACATGCTATTCCAGAGCTTGTGCAAATCACACAGATGCTGGGAAGCTGTTCTGACACCTCATGAGCCACTGTTCTTCTGCTCTAAAAGTGCTCTGTATCTGCTTATCCTTTGCAAAGTGACACCAGTATGAATGTGTCTGATTTTGTAAAGTGTGTTTTTTCTGTAGGCATTCAAACTGCTTTGAGCCGCGTGATTATGATAGCTGAGCCTCAGCTCCCACTTTGCTGTCATCATCAGCATTCATAACCAGTGCTGAGAGGCGTTGGTGGTGAGAATCAAGCCCTGGTGCAGCTCCAGGTGATTGCTGCCTTCTCCCAGAGCCTCAGCATACACTACATGAATATCACCACGCAGTGGCTGCCATCACTCTGCTGGATAACCAGGGCAGGTAAGAAAAGCTGTGCCTATCATTTAAATGAGATGCTGGCTCATCTGAGATTCACAGTCCTGCCATGAGGTTAATTAATTTTCTTTAAATAAATATGGTAGTGAAATCATCCATTCTTTTCTTTGGAATACTGACAGAAATTTCAAGAAAAGGAAAACTGGTGAATTTACACTTCACAATTGCACTGCTGAGCCTGAAAAATATTTGCCCTAGTGCAGATGCAAGTAAACTGGAGTCACAGATGAAGCAATTATATGGACAGCAAAGAGGGACCAGCTTGAACATTTCTCATGCAATCAAAGCCCAACCAAAGCCCTGCAAACTGGAGAGGTGGCCATGGCAGGATGAAAGTGCCATAAAGGCAAATGACCATAACCATCCAGAGGTTTTGGTATTTGCTGTGGCTAATCTAAGCTGGGTGTGTGCAGCACCTTCCTCAGACCTCCAGCCACTGCATGGGGTGTCAGCTGGCTAGAGATTTGCAGCTGAAAAATGGGTTGAAGTGTAAATGTAAGTCTTGATATTATCTCTGGAGACAGCATCAGAACTATCTGACACCTTATCAATTCATAACGCATCTGTTTCAAAATGCTCTGCTTGCACCAGGAGCTGTGCATGTGGAATTGTGCTGTGCAGGGGGCTCAGGGCAGCTGTCACACACTGCAGATGTCAGATGCTGTGCTTGCTGTCCAAGAGAGAGTCAGGCTGTCCCTGGTAGGGCTGCGTTTTTGGCAATTTGTTCTGATGTTTCCTAAATGAGGGAATCACTGCAGATTTCATACTACAGTGGCTCCTCAGCAGTGGCTCTTGAGACCCTCTGTCCCTTCCACCTCTGTCCAAAGGTTCCTGAGCAGGAAGCTAGCCCCTGAGCCGGTGGCTGGTGCTCCAGCACAGCTGCAGGAACGACCTCCTGCCTTGCCAAGGAATAAAAAAGGGAGGGAGATTGGTTTTCTGCAGTGAGCTCATATTCTGAGAATGGGCCATGGCAGCTCCTTACTAACACATGCAGTGTTAGACTGTCCACAGGCAGGGCTGGGGGTGCTGCTGGGGGCTGCCTGCAATTCCAAACAACAAAGCAGGAGAGTTTTAGGCAGAGGGTGACAATGGCAATTGCACCTCTTTGTGATGCAGAGATCAGACACCAACTGGCCAGTTGTTAACACTGTTTTAGCCAGTCATGGAGCTTTGAAGTGTTTTTCTGAGCTCCGAGTGTATTTTCTTAAAGGCTAAAATACACTTTGAGTGCTGTGCTGTCACTGCAGTGAAGGATGCCGAAGGATGGGCCACTGTCTCAGAATAGAAGGCAGATATATATTTTTGTTGAGATTCAGTTGCTGAATTGGTGAAGCATCAAGTAATTGCCATAAAGCTTTTCTCTGAGTAATACTCTTGTCCTTCTAGATTTGGGTGACTATCTGACAGTCTGTGTTGGCTGAAGATCAGAGGGTAGAGGGAGGCTGTGAGTCTGGCTGCAGTTTCCTTCCACCCTCTGGCAAAAAAAAGCAAAGGCAAACGTGACATCCCACCCTGTGACTTGGGTCTGGCAATGGTTTGGGGGCTCGAGGCAGGAGGGCTGGGCAATGCTGGGCTGTACTGCCCTCACTGATGGGGCCGTGCTGGGCTCATCCTCCCTGGCCACAGTGCACAGGGAGGGAGAGCACAGTGGGAACTAAACTGTGTGACACTGGGTGCCAGAAGGATCCTGGTAGAAAGGCTGGCAAAGTGTCCTGAGAACTTCTTGGGAAAGACCATACAGCCTTTGGAAAGCTTTTACAACATGTTGGACTAACATGCATTGAGAGAGTTGAGGTGGAGCTGATTCTTGGGACAAGGATGTGCTACAGTCCAAAAGTGCTCAGCTGAAGTCCTCCCCAGACTTCTTGCCCCATGATCTCCGTAATGTCCTCCCCCTTTCATGATGGGACTGGTTCTAAGCCCACAATGAAGCTGTGTTCTTCAAGGCCTCAAATTCTGTTTTGCAGAGGTGTTACCAACCCCTTCCACATTTTCATCTCCCAGTGACAGCACTGCTTTACTGAGCCTTTGCTCTGAGCTCCTCTGTTTCAGGGAAAGGCACCCCAGGCAGAGGGATGCTGTGGATTTTGGCAGCTGTGAGTGTATCCCAGCAGCCACATCCCTGTGCACTTCAGAAGGTAGGCAGCGGGGAAGCCAGAAAAATAAGGAAGAGGGACATGTAAAAAGCCAGACATGGTTTATACCCAAAGACCAGACAGAATCAATGTTTCCATGGAGCATATTGCATCTAATCAGTGTTTTCTGGTAGAAAATTTCTGATGAACTTGAAACCTAGGCCTGAATTTATTTGCCAATGTCTAGTGAGTGATAAGAAGGTAACTAAATACAATATTTTTCTTGACTGGAAAAATATATTTACCCTGGTGTGATTTTTTTTTTTTTTTCTGTGATCTTGGGAATGGTGAGTGCCCAGCAAGTTGTGGCAGAAGCTGTTTCTGCCAGGAAAAACACACTGGTCTCTTTCATTTTGAAATGGAGAGACAGCCCAAAATTTTACTCCAAGGTCTTTCCTGGCCGGGAGTTCCTCTGTTGAGATGCCCTTCAGGGCTGATATCCCTGTGATAGCCTTGTTCATGAGACCTGAACCATTGGAGTGGTGGGAAGAATGGGCTAGGAGGGACAGGGACAGGGCACCTCCCTTTCCCTGTTCCCTTTCCTTCCACTGATTGCCTGGCATCATCCTGCACTGCATCTCACCTTTGCTTTTGCAGTGAATTATAGAATCTGGAGGGAGAAGCACTTGTTTTATATTGATGCCATGAAGATTTTTGCCTTTTCTTTTATACCCCTGTTATACCTTTTTACAGCTTCTGTATTCCTAGTGCTTTTTGCCTACATTCTTGGCCTTGTTTGTCAAGCTAAGAGACTAAACATTTTAGAAGCTTCGTAGTGAGGGATCAGTGTGCCCCAGACCCCAAGGTCCTCTCCAGAACATATTCTGTAAACTAAGATAGAACCATCCAGGGGAAGGCTCCTTGGGGAGGGGGGGCTCACTTGAGCCTCTCATTGGGGAATCTTTGATAGATATGCTAATTAGTAACACCTATAATGTTATACCCAATGTTGGGGGGGACACACGAGAGGAGAGACACAGAGACACAGGGAAAGACTCGGTGGGGTACATCTCGATGCATATGACCTGGACGTGTACACCTAAGGATCCTTAAGAATAAATACCAACGTAAAATCCCTTTTCCCCTTCTAACCGTGTATGCCTCTTGATTTTAAGACCAGGAAAAGGCATCAATATCCCAAGGTGAGAATAGCAGTTGGAGCTAGCTCTAAGCCTAAATTCAAAATGTACACCTGCCCCAAGATGTTTCCAGACTGCACCAGAAAGCTGCTGCAAAGAATCCCATCCTCTCCATGATGCAGGGAAACCTGTGCATCCTTCTGCAAGAGAGGGATGGCAAATGGAAGCCATTAGTGGTGTTGTGCCCCAGCCCCACTGCCAACCTGGCTCTGAGCACTCAGATACAGCTCCCTTCAAGGCTGTGCTGAGGGGTTTGCTGTGAATGGTCTATCTGGGTTCTTTGGCAATGGGATGGGCAGAGGCTGAGCCCACCCAAAAGCTCCTGCCTCCTGCTCTTCCTACCACCACACTTCACAGGGTCCCAGTGAGAAGTCAGGTCTAAGGCCATGATGAGGGGCCCTGTGCGTGGAGGGGCTTGGGTGCTTGATTTCCACCAAAGTCCCAACACCCATGTGTGAGCCGTGGCCCTGAAACCTCAGCAAGATGCCTTTGGGACAAGCCCCTTGGCCTGGTGGAAGAAGCTCTTCTCTCCACAGGCCTTGAAGTGTGCCAGTGCTCAATAAATCTAATTTGGCCCAAATTTACTTCCAGAGATGGTCTCTTCAGAAAAGCATGTTTACTTTCCTCCCGGCAGTGACCCAGCCACACGATGCTCTGGATGCACAGAATTGCAAGTGCAGTGTATTAAATTATCGCTTCTCCTTCGACTGACATGCAGAATGGAAGTTATAACTGATCTGGTTTTCCACTAAAAATTTATTGCATTTAAGTGTATCTAATTGAGTAAATTTTATTTGTACGCAGGAGCTGCTTGTCCTATTGCCTCTCTATCATTCTGAGATTGTATTAAGGTCTCTCCTCGTGCCCAGTCTGCAGACTTATAGACCCTTGTGTGTATCCCCCTTCCAGAAACATTTCTGTCATCTTTTCAGTCAACCTCCTCTGGGCTGTGCCTACCAAGAAAAACAACCTCCCCACCCTCCATCCAACTATCAGCTCTCAGGCCTTAGTGTGGGCCCCTGAAAACCCAGCTTTTTACCTCTTATTCCAGCAGGCACTAGTCAGCTGATTGCTTTCTGCATAGAGCACAGTCTCTTCTCCCAATTACTGCGACTGTTGGAGCTTTAAAGGTGATGACTGTGTGTTGTTGGAATATAAATTGATCATTAGAAACATTCATAATGGCTGCTTGACTTTATAATTAGTCATGTATCTGTATTGCATTCAGGAGCTGTTAGTCTTCAATGAACACATTCCAAATAATCCATTTATATTTAAATAAATTGACACACAATAGCTATCTTAATCAATCTAAATATAATTCCTATTTAGGAGCCTCTGCTTTGCCACTTTTACTTTTTTCTTAGGATAGCAGCAGTTGGGTTTAGTGGGATTTGGAGCCCCAGGAGGGCTGAGCTGGAGAATGGGCAATGGTCTGGTCCCTTGCAGCTTCTCAGTCCATGAGGTACAGGGAAATTCAGATCATGATAGTGGAATGGTAGCACTGGTGGGACAGAGGTTTGGGTCTTCTGTCACTTGTGTGAATTATTGGATGTCTCCAGCAGTGTCATGGTTTCACCCCAGCCAGCAGCCAAGCCCCAAGCAGCTGCTCACTCACTCCGCCACCAGCAGGATAAGGGAGAGAATTGAAAGGCTAAAAGCCAGGAAACTTGTGGGTTGAGATAAAGACAGTTTAACAGGGAAAGCAAAATCCAAGCACACAGGCAAAGTAAAACAAAGAATTCATTCACTGCTTCCCCTGGGCAAGCAGGTGTGCTACCATCTCCAGGAGAGCAGGGTCCCATCACACGTAATGGTGACTTGGGAAGACAACCACCATCACTCCAAACATGTCCCCCTCTTCCTCCTTCTTCCTCCAGCTTTATACATGAGCATGATGTCATATGGCCTGGAATATCCCTTTGGTCAGTTTGGGTCACCTGTCCCGGCTGTGTCTCTTCCCAAGCACCCCCAACTTCCTCACCAGTGTGGCAGTAGGAAAAGCAGAACAGGCCTTGGCTCTGTGTAAGTCCTACTCAGCAACAACAAAAATATCTCTGTATTATCAACCCTGTGTTGTCCAAAACAGAGCCCTGCACCAGCTACTGTGAAGAAAATTAATTCTACCACAAGCAGTAGGTTTCCTTGGTCTGGGATCATTAAAAATTAACTTCCATTTTTCCATTGACAAAATTTTAATTTTTTTTTTTAATTGTTTATTTAAAACAGTTTGATTCATGTTTGTTGATAACTTTATAGATTTGATAAGGTAAAGACTCTCCCAGCTTATTGTTACACTTGAGGAAATTCCAGGTAATAGGTATCTGAGGGAGGTCACAGCAGTCACCAATGATGTGCAGGCGAGATGACGGCATACAGCTGGCAACTTCAAGTTGAGTTTGCACTGCAAAGTTTGGATCCTGCCAAGCCCCAGACAGGTGAGTTTTGTGATTCAATCTTCCACCCATGTTGTGAAGGTTTTAATTTTCTGCAACCTGAATCATCTAATTTACCTGTTTGGTGCAAATATGTGAATATAGCTGAGCAAGGAGCCACATATCATACCTGCTAAAAATCACTTATCAGATTTTATTGGGAGACGGAATTGCATTTTTATGCCTTTTTGGACAGTCAACATTAATTGCTCCTTGCTCATTGGTGAGGGTATTTAAGACTGTATTGTTTTTGAGATGAGAGGACCATTCCTCAGCTGGTGGACACTCTCTGTGATTTTGCTTAAGACATGTTAGTACTCAGGAAGTAAGGATCACAGTGATGCATTTTTTTCTTTTGGGGAGTTTTTTTCTTCACTAGCAAAAAAGAGGTGTCTTCTTTTTTATTGAGCACGGTCAAACCCTGAGGAAATTACCCCTCCCTAGAGGACCAGAGTAGGTGTGAATACCTAAGCAGTGTGCAAACTCATACACCCCACCAGGGAGTTCCTGAAGGTGATGAAAATACTGTTTTCCACTGTTTTGCAGAATGCTTTTATCCCCATGCAGCTCCTATG